>NC_044034.1:94461612-94771315 GCF_901765095.1 Microcaecilia unicolor | reverse complement strand
CCCAGCTCAGTCTCTCAGTGGCCCTGGTGTGGTCCTATCTGCTCACTTAACTATCTGGGTTCCGGTACTGAATATTACCAGTACCTACATAACTGCCAGCATCTCCTTGACTCTGCCCCCAGAATGCCCCTCCTCTGCCCAACTTTCATTTATGAGGTTAGAACCAATATTCAGTGGCATGGCAGCTGGCCGCTGAGCAAGATTTAAGCTAGGAGGAGCCTGTCTTGCCCACTTAAGGGAGGAAGTTATCAACGCGGGTTACTGTTAAGTCGGGCTATTTTAGCACAGGGTATAATTGTATAAAATGGGACTGTACTAAAATAACCCATCTTGGGCCACTGTTAAGTCAGGTTATTTTACCACAAGTTAATAACTTCCCCCCTAAATCACTTTGAATATTGACCCCATATATCAATATAGGGTCCCTTCCTGTTTCTTCAATCACTGGAGTAACTAAAAAAACAACCAAGGACTAATATGCACGTCATTTTATGCTAAAACATTCCATGTTAATTTTGCCATCTGCATGTGCTAAATGCATTGTATTTTATTAATTGGGGGAGGAGGCATGTCAGGGGTGGAGATATGCATGGAAGTGTTATTCAGCTAGCTTGCGACATTAGTGTGCACCTAGCTTCCTTGCCACCCGAGATGGGTTGCTGCTGCGCCTCCTCAGAGGTGCTTCACACCCCCACCCCCCAGCACCCTTCCTCCTAGCAAGGGGGTACATGGAGTAGCACACAGCTGTCAGCTCTGACGGTCCCCTGCCCAGGAACAGGAAGTCGCATCAGAGGGGGCAGGGGACCGGCAGAGTCGACAGCTACACAACTGCTCCATGCACTGCCTTGCTGCCTGCACCCGGGGCAGGCTGCCCCCACTGCCCCACCCTTGTTACTCTACTGGCGCACACT
This sequence comes from Microcaecilia unicolor, assembly GCF_901765095.1. Taxonomy (NCBI): domain Eukaryota; kingdom Metazoa; phylum Chordata; class Amphibia; order Gymnophiona; family Siphonopidae; genus Microcaecilia; species Microcaecilia unicolor. Next base: position 94,770,404 of record NC_044034.1, on the reverse strand, counting down.
AACTGAATAACACTGACTTAATGCAGGAGACCTTAGCACCTTCTAAACAGGAGGCAATGTGTTCCCACATTAATTCTTTTAAATGGCTGCTTACTAATGCTAACAGTGCACAGCCATGTATTCAACAAATAGGAAAAGCCCTTTTTGACAGCAGCACTAAAATTAGGCTTGAGGTGTGGAAAAGTCATGTAAGGATACGCTAAGCTCATTTCTTAACACAACTTAGTAAAAGGGCCTCTTCCATAGTACATTAAAACACAGAAACGACAGCAGATAAAGACTATGGGATAGATATTCAGCTGGCAGCAGTGAAGATCTTTTAGCCACTGCCGGCGTTATTCCTGGATATTCAGTGCCAGACTATATCCAGGCACCAGCACTGAAGATCCAGGTTTACACTGCTGACTCTTTCTTATTGAGGTTAAGTGTGATATTTTTTGTTACATTTGTACCCTGCACTTTCCCACTCATGGCAGGCTCAATGCGGCAGGCAATGGAGGGTTAAGTGACTTGCCCAGAGTCACAAGGAGCTGCCTGTTGAAGAAAAGACTAGACGAATATTTCATATTTAATATAAACAGTTTACTCATTTGTTTAGTGTACAAGCTGATTACCATCAATAGGGGTAGTCAGGAAGCATTTCTACTCAAAACATATCTACACACACAAGCAATATGCAGCAAGCTTAAGGCAAATCAAAAATGCTCTAGACAGACAAAGAAAGCAGAGACAGACAAAGAAAAATTCAAAAATGCTTGCTACCTCTTTGTTCCAATCTGATTTTATATCGTTCTTCTTTGGCATCTGACCAATTCTCTCATACAACATTCCTGTGCAAGTCTCTGAATACCACAAAGCTGTTAATCATGGGCAGAACATGCTACATCTGTTTTCCCTTATCGGCCCCCCTTTCTTGCCAGACTTTCTGGAGCCATGCCTCTGGCTAATGTGGGCCCCATCATGTCCCAGGAGATTTTAGTGTTGAAACAGCTAGCTCTGCATGTTTTTTTTTTGAAGCATTCCACTCCAATTTTTTTATGCTTTTATTCAACATTTTTATGCTTTTATTCAACATCCTCCCTTTGAGGACTGATATTCCAGGCCTCAACACATCTGTTTCAGCTCCAGTCTGTTTTCTTACCTCCTTTCTAAATCTCCTCCCCCCTTGTTTGTGGCATTCAGTTTCTGCACGCTTTTTCAATATTTTTGGCTGACATATTAAAGTTCTATTTATTCTGAATTTCAGTTATCATTGTTATTTTAAAAACATCCTGGCACATCTTTGCAAACATGCTAATACATGTTGCATTAAACAGATTCAATTGTACTAGGGTACAAAATTTATATCTCTTGAGGTATATAATTTATAGGATAGTGAGCTTCATTAAAGGGAAGTGCACTGTCATTCATTCTTACTTTTCATTAGCTGATGTGGCATTAAAAATTACACAAATTAAAAGCATAACATTCATTGAATCAGTTGTTACAACATTCTGCGTGTAAGTGCACTTTATCGGGGGAATGTGTTCAGTTGTCATACTATTAATCAGACACCAACATGATGTCTGTGGGCACTTGTCCATAAGCAATATAAATAGTCTCATTTGTCCAATGAAGGTTTTCATCATCCCTTACACAGGTATTATTGGGATCACAGTCATGGTGCCCACTCAATTTTATCATTGTAGTCCCATATATCATAGCTGGCAAGGACAAGGATGTGGGCACATATGATACAATCAGTCAGATTCAACATCTTGGCCGCTGCAACAAGTCTATTATCATATGTGTTCATTGTCCATTAACAAACAACAACATCCCAATACCATCATGTTTCGGGACATGTTTGTTTATTCTTTGTCCATTCCAATATTATTAGTTCGTCGAATATCTGACAAGTGTATCCAAGAAGTATGACCTTCCAGACAGGCAGCGGTCTGAGTAAGGGCCGTGATAGCAAAAGGCCCTACATACACAGGATCCTTCCATGTTTTATGTGTAAAGTTCTTTCGTAGCACTAGGTCACCTACTTTAAAAGCACAAACATCATTAGTAGTTCCTGCCTGTGATGCTACATTTGTTCGGATCATATCACTTGTTAGGTTCAACATAGGTTGTAGCTTTTGCCAGTACTGAGCTATGCTATCAGTACTTGCTGTCTGCATCGGGAAGAAATGACGTCCTGTCTGAATTTGGAATGGGGTCAATTTAGTACGCCCATTAGGTTGGGCCCTTATAACCATCAAAGCTAATGGTAACAAATCAAGCCAGGTATATGGTTTACCTGCTGTTTCCTTGTTTAAAGCCTTCAGTAATACTCTCAATTTAGTTTTTAAAATACCATTGTAGCGTTCCACCAAACCATTGGAGGTGGGGCGATACACTGATACCTTTCTGTGTGTTAAACCCATAATCGTTTCCATTTCTTTCAAAACACTGTTATTAAAATGTGTCCCGTTATCAGAAATTATTCTAGATGGACACCCATGTCTTGGCATAATATGAGTTACCAGGCATTGTACCACTTCATGTGCTGTCTCCCTTTTACATGGAAATGCTTCTACCCACCTTGAAAAAGCATCCACCCAAACTAACAAATACCTTTTTCCCTGCACTGGAACAATCATATCAGTGAAATCGATATACCATTCTTTTGCTGGGCCTTCTGGTATTGGAAGTGTCCCAGGTGATATTTTAGGACCTCGTTTAGGTATGTTAATATTGCATACCATGCAATTTTGCACAACCTGTTGAATCAGGTTATCAATTTTTAAAGTCCAAAACCTTTGTTCAAACTGTTGTCTCATTGTTTCCTTATTCCAATGCATGGTTGCATGCCAACCAGCCAATACCTTAATCGCCTGGCTCATTGGCATACAAGGTAATCCTTCTTCTGCATTAAACCATTCACTTCCCAATTTCATACATCCTCTCTTCAACCATTTTTCACTTTCCTGTCCCTCTGGCTGCCACATTTCAATCTTATCTACATTCGTAAGTGGCCCTTCCTGTGTCTGTCTAGTATTATACAAAATCTTTTCACTTTGCTTAACCACCTCCGTTGCTGCTGCATCAGCCATTGCATTACCTAGTGCCTCAAAGGTTGGCCTTTCAGTGTGGGCCGGGGTCCACACAACTGCAGTTTTTCTACCTTCACGTTCCCTTCTTGCCAAAATTTCAAATAGCAATTTCCAATATGTGTAATGTTGTAGATTTTTACCTGCACTGGTTATCATCCCCCTACGCTGCCATTTTAATATATGATACTGTAGTGAACTTGCAACGTAACCACTATCAGTATATATAGTGACATTTTGAGTCATATCAGTGTGTTGTAAGGCCGTAATAACGGCTAAAAGTTCAGCATGCTGTGCAGTCTGATCAGGAGGGGTTTTATATTGTACTTGCATTATCTTTCTTAGATTCTCATCTACCTGCACGCAGGCAAAGCCTGCAACAGTCCTTTCACAAGCTCCATCTGTAAACCATATTAATCCATCAGATAAGGGTTCAAAAGTAAGACAGTGAAATGTAGGGATTTCTATAGTATCGATCTCACCCTTTTGATCGACAGGAAAAAGCAGATCTATCTTATTTCTCTGTTCTTTAGTTAATGGCATTATTCTTATATCTTGTCCTAAAAGTACTGCTTGATATTTTCCAAATCTAGTGGCTGTCAATGCTGTTTGGCTAGGGCTCAACAGCGTTTTAATCGTGTGGTTAGTATGTATTACAATAGGAACAAAAGGCATTTGTGCTCTCCATTTGCCTATTGCTGCCACAATAGCTGTCAGTAACTTTGGTATTTCTTTCATTCCCTTTTCCACATGATTAAAAGAGCCTGACAAAAAAGCTACTGGTGCATTTACTTCATTGTTTTGATTAATCATAGCTGCCCAACTATTTCCCATGTCTTTTACCCACAAATTTACTGGGCAATCAGGTGCCACTAAAAAGGGTACCACAGCCTCCCTTGAACCGTGCGGTTGGCATTCCAAGCGCACCAGAGTGGGTTCTGTTAGCCTTTTTCTTTGTTCTATCCCCGTAAATCCCACTGTTGTTCTATACTGATTTGAAAGTTTAACTCCCTGCAGTTTTGCACACAATACAGAGGTACTCGCCCCTGTATCTATCAAAAATCTCACAGGAGTTCCATATTTGCCAATTGTCAATGTAATAAAGGGTTCCCTTGTGTCTAATCTGAAAATCATTCCCTCTTCCTGACACGGGTTTGCTTCCAGTCAATAGCATTGGTCTGGAATATTCTGCCAAGTTGGAAAAGCATTTACAGTGCCTTGTCTCTGTACTGCAGCCCCTGGTCCCTGTGATTGCATCGCCGGCTGCTGTATTGCAGTCTGCGGGGCACTCACAGGCATCCCTACTACTTGTGGCATTAATCCTTGCTGCGTCTGCATTTGTACTTGGGGCATTCCTGCATTCTGATAACATTCTGAGGCATAGTGACCAAATTGCTGACAAATCATATTGTTCAGATGTTATTAAAGATTTTAAATCACCTCTTTCCCTATTAGCCCTACACACAGAACTAAGGACTGTGACTAATTCAAGCCAGATGATCTCTTAACACTGCAGGAATCTCACTTAAAAAAGAGTCAAACAAAGTTAAATTGCAAAGACATTCCACATAGAGAACTAGAAACAGAATAACACATATTTTAAAATAAACAGAGATCACCTTATAAGACAAAATCAAACTTATTTAAATCTAATCTAAAACAATCTTTTAAAAGGAACAAAAAATTTCAGTTCTTTCAGACCTTTCTAACCGTTAGCTTAGCAACAGCCAGACACCGAGAAATCAAAAACAGATGACATTCCTCAACCTTCAGGCTGAACCCAAGGCTGCTTTTTTTTTCTACATCTGCATTCTAAGCTTTTCTTCTTCTTTTTATTTTGTTGTAAGTATTCCAGGAGAGATAATAATTTTGGACGATCAAACGATCCATCCTGAGACCAGCTCAAAACAGAATCTTTTGCATCATATTTGATCCATTTCTCATGTATCTTTTCAATCTGTTTTTTTTCTAATGGGAATAATTCTATGACATGCTGCAAAGGGGTGCATTTTTTTGAACTATCTAAATCTAAATACAAAGCATATACAGGAGGCTTTTCTTTCTTATCTGCCCCTTTCCCTTTCATTGTATTCTGACTATTACAATTTCTCCTATAGAGCCACAATCTACAAAAATATACTAATGCACTTAAACAAAGAAAATATACAAAAAAGAAAACTACAAAGCTAAACAAATATATCGGTAATAAGGCCACAGTGTAAGCTTACTCACGCGTCTTCTTATTTCTCTTTTTAGCAAGCCCAGGAGTTATCACCTGTATGTCCACTTCAGTAGTTTGATCAATCCCACATCAGTGGAGCACAGAAATCAGGCGTAAACAACGCTTGCTCTCTCAAAATCCTGCAAAAAACTTCGTTAACAACAAACACTTAATTTGTTATTCGTCTGGCCTTCTCTTTTCCGTGTGCGGCCTACTCCTACTCCTACTCCTGGCTGGCTCGCCACTTTGAAGAAAAGACTAGACGAATATTTCATATTTAATATAAACAGTTTACTCATTTGTTTAGTGTACAAGCTGATTACCATCAATAGGGGTAGTCAGGAAGCATTTCTACTCAAAACATATCTACACACACAAGCAATATGCAGCAAGCTTAAGGCAAATCAAAAATGCTCTAGACAGACAAAGAAAGCAGAGACAGACAAAGAAAAATTCAAAAATGCTTGCTACCTCTTTGTTCCAATCTGATTTTATATCGTTCTTCTTTGGCATCTGACCAATTCTCTCATACAACATTCCTGTGCAAGTCTCTGAATACCACAAAGCTGTTAATCATGGGCAGAACATGCTACATCTGTTTTCCCTTATCGGCCCCCCTTTCTTGCCAGACTTTCTGGAGCCATGCCTCTGGCTAATGTGGGCCCCATCATGTCCCAGGAGATTTTAGTGTTGAAACAGCTAGCTCTGCATGTTTTTTTTGAAGCATTCCACTCCAATTTTTTTATGCTTTTATTCAACATTTTTATGCTTTTATTCAACACTGTGCCGGGAATTGAACTCAATTCCTCAGTTCCCCAGGACCAAAGTCCACCACCCTAACCACTAGGCCACTCCTCCATATTCAGCACGTAACTGCCTAAGGGGTCCTTTTGCAAAGCCATGGTAAAATGTGGCCTGCGGTAGTGTGGACACATCTTCTAGGCACACACTGGGCCATTTTTTACTACGGCTGGGAAAAGAGCTATTTTGTAATGGGCCGGGAAACAGGCCCACACTAGCATTAAAACCAGTGCATGTCTATTTACAGCTTGAGCCCTTACTGTCACCCATTGACCTAGTGGTAAGGGCTCATGCTATACCCATGTGGTGACCATGCAGCGTGCCCCAATGTGGGCACGCTGCCGGTTACCACAGGGAATGCCCCCCACGGTAGAAAATAAAAAATTATTTTCTACCATGGGATTTGGCGCACGCCAAACTTGGAATTACCACTGGGCACATGTGCTACCCCAGTTATGTGCCACTGAATATCAGCAGATAGTCCCACACAAGCAATTCAACTGGCCAGGAACCAATTCTGACCAGTCAAATCACTTTGAATGTTGATCCCTATAAAGCCTTCCAGTCAGCTCATCCACACCAAATAATTAATACTAATATACTTAGGGGTCCTTTTACTAAAGCTTAGCATGTGCTAAATGCCACATGGCCCATAGGTATAAAATATGATGCCCAGCACTCAATGCACGTTAAGCCCCTTATTAATTGTTAGTTCATTTAATTGAAAACTTGCATTTATGATGCAAGGTTCGCTTGTGATGTAATTTTAAAATTTCATAAATAAAACATGAAAAAAGGGCTCATGTTGGTAGAGAACCATGATGAAGCCTTCTCTGTTGATGACTCTACCTTATGAAGTGCCCTTCCTCCTGAAATTTATTCCAAATATGAATATCTAAGCTTCTAGAAAAAGATCAAAGCCATGTTCTTCGTAAAATCATTTGGAAAGGCTGGTTGAGTTTGTTCATATTTTATAGTATTGAATTTGAGAGCGGGACTTAGGGAACTGAACAACTTGACTTGATACCGCCCCAATATTTGTATCTCCTATTCACTTGTTCTGTACCCATGTCTGTTTTAATCACAAATCGGGCAGGTGGCACTTCAGCACTCTCCTTTCAGTCCAGACCATACACAGTATATATTCACACTTGACCAGTTATCCAATAAAGAGTGACATTTTTTGTGGCCACAGCGTTCTACAATTTATATCTATGAATTATTCACAATAGCAAGCAATTTCCAATCATGTATACATTTTACAGTAATAAACAATCAAATATATGACTCGATTTCTATCTAGAGCATTTGAGGCAAGTGGCCTAGCCTTTTTCACACAGTTCTCTCTCTTTCTGCCATAATCACGCTGTAGCTTTTTGCTCCGCCTGGGGCATATACCGCCGACATGCCCAGGCGCTAACATCACAGCTTTTCTCAAGGGATTGCCGTAAAAGCATCTTCCCTCTCATACCCGTTGACTCTCTTTCTTAAAGCCTTCGGCCTCCCCATTCCGTCCACATCTGAGGTAGGCTCCGCTGATCATCTGCTAATCTGGCACTGGCCCCCCTCCATACAAGAGGGGAACTGCTCTTGATCTTAGACATCATCCATGCCACTGCTAGCATGGGACAACAACCACATGACCTTTGACCTTGCTTTGGTCTGAAACATAGTGCTGTGTACTCTTTCAGGCTAGGACCCACCGCCACACACCGGGACAGCAAAACCTCACTTGTTGCAGTCCCCACCATAATCCATCCTATCTGCGGCCACATTCACTCTGACACTTATGGCTGGACTGCAAATAATTCCCTGGTAGAGCCTTGCTAGATCTTGCGCTGATCTGTCCAAACTACGCACACTTCTGCATCCAACTCACTCCTTGCCTCCTGTTAGGCTGCTGCCGTGTGAGTCTCTTGCAGCTCGTCATGACTGCCAACACAGGTAATGTTACAACTGACAAACAACTGGCACCACACCTCACCAGTGGGCCTTTCTGTGCCCCAAACCAATCAATGGTAATAATTGGTGTGTATTTCTGTGGCCCAAACCAAACAGTTTTAATTCACACTTGCCTCCGTCCCCATGTCTCTCTCCCACTCGTGACATCATATGTTCTACTGAGACTCGTCAGAATCTTCCGGCATAAGGAGCGCATTCCCTCTAGTAGGAACATGCATGGACCAGCATCCCATATGTACGCATGTACGTGCACCTGTCATCTTGTGACCTGTATATATGTGTTACAGCCAACGTTGGCACCTATAATTCCAGCCATTAAGCCATTTCAAATATGTGAAGAGTATCTGACAATTGTAGTTGATTATATCTTAAACATAAGCAGTGCTTGATTTGTATCTTAAAGATGAGAAGCACTTGATTTGACATCTGTAATGCATCTTAAACCTGAGCAGTGCTGTCCTGTTGTGCAGGGCGCTTCCGCCTTCCATAAAGTCAAAGGATCATTCTCATCTGATACGGGCACCTCGTCTCATACCAGCATAGTGGGCAGTTAAATCTATAATGGTGGCCCGACAATACATTAGAATGCCATTGGGACCCAACTTGCACTGTCCAGAACAATAGGATAGTAGTTTTGCTACCCGTGTCTTATTCTATACTCGCCCAACCCAGAATACGTGGACGAAATTACTATACCCACTATTGCCCGGAGAAGAAATTCTGTGTGTAATCCCTCCACATGTGCCCTAAACTTGCCCCACTGATAGCCTACGATAAAAGGAAGGCGCAATGCAAAAAACGCTATAGCCTGATGGTACCATAAACTGAGCCATCACAGTCATATTGGCTCATGAGAAACAGGAAACGGGATCATGCCACTACCTTTCCTATGACCTTCAATTGACACACTGAAGTGCATCTAAGTAAGTGGCTTTGGATCTATGGAGAGTGCAATATCAACTGCACATGCAAGCAACCCTTTTATATGGTGCATAGTGAAACATTGTGAGTCCACTGTGATAGATTACTTGAATGTGAAGTCCTTCAATAATTAACCAGCCTGATCGTAGGTTATGTGTAATCTGCTGTGTTGTTATAATAACCTTACCTAGCATCAATTATGTACCTAATGATGACCTCCTGTGCTGGTGACAGTACTCGGTGTAGCAGCAATGTATATTTTTAGTATAAGGAACCAAACTGAAAAGTGAGAACTATTGCCATGACTTATGTTCATAAAGCCATTTGTCTACCCCAAACGAAATGCGAGCAAAATGCAAATAACCAGCGTGTTAATCATTCTTGCCATGAATACCCCATAAAGAATACTGGTGACGATACCCCATAAAGAATATTGGTGACGTAAATGCAAGAAAACACTCTTATGTATAGGTAAGTGCTGAAGAGAAGATGTGCTGTAGAGAAGATGTATGTCACCCTTTGATAGTTAACAAGCCTGAGAGCCAATAGATATAAAACTAATGTGTGCTGTTACTACACTGCAACCTCCAGTGTTTATGTAATTACCCTACCCAGCCTCAATTATGTGCTGGTTTTACCATTGTAAATGCTAGCATTCAAGGTAAATCCATTATGCCTGAGACTACCTATAGTGTAGATGTAGTTACCTTATCTAGTAGTCAGGTATGTTCTTAGCTGGGGAAGCTAAACATAGTAACATAGTAGATGACGGCAGAAAAAGACCTACACGGTCCATCCAGTCTGCCCAAGATAAACTCATATGTGTATACCTTACCTTGATTTGTACCTGTCTTTTTCAGGGCACAGACCGTATAAGTCTGCCCAGCAGTATTCCCCGCCTCCCAACCACCAGTCCCGTCTCCCATCACCGGCTCTGGCACAGACCGTATAAGTCTGCCCTCCACTATCCACACCTCCCAACCACCAACCCCTCTTCCCCCCACCTGCTCCGCCACCCAATTTTAGCTAAGGTTCTGCGGATCCATTCCTTCTGCACAGGATTCCTTTATGCATATCCCACGCATGTCATGACGTCAGAAGAAGGCGGGTCACTGAGCGAAGAGAAGCGCTTTTACTGGGAGCGCTTTCACTGATGCTGCCGGACTGGAGGAGGTAAATTTAAAAGAAAAAAAAAAGGAAAGGGATCGATCATGGGGGAGAGAAGAGGGCGGGCAGGGGAAAGAGGGACATGGATATGGATGGGATGGCTGGGCTCAGGGAGAGAGGGGAATTGCTGGATACATGGGTGAATGGAGGGGGGCAGGGGAGAGAGGAACAGATGGGAGGGCAGGGTCCAGGGAGAGGAGAAATTGCTGGAAATGGAGGGGAAGGGAGAGGGGAGAATTACTGGATGTGGCTGGAGGAGGGAAGGGCAGAGAGGGGCAAGGATGGACTTGGATGAGATGGCAGGGCCCAGGGAGAGGAGAAATTGCTGGAAATGGAGTGGAGGGGAGAGAGGAGAAATGCTGGATGTGGATGGAGGGAAAATTGTTGAATTTAAGGGCTGGATCGGAACACTTTGAAGGCAGATGCTGAAACTGGAGAAAGGATAGGACTACAGATGGTAGACAGAACACATAAGGACACTGGAGGATGGTGGACATGGTGAGAGAAAAAATATCAAATGGAAAGAAGACACTGCATAAAACAGAGGACACTGGGACCAAAGCGAATAGAAAAACTAAATGATCAGACAACAAAGGTCGAAAAAAGTATTTTATTCAGAATTTATTAATTGTCAGCTTTTAGAAATGTGCATCTGTGATATTTTGCATGTAAGTTTCAATTTTTCTAGTATTGCTGCATGCTGAGTCTGACTTCTTGAGGTAACTTTCCATTCAGTATTTTGCCTTCATATTTGTTGTGTCATGTGTTTTTCATGTGTGATCAAGGTACAGTATCCTGCTAGTGTGTAGTATTTGCAGCCCTTTTTTTTTCACAAGGTAGTGTATTGGTGTTTTAGAGCCTGGTGTAATTACAGTTCTGCCTTTCCATGCATAAGGTTGTAGCTCATCCTGTCCTTGGAATTAGTGCTGTTATGGTTTGGTAAGGTTCTGACTGTGTGTTTGCACAAGTTTGTGTATAGTGTTTTGCAGTTGAGAGATTGTGTGTCCGCACCTCTGACCCCCCCGGGGTTATGAGAATTGGAACTACTAATTGTGGACTTGAACTGAATAATTTCTTGGGAGGGGGGGTTTCATGATAGCATTGTGCTTATTATTTCAATCAGTTTTTCTGTACAAGTTTAGCTTCATTTGTCTTTATTTGAAATTTCATAAATAAAAAATTTCTAAAAATTGAATAATCTTATCAATGGGTGGGGCGGGGGCGGGGCTAGGATGGGGCCCCACCAAATTGGTCTGCATAGGGCCCCGCACTTGCTAAGATCGGCCCTGATTCCAGTTAACCGCAGCAGGTTTTCAAGTACGAAGCTAATTATGCTAGTTATATGTGCACCACAGCGTATCAATTGAGGTGTAACACCAAGGATCTGAACTGGGGCCCAGTTACATGTGAGTGCGTGCATGTCAAAACTGAATCGTGAAGATATAGTATGATCTGAGTGCTATTCAGTGGCTAGTTGCTGGTGTGTGTGTGTAGAGTGTCATCTGTCATGATCTAAGCCATGGATACTCTTTAGTCGGATTCAACGCCCTCCTGCAGGCACCATTCAGAAAAGGCTGTATATGTTGGTATATAAAATATGTGTAGATGTACCGTGCCCCATGAATCTGAATGCTAGTAACATAGCATAGTAACATAGTGCCAGGAGATAAAGTTCTGAACGATCCATCCCGTCTACCCAGCAGTCACTTTCATTATCTATTCAAGTTTAAGTCAACAATAAGCATGAGATGATATACTTACTGATTATGAGTAGGAAAGCTAGGAATAACCATATGGTGTGCAACATGTCTTCCAAACGGTAGACTGAATGAGTGCAGGCACGGCAGTACCTGCTGACAAATTCTACATACCTATACTAAGGCAGATGTAGTGTGCCCTGGAAGGCCAGGAAAACTTCACATCTATGCCATTATTCGCTGGCACCAAGCTGGTGCCGTCTCTCTGCCTGCTGCTTCAGAGTATTCCATGAGTGGAGGCATACCTGCAAAACCATACAGAAGAGGATGTAAATTAGTGAGTGTAATACCTTCAATCTTGTTAACAGGTAGCTTCTACCCTCAACACTAACACAGATATTCTAAAAGTTCTAAAGCAGAGGAACTAAGTGGGTCCAAGTGGTCATAAGTTCAGTGCCAGGAAGGCAAATTTAGTGAAGAAAGGAATGGATACTGTGTTTTAACCCTATCCGGTAGCCTGTTTATTGCTATATACACATGTCCTTGGGATTACTTCTTCACCAAGCAATACGTCCTGGGAAGTGTAGCACAGGTACTGGATAACTTTAAACTTACCATAGAGTTACCAATCACATGCTTCAAATTGTGTTTTTTACTTGCATCTATAAGCTTTGAAGATGATGATAGGGATAATTTGCATCCTTTACTCTGTTTTCCCATGAAACACTCCTGGCTTTCTTTCACTATTATTGAAACCTCTCTATTGGGATTTCCTACTAATCTTCTGCACTTGGTATTGATATCTGTAGTTGGTTTTGCCTCTCTTGTTTGAACTATATTTGTCAACTGTAATTTTATGTAGTAAATACTCAGATCAGTACTACTTCATGTGGTCTGCATTCCCTATGCATTATGGGGAAGATTCTATATATGGCGTCTAAAAAATCAGTGTGGAAATCGATGCTGACTAATAGGCAGATGATCAAAAGCAAATGCCGACACTAGAGGCTGTTAGCGCCATATTAGCGCCGGCGTTTGCTACCACCCCAAGATCAGAGCGCTCAAGGGCTCTTAGCGCAAGTAGCCTGCAAATGATCAGCGTCCAGCTCCGAGCTGGTATTAGGGTTTGCAGATCATTGGGGAGGAATGGTGAGCCCTGTCCAGCATTCCCCCCTACAGCAAACCTGCCAGCGAGGGCAGTTGAGGATGTCCAAAATTTGGACATTTCTGTGACGGGGCAGTTGAGGACGTCCAAAATTTGGATGTTTCTGTGACGGGGCAGTTGAGGACGTCCAAAATCTGGACGTTTCTGCAATGGGCAGTTAAGGACGTCCAAAATTGCATGTTTCTATGAGAAAGACGTCTTTCTCATGGAAACATCCAATTTTGGACGTCCATAACTGCCCATTGCAGAAACGTCAAAATTTTGGATGTCCTCAACTGCCCCATCGCTATACCTCCGACACCCCTTGAAATTTGGCCATCCCTGCAACAGGGCAGTTGAGGACGTCCATCTTCCGATTTAAAGATGGACATCCTTCTCTTTTCATTGGTCTCCAGCCCAGACCTGTCAAACAAGTGCGGGAGGATTGTACTGAGCACATGCTCAGGCACAATTCTCCTGCACTTTACCCCATAATCAGAGATAATTAAGCTGCTTAAATTTGCATGCATTATCTCTGTTCATAGGTCTAATAGCGCCCCGTGCTGTTCCAGCGCTATTTTAGAGCGCTGTTTGGAACAGCGTGGGGCTTTTTATCATCTGCCTGTAAGTGTATTCTAGAAGTGGTGCCTAGATTTAGGTTGGTATATAGAATATGCTTAGTTGACATCTCAGTGCCTAAAACTATGCACCTCCATTTGCACCAATAAAAATGTGGCATAAATCCTGGCATGTAGATTTAGGTGCACTGGGCCATATTCTATAATTATGTGCTTAAATTTCAGAACACCCATGAAATGCCCATTTCCCAGCCCAAAACCACGCCACTTTTTACCAGCGCGTGTTAAAAGTTAAGCGCACTACATTACAGAATGCGCTTAGTGAGTTGTGCGTGTAAATTCTAATTATAGCCAATTAGTGCTCATTATTGCTTGTTAAGTGCTGTTGTCAATACTAATTAGCTTGTTAAACCAATTAAGTTATATGTATTGTTATAGAATGCGCTTGGATTTTGACGTGGATCTCAAGACGCGCTGTATAGAATCCAGGGGTATTTAACGTGCAGTAAAGTGCCTTTGTCCAAATATGATACAAAGGACAAAATAATAATATCAGTCTGTGATCTATTCCACACAAAGCTCTATCTTTTAAAATGCTCAATAACATTGCCAATAACTGTAGCAATTTTGTAGGTTAATACATCTTATTTGCAAGGCTATTTTTCAGTCTATATGACTGGGTCTATCTGAAGAAATTCTACAACTTATTGTCAGAAGCAACTGACCTTATACAATCAACTCAAACCAGGTATTTCATGACTTATAATTTTACTGAATGAGAACATCATAATGTAAAATGGCTACAGTGATTTAATGGACATTGTTTAGAAATCAATAAAATACATACCCAACCTAAACAATTTCCAATAATAAAATGTAAGATACAGACATGAATAAAATATAATTTTAAAAAATCCATTCCATATCATGGTCCCCAATCAGGACATCAATTTTCTTCTGCTAAATAACAGAAAAACTCGTTAGCTGTGACCTTCATCTAATGAACATGCATCCATTCTCAAATAAGGTTTTTTTTCCCCTGCTTTAGATCCTTCATATCCTAACATCTCTAGTACACTGGCGGTTTCTGCTTGTAAAATATTTTCCTAGATGTCAGTAACAAATTTTCAACCTTGGAAGTTGTACAAGTATAAAATTTAATTCATAAGTAACCCTAAGCTGAATATTTGGGGCCAATTTGCAAAGCGTTTACTTTGCCGTGAAGTCCTTCAGTGCTCTGCAGACTTTGCACCCAATTTCAAAGCTTTGAAAGCTGTTGAGACTACAAAACACCAGTTGGTGTCATTGTGAATACCAGCACAAGCCTGACAGAAGTGATTGGGGATCATTTGTGCCCCAACACCATTTTGCTTTCACAGGATGGGGTAAGATTTACTGAGGGTCAAAGTAAGGTCAGTGGGAAGTTGAAGCAGGGATAACAGAGTCTCAAAGAGACACATTCAGAGTTAGTGCCCTTACAGGGGGATGATCAGAAGCAAACGCCGGCACTAGAGGCTGTTAGCGCCATACTAGTGCTGGCGTTTGCTACCGCCCCATGATCAGAGCCCTCAAGCGTGTGAAACAACGCACTCGAGGCTCTGAATGCAACTAGCATGCAAAAGAGTTTCTCATAAACCATATAAGAAACCATATAAGGGAGTTTCTCCCTTATATGGTGTGTAGCCCCGCCCAGCGCATCCCAGGATACACTGGGCAGGGCTGGGCGTCACCATTTTGCGGCGTCGAAGGAAGAGGAGGGAGGTAGGGGGGTAGACGGGTAGGTAGGAAGGGAGGGGGGCGATTGATCACTGGACCACCAGGGACCCTTTGCTAGGGGTTTAGGGGGGCTGGAGACCCACCAGATCTCCAGCCCTCCCTGAGCCTGGGGGAGATCATCAGGGGAGACCAGCGGACCTCCAGTCCCCCTGTCACTGGGGGGGGGGGTTGGTTGGTTGGTCGCCCACTAGGCCACCAAGGACTGTTTGTTGAGGGAAGTTAGGGGGGTCTGGAGACCCACTGGATCTGCAGCCCTCCCTGAACCTGGGGGGGGGGGGTCGTCGGGAGGACCGGAGGTCCGCTGGACCTCGAGCCCCTGTGTTTGACAGGTTTGGGCTTTGGATAGCCCAGTCCTGTCAAACAAGTGTGGGAGGATTGTGCTGAGCGCATGCTCAGGCACAAATCTCCCGCACTTCTACCCCATGATCAGAGATAATTGCATGCTTAAATTTACATGCAATTATCTCTGATCATAGGTCTAATAATGCCCCGCGCTGTTCCAGTGCTATTTTTGGAGCGCTGTTTGGAACAGCGCGGGGTTTTGATCATCTGAGTGTTAATGTCTTTAGAGGAGAAGGAAGAAAGTCTTACTGGAGTCATTCAAAGCTAGTGCCATTTATCTTCTATCAGCCATTTATCTTCTATCAGCCATGGTTGCTGCATAATGTGGTATATATACCAAAATGTTTAACGGCCACATTTACAGCAGTTTGCTAATGCCTGAGCAAGTGGACTAACATGGCAACCATAATACTTTGGTAAAAATAAGACAAACTTATTTGCAAATAGACTAGGCCAGTGGTTCCCAAACCTGGTTCTGGTGGCACCCCAGCCACTCAGGTTTTCAATTTATCCACAATAAAGCTTTATGAGATAGATTTGCATGCAGTGGCAGCAATGCATGCAAATCTCTCTCATTAATATTCATTGTGGGTATTCTGATAACTCGTCTGGCTGGGTTGCCTCCACGACCAGGTTTGGGAACCACTAGGCTAGGCGCTGTTGTAGGTGAAAGGCAGGGCAGGTTGCTTGTTAAAAATGTCTATCATTTGTAATTAATAATGAGGCACTTTTACTAAGCTGCATTAGGTGCTAAAGGAAAAGTCCATAGACCGTTATTAAATGGACTTGGGGAAAATCCACTGTTTCTGGGATAAGCAGTATAAAATGTTTTGTACATTTTTGGGATCTTGCCGGGTATTTGTGACCTGGATTGGCCACTGTTGGAAACAGGATGCTGGGCTCGGTGGACCTTTGGTCTTTCCCAGTATGGCAATACTTATGTACTTATGCATGCCTAACACAGCTTTAAATGGTATACTGCAGGATACGCTCAGGTGTCCTGTGGCAACTGCCAAACCTGCAAGCATTAAGCTCCTGCTAAAAAATATTTGAGGGGGCAAGTCAGGGGGCGGAGAGTTGGCATTCCTGTGTTAATCAGTTAGTGCATCTACATTACCGTATGCTAACTGGTTAGCGCACCACTACCACCTGAGCCCTTATCGTCTACAAAACTGCAGTAGGTGCTCATACATTAATTTTTTTAAATGGCCACACACTAATGACAACATAAAATGAGGAAAATAAAAAGCCGTTAGCACTGTGTTCTTTGATATTGCAATAAATTCTTGATGCTTTTAACAGTCTTAAACCTATCTGCCAAATATGTTACACTTAATGCCTCATTAATGCCCCCCATTAAAGCACTCTAGCACTCTCCTTTTCCATTTCTTTTAAAGTGAAAGATCGATTCAGGAACAGTATTTGAGAGATGTACTTTCAGCCAACCAGCTGCTGTGTCCTTGGAAAGAGAGCTTAAGTTATAATAAAGCTGAAAGACCTTGTGCAGTGAACATAATAGATTCATATTATCTATTGTGTACTAAAGAAAAAAGTATATCCATTCATCAAGTAACAGCTCTGTGATTATTGATTTCTCAGAACTTAGGTTCAATGTGCATGATATTCACATAAGAAAAGGTTTTGTAAGCACCCACAAATAACTTGCAAATAATATTTCTGCTAAATGACACATTTATTAAAATAGTCACCTCCCTGAAGTGTTAAACTACCCCCAATATGATCTCTTGAAAAGGTTAAAAGTGAAGAGTGGGAGCCCTTTCTGAATCACTGCACATAATGATGGGGGGGAGGATTAGGGGAGGTAGTTTGGGTTGGGGGGTGTGGAGCTTGTATGAGGGGTGCGAGTAGAGGGGAGCAGGGGGGGGTTGGTTACATAAAAACCTTTTAAAAGTTGGGGTCAAGCCATGAGCTTTCAATGGAACCTGAATTCCAGCTGCTGCAATTGTGACTAGAAGTGCTTACATGGAGTTTGTGTAGAGGAAATCTTGTTTGATTGCTAATGCATGTAATACGTTATTGAAACAGTAATACTTTTTGTACAGGAATTTGGTACTGATTAATAAAGACTTCTTATAAATTACAAAAAAAAGTGAAGAGTGTTTTCTCATTCATCACCTAACATAATTGCTCCTGGTATATGGAGTGGAGGAATAGCCTAGTGGTTATTGCAGCCTTTTCTGAACCAGTGGAAATAGGTTTGATTCTCACTACAGCTCCTTGTGACTCTGGGCAAGTTAATTTAGTAAAAGTTACTTAGGGATCCTTTTACTAAGCCGCAATAAAAAGTGGCCCGCGGTAGTGTAGGCACATGTATTGGGCGTGCGCCGGGCCAGTTTTTACCACATCTACGAAAAATGGCTTTTTTTAATGGGAAAGGAAACGGGCTTGCGGTAAAAATGAAACCAGCACACGCCTAAATCCGGCCTGAGCCCTTAACGCCGCCTATTGATCTAGCGGTAAAGGCTCATGCACTACACACGCAGTGACCAGTCAGCGCACATCAAGTGCCGATTACTACTGAAACTAGCGTGCATAGGAGGAAATAAATAAATAATTCATCCATGCGTTATGGGCGCAAGCCAGATCTGAAATTACCACCAGGAG
This sequence comes from Microcaecilia unicolor, assembly GCF_901765095.1. Classification (NCBI taxonomy): domain Eukaryota; kingdom Metazoa; phylum Chordata; class Amphibia; order Gymnophiona; family Siphonopidae; genus Microcaecilia; species Microcaecilia unicolor. The sequence goes on along the minus strand of NC_044034.1, from coordinate 94,752,093 downwards.
TGCGCACTGACCTGGCAGTGGTCTCATTTGGGCGTGCGTTTCATGTGCACAGAGCCTACCGTGGCTTAGTAAAAGGACCATTTAATCCTGCATTGCCCCAGGTACAAAGTAAGTAATATATATAATACGTAAACCAATTTGATTGTAACCAGAGAAAGGTGGTATATCAAATCCCATCCCCTTTCCCTGATGCTATCCCTTTTGAAGCTGTTGATTGCAACAACAAATTGAAGCAAACTCCCTACCTTTATTTTTCAATAAGGAACCCTATTTTGAAAAATATGCTCTGCTTTCTGCACCTAAATAGTGCTTATGTTCCTACAGTAGAATTTTTTTTTAAATAGAGAGCACAACATTTTGTGGCTTTCTAAGTGTGATATATGTAAGCAAGAATGGCCCCCAGGGCTCACTTTCTGACAAATAATGACCCAGCATAAAGATGTGAAAGTCTGAACTTTTACTCAGCCAGTCCATTATTACTCAGAAATTGTACACTCAAAAAGGATGTTACAGTTATTATTACTCAAGGAACAAAAATATGACACATAAAAATGTAAGAGAGTTTTACTTTATTAAATTTATATTTACCGATAATACTGCATACACCATTAGCAGTACAGGTTTCCATAGAAACTGTTGTGTCAGCAGGGAACGGTCTAGTGTAACAGCAATCTTGCTCATAGAAATGCAGTTTGAACTTTCAGACCTCTTCATCATGTCCTCAGTTGGTTTGAAATAGTTTTTCATTTTCAGCTGTGCCATGGGTTTCTTCTTCTCTTTGAGATTTGACTTTAGGGCTACCATCAAGCCTCTTATGAGGTCATGTCATGGATTCCCTTTAGCCCCATTCAGGTGTGTCCTCCAGGATTTTTCATACTTAGGAAAATATCTTATGGGAGAGGAATCTTTTGTGCCCATGACTAATATGCCTACCCAAATGATGAGAGAAACCATCTCCTTCTTACTAGTCAAGTCTAGCCACATGGGGTGCTAGAGACAGAGGGGCATCAGACTATAGGGTGGAATGGCTTTGCTAGCTGATCTTCTCTGTTTCCTTCTGGAATTCTGCTCACTTGCTGTCTCTCTGTGGCCGCCGCATCTTAACTCTTCTTACTCTCTTACCTATCTATCTGTTCCATCTTTGCTTATACCCTTCACTGTCAAAATGTTCTATTACATATAGTGTTGACATTGTAAGTAGTATACTGCCATACTTACTGTACACCACCTTGAGTGAATTCCTTCAAAAAGGCAGTAAATAAATCCTAATAAATAAATAAATCTCTGTAGTGATATTTCTTCAACGAAGTTCACTTCCCTGATTTGTTGATTAAGAAAGAGGACTTATGCTAATACCATATGACTTATAACACTGACCAACACTAGAAGAAATAGAAAAGTATAACTATGCTTTCTAATGCATTATTCAAAGCCTAGAAAATAGGTAATAACTCTGTTATAGTATACCAAGAATTAGCAAATACGGGCCTTAATGCATTATTCATAGAGATTAAGAAGGTATAGAAGGAGATAATGACCAAAGCACCACCCTCAGGAGAAAATTTTGCAATATCTTAGTGAAAACTGTACACAAGATAAGAGTTTCCCACTTAAACCTGAAACAGCTCTTGCCAAGATAACCATTTTCAGGTAAACTGTGAGCATCAGAGCTGAGAGTGCACAATATATTCATGAAACAAGGACAAAATATATTTACAGTACAGTCTCGATTATCCGACGTAAACAGGACCGACCCGTTGTCAGATAAGTGAAAAGTCTGATAATACAGAAAACACTTCATAAACCCCTTAGACAATGCATAAACAAAGGCACAGAGTTCCCAATTTTCAAAAATTGTTCTAAAACAAAAAGATTTTTAATAGAAATAAATGTGATGACATCACTGGGGGGTGGCTGTCGGATATACCAGATGGATTAGCAAAGGTCAGATAATTGTGATTGTACTGTATATTTTAGTAGTTGTAATTCAGTGTATTCTCTAAATAATTATGTTAACTTGATAGCAGAATATTGTTTTTCTATTTATTTATTCCCTCTGAGAGCCAAAGAAATTGTTATATTTAAATTTCTTTATAAGTATATACTATAACCTATTTACCATAGTAAAGTATTCAGTTTTTGGATGACATTTTGGTCTCCAAGAACTTTTAGGTTCTATTTGTGATTCTTATTCCTTTTTCTCCTAACAAACCTTTCTCTATGCTATCCCCCCCAATCACCAGGTACCATGGAGGGGCATAATCGAATGGGGCCGGCCATCTCTAATGACGGCCCTGTTAAGCGGCGTACCCAACTGTATTATCGAAACAAGATGGCCGGCCATCTTTCGTTTCAATAATACGGTCGAGGCCGGCCAAATCTCAACATTTGTGCCGCCCTTAGAGATCGCCGCTGTTAGAGATGGCTGCCATTGGTTTTCGGCGATAATGGAAACTAATGGCGGCCATCTCAAACCCAGCCAAATCCAAGCCATTTGGTCATGGGAGGAGCCAGCATTTATAGTGCACTGGTCCCCCTCACATGCCAGGACACCAACCAGGCACCCTAGGGGGCACTGCAGTGGACTTCACAAAATGATCCCAGGTGCATACAGTAGCTCCCTTACCTTGGGTACTGAGCCCCCCAAACCACCCACAAAACCCACTCCCCACAACTGTACAACACTACCATAGCCCTTAGAGATGAAGGGGGGCACCTAGATGTGGGTACAGTGGGTTTCGGGTGGGTTTTGGAGGGCTCCCATTTACCACCACAAGTGTAACAGGTAGGGGGGATGGGCCTGGGTCTGCCTGCCTGAAGTGCACTGCAGTACCCACTAAAAACTGCTCCAGGGACCTGCATAGTGCTGTGATGGAGCTGGATATGACATCTGAGGCTGGCAAAAAAATGTTGTTGTTTTTTTGGGGGGGGGGTGGGAGGGGGTTGGTGACCACTGGGGGAGTAAGGGGAAGTGATCCCCGATTCCATCCGGTGGTCATCTGGTCAGTTTGGGCACCTTTTCAAGGCTTGGTCATGAACAAAAAGGGACCAAGTAAATCCAGTCAAATGCTCGTCAGGGCCGGCCTTCTTTTTTCCATTATCAGCCGAAGATGGCCATCTCTTAACCACGCCCCCGTCCCGCCTTCGGTACACTGCCAACACGCCCCCTTGAACTTTGGCCGGCCATGCAACGGAAAGCAGTTGAAGCCGGCCAAAATTGGCTTTCGATTATACTGATTTGGCCAGCCTTAGGAGAAGGCCAGCCATCTCCCAATTTCTGTCGGAAGATGGCCGCCCTTCTCCTTCGAAAATAAGGATAATCTCTTTTAACCTCAAAAGGGCCCCCAGCCTCCCCAGTGGGAGGAATCAGCCTTACCTCCAAACTCAGTTCCATCATTGTTCTAATCGCTGCTGACAGAATGCATTTACCAAAAAATTATGATTTTCAACTCTGTAAAATTCAGGCCCTATGACCATACATAACAATTCCATACAGTCTAAGAATGATAAACAAATATGTATATATTGAACACTAATTTCAACAAACATACTAAAATTAGTAGGAAGTATAATCCAAGGGCAAATGGTAATAATGCTGCCCACTAATAACTAACCAAAATTCAGTATTACAAATAATACACACTGCTTAGTTACATTAAACTACACAATTTGCCCATAACAAAAGAGGTCAGTGCACAAGGCAGTATTTGAAATTATTAATCAGGTTGTGGAAGGAACCCACCAGTGAAATTCACCTCCACAAGTGTTCAGTTAGTCATCTTGAGTCTTATTCCTTTGTATAAGGGCAAATAAATGTTACAACATGCAAGTAGTAAATTATGCTATATTAATTTCTACTTGTAAACTATCTGAGTATAATAAAAAAAAAAACCTTTATCATATTGCAAAATAATAGGCTGATTAATGTCAGTTCAAGTACATTTTACTTTGGCTAAAGTTTCAGCATCAATAGCATTTATTATCTCTGCACTTGTACCAAAAGCTCCTAACAATGTATCATACCAAGTTCAGTTTACTCTACAGTATTTACACAGGTCTTCATAGGTGTAGCATTCACACAAGAAGAATATAAACATGTGCTAATAACACATTGGTGGTGTAAATGTCAACAATGTCCGCATTTTTGGGTCAACGATGCTGTATTGTCTGTCTCTGACTTGTGCAAGTCATATTAAACTCATTCGTGTGACAGGACTTCTTTCCATATTTCAGTGTCGTTGACAGTTGCCACAGGACACATCTAGTTAGCTGAACATGTATAATTATCTTGTTGTCAGATTTCACTATGATTCCTCCATCTCCCAATCAGCTTGCCCTGACTCTCAGCTGTGAGTCATAAATGTCCACCGGGGGTAATAGCCATACCCAAAGACACCATAAGAAGAAGGATTACAATGATTCTTACAAGGATCTATGAATAAAGCATATAAACAGATCAGTCATTCTCTAAGGTAACACTTTTTTGCTGGGACATAAGTCCATTCTCCTTGCCCAGATCGGAGGATCAGGACAGGGTTATATTGTGACTTAACGCATCTTGCTGTACTAATTAGCATTCAAAATGGGAACCATTATCAATTATCAATTCTAAAGTTTCAATAGTGTTGCCTGCAAGGATGTGCAATTACATATCTAGAATAATTATCTACTGCTGTGCACCAGTGGTGTGCTGGAGCCGGCTCACACCGGCTCGCAAGAGTCAGTTGTTAAATTTTTTAACATCTTGCGAGCCGGTTGTTCTGCAGGGCGAGCCGGCTACGGTAAACGAGGTAAGCATGGCAGGAGGGCGCCACAGGCCATGCTTACCCCATTTACCTCACCTCCCACCACTGCCCTAGTTTGCCTGTGCCACCCAGCGATTCTCCTCGCTCCCCTGCCCCCCTCCAGCCACCCATACCCAGCAATTCTCCTCGCTCCCCTGCCCCCCTCCAGCCACCCATACCCAGTGATTCTCCTCGCTCCCCTGCCCCCTCCCCTGACATATGAGGGTATTTGCACTAAACAGGGCCTTAGATGAAAATCAACGAACTGAGATAGCGGCTCAAACAATGAACCCCACGTAAGGTGTATCAGCATCAGGCAGAGCAGATGCTGGTTCGTTTTAAACAGAGAGGGTATCCATCTAAAATTCTATCGAAGGCTGCTAAAAGAGCTTTTAATGTCCAGCCAGAGTGCTATAATTCACCTATGATGCAAACTGTAACACCATGTCTAACCTGTGTGTTGCCGTACACTCAGGCTTCCACTTCAATAGTTCAAATTATTAAAAAACATTGGTCTACTTTAACCATACACCCCCAATTTCAACAGCTCCCTCGCTTTGCCTTCACCGGAGGGCGCAATTTGGAAGAAGGGCTGATGCCTCATATAAGAGATTTAAACCTACATGTAAAGAGGAGAGGGAGAGGGGACATTATAGGTGCGGGTGTTGTGTATATTGTTCATATGCTTTGCAGGTTACAGATGTGAGTATTCCACATACACAGGGACGGGTGTTCCAATTAAGGAACCGCACGGATTGTAATACGGCTAAATGTGTTTATGGGATCACCTGCCCCTGTGGTTTGTGGCCAGACCACAAGCAAAATCAAAGTCTGGATAGTAGAGCATTTAAGAAACATTCAATTGCTCCATGTTGAGGCTCCTCTGGTCTCCCATTTGCAATGCTTTAAGCCACCATATACAGGATTTACAGTTTGTGGTATTGCAGACAGTGTCTGCACCGAGGGAATGGAATGTTCCACTGATATTGATTAGAAAAGAGCAACATATGATCTTTCAGTGGAACACTGTAGCCCCCTATGGGTTGAATAAAGAAATAGAATAGGTAGGCTTGTGATGGACAAGGGTTTTTAAAGGGATTTTCCCGCCACGCAGCTATGCGCATGTGTGGGCGTTTTTTGTGAGTGTCCTGCATGGCAGTGAATTCAGGTTGGACATCCCAGTCACCCGTGAAGGTCAGTGAACTTGATTAGATTTGTGAGTAGAAATTTTGGGTATAACTTGTGAGTGAAATGTTAAGGCTGGCAAGTAATCAGCCAGCATGAAAGGAATGTTTTTACAATAATTGTATTCCAATCACACAGATTCCTGATGACGCTCTGTAGTAGTGAATAGAGACCCCTGATGACGCTCTTTGGGAGCGAAACATGGCACCGTGTAGGGTCGTAAAAGATCAATATAAGTCATATAGGATATTCGTAAAAGACAAGAACCATACAAGCCAGTTGGCGGGTTGACAACCACAAATGTTGTGATTGGTAAACATTGGAAAATACATGCAATTCTACTAAAATTCGAAGGAACTAGTGCATATGTGCCCAATTGAATCATTAAACCCATACCAACTTCAGGAACATTTTGCAGCTTACATGGATCTGGATGAATAACAAGAACGGTAACGCCATATAAAGAGACGTGAACAGAAGTGACTCTGTACAAATTTAATGTCTGGTGGGGTTTAGAACTATGAGATTGTATTGATTCAATATTATTCACAGTGTGTTGGTGTAACCCGGTATGATATAATATTGAAGGTAAAACAGTTGGTTAATGATTAAAGAGAGGTGTGAATAGTTGGATGAGTAGATGAGTAAGAATGTGTGTTACATGAGTATGAGTAGTGTGATTGGATGAGTGGTTTTAAGGTATGTGATATACAGGTTTATATGATATGATGAGTAGATGAATAAACAAATTTGCATTTACACATAGTTGTGTTGGTGAAGTATATTGTGACGCAAGTTGCAGCTATATTGGAGTTGTTTCAACCCTTAGTTTTGAATATTGTATGTTTGACTTCTATAAAGATGCCATTAAATTGACAGCACCAATGTACATTAAGTGTTATTTTATAAGGCAGTGGCTAGGTGCTGTTAGCACCTACTTACAAAGGAACATATGCGCAGGCAGAGCATGAGCAGGCCAGGGGCATGTTTCCCAGTTATGCACGTAGCTTATAGAATACTATTAACTATGTGCATCTCTTGGTGCATCTAGATGCTCCCACTTAGGCCTAGCATTGACATAGCATAAGAGGGCGCACCAATGCCATCTGTATGCTAGTATTCTATTACGGAATCTTGGCAACAAGATGCCATTTATAGAATTGGCGCTAAGCACCCAGCATTGGGGTTCCTAGACAGAAGTTCCAGTTTATAGAATTACCCTTAACAGCTACTTTAAAATTCTATGACAATATTTTCGGTTTTAGAATAAAATATCAGGAATACAATGTACTTTTTAAAATGTATTTTAAAGTTTGAAAGCCCACAATGTGACATTAAACAAGAGTAAGTGTTTTTTGTTTGTTTGTTTTTTGTAAAATGCCAACAGAAAAGTTTTGAACATGTTTTCTCACATAAAGGAATCAGTTCAGATCCAGCAAAGGTCAATAGAATCAGAGTGATGGCTCAGCCTACCTGACCTGCAGTTTTCACATCTGTTCTGTGAATAGCTTACCTATTCTCGTTTTTTTTAACTCTGCAACTGAGTGCTTTTACACCACAAGATATCAAATGTATTTAGATTCTTTGTTCATGCCAGAACCTTTGACACTTTTAACCCAATTCTGATTAACCAGATATATCATCCTGAAACATTGCATTACACAGTAAACTTGATACTGCAGCCTCTATAGTGGAGCTATACTAACTCACTAACATAACATCATGTTGTTGCTTTTTATCTCTTTAAACCAGGGTTGTCCAAGTTCAGTCCTTGAGATCTGCAAGCAGACCAGGTTTTCAGGATCTCCCTAATGAATATACATCGCTATTGTAAATCAACAATCTTTATTAAATTTCTTCCCTCCTTTATTACATAATTAAAATCCCTCACACTATGCTTTTCAAGTGTATAAAATCTTTCCACACACACAACAAACAATGTCATACATTAAATACACCTGCACATCAAAATCTATGGAGTACTAAAGTTCATATTGTTTGGAGACCAGTCCACATCCTTTATGATACCTTCCAGTTGCTAGTTGAAAATGCAACCAATATCCAAATGTTTCTTGCTTTGACCAAAATCCATCAAACTTCACAAAATAGAAATTTCACTTATCCAAATCTTCACCACTCCAATCAAGTCAGAGCTATCACATGGTTACTCACAGTTTATATTTCCAAGAGTATAATTACTCTACCATAGTTTGCTTGAAACCTTTTCTTTAATCCAGGAGGATAAACTTGTGACCAATCTCCAAAATATTCCTCTCATTAATTTGTAATGCATAACATCTTATTAAATCATACTAGTTTCTTCTTGTTACAGCCCACGCTAAATTTTCCTCTCACTGTAACCCAACACGTACGCATTTCACTCATTGAGATTCTTCAGGGATCAGTGTCTCTAAATGAAACAGCAATAGCACCACAAATATTAATTTACAGTCTTCTTATTTACACAATATGCCATCTAAACCAAACATACATATAACACTTACCGGCTACAATAAGCCGCTGAGTTCTCAATCAAGGCGCCATACCATTGTGGGAACACCCAAATGGACACCCACGCATGCGCATGGTGCACATCAGGAAAACAGCATTTAAATACCTTCCACATTATAGGCTGAGCTAATCTCCTTGTTAAGGCCATGGGGAATTACCATATTCCATAGGAAAATTAGACGTTGCTCCTTCCTCAGTAACATTAGGGGAACATTACCCCCCCCCCCCCCCCCCACCCACACACACACACACACTATTATTTGATTTAATACTACAAATCGTAATTCCTGCACAGCATGTTTCTTCTGCTCCCAATGGGACACAAGAGGAGCATAATCGAACGGAAACGCCTACCTCCATGGGCGTTTATCTCCGAGAACGGGTCCGTGAAGGGGCGGGCCGAACCGAATTTTCAAAAAAAATGGACGTTTTTGAGCTGGGCATTTGTTTTTTTTAGCAATAATGGAAACTAAAAACGCCCAGCTCAAATACGTCCTAATCCGAGCCATTTGGTCATGGGAGGGGCCAGGATTGGTAGTACACTTGCCCCCCTGATATGACAGGACACCAACTGAGCACCCTAGGTCAGTGCGGTGGACTTCAGAAAAAGCTCCCACACGCATAGCTCCCTTACCACGGGTGCTGAGCTTCCAACCCCCCTCCCCCAAAACCCACTACCCACAAATGTACAACACTACCAAAGCTCTTAGGGGTGAAGGGGGCACCTACATGTGGGTACAGTGGGTTTTGGAGGCCTCCCATTTACCAGCACAAGTGTTACAGGTGGGGGGGATGGGCCTGGGGCCACCTGGCTGAAGTGCACTGCGGTACCCACTAAAAGTGCTCCAGGGACCTGCATATACACAGGCCTCTAGGACTGGTTGCTGCTATAAAACATTGGCACACCAGTTGACACCTGAAGACTAATCTCTCCGAAAACGTCCTTTATTGGAATAACCGCCTTTACTCACAGTTAACTGCAGATCAGAGGTTGTGCCCCACTGGCAACGAGTCTCCCTGGTACTGAGATGAGCAGTAGGTCAGAGCTGGCAGAATGCTGTACAATGCCCTCTTTCAGCCACATTCAAGGGAAGAACTCAGTTGTCTAACGTGGCTAACACAGGAAAGGGAACTAAAACTGGCTTACAAAAATGGCCACTACCGCATGGACTACAACAGGAAACACAACAGGGCACACTCTGACCCAGTAGGCAGGGGGGAAAGCACCATGGGAGAAGAGCCTACCAACTACCAACATTGTGAGACTGTAACACAAGCTAATGAAATCACGGAGCCCAATACCCTACACCCACCACAATGCAATGCTGATGTGACCCTGTACTGCACCCGAGAGCCACATCTGACCCAGGGAAAGGCTGTGACAGGATCGAACACATTCTGCTGTCATGGAGGTGGGTACGGCATTTGAGGCTGGCATACAGGCTGGAAAAAAAGTTTTTAAAGTAGGGTTTTTTTGGTGGGAGGGGGTTAGTGACCACTGGAGGAGTCCGGGGAGGTCATCTCCGATTCCCTCCAGTGGTCATCTGGGCAGTTGGAGCACTTTTTTGGGACTTGTTCGTGAAAAAGAAGGGTCCAAAAAAAGTGACCCAAAATCGCGGTAAAAACGCCTTTTTTTTCGATTATCAGCTAAAGACGCCCATCTCTCCTCGGCTGATAACCACGCCCCAGTTCCGCCTCCACCATGCCTCCGACACGCCCCCATCAACTTTATTCGTTCCCGCGACGGAGTGCAGTTGGAAACGCCCAAAATCAGCTTTCGATTATACCGATTTGGGCGCCTTTGCGAGACAAACGTCTATCTCCCGATTTAGGTCGCACTATAGGCGTTTTTCTCTTTTGAAAATAAGCTGGCAAGGGGGCTTCTGTGCAGCCAGTACGCAGATTACTAAGGTATTGGGCTATCCATACCTTAATTTTCCGTGTGGTCTGGCCAATGTACCATAAACCACGTGGACAACATATACCATAAATGCAATTTATAGAATTACAATCAGTCCATCCTCGCAACTTGTATATCTTGCCAGGGGAGTGGGGAACTTGAATTTCCTTCATTTGAAGAGTATATCAGCAATATACACATTGAAGGCAAATATAATTCCCATTCTGTACCATAGCATCAATAGCGTATTTTAACTTATTTTGGGGGGAATTAAGCCGTTCACCCAAGTTCATGCCTCGAGTAAAGGCAAGCCTGGGCATAGATCTAAATGGATTATGTATCCCTAATATTGCCCAATGCCTTTTAATAATTTGTATTATCATTCTAGACATATGAGTGTACAGTAACAAACAAGTTAAAGGGGACATTCCTTGTTCCAGATCTTCTGGTTCCGCTACTCCCATTGGAAATTTTATGTTCATTTTACAGCCCTCCTTATTTTTTGAGGATTACCCCTATGTTGAAATCAGGTCACCATCTGATCAGCTTGTTTTTGAAATTCTATATGGGAACTGCAAAGTTTCTGAATGCGTAAAAACTGACTAGCAGTAATACTGTTTTTCAATTTCTGAGGGTGATGGGTACGATAATGAAGAATGGCAATACAATCGGTGTCTTTCCATACGCTTGTGTGTTGCAATATCCCTCAGTCCATTGAATATTAACATCCAAAAGGTTGACCTCATGTTCACCAATATGGTGCACAAATTTAATATGTTTATTTACAGAATTTAAATATTCAATGAACCGCTCTAAATTTTCTCTATTCCCATGCCATAATATGTCATCAATATACTGTAGCCATATAACCACATCAGAAAAGAAACTCGATGTATACACAAACATTTTCTCAAATTGGGCCATGTAAAGGTATGCCACCATCAGGGCTACCGTCGCCCCCATGACTACACCCTTCACTTGATGAAAAAAATGATTTTAAAAAGTAAAATAATTATGGAAGATAACAAATTTAGCCATCTCCCCCAGTGCAGATAAAGTCAACATAATTAATAGATCCTCAATCATTTCCACAGCATCCCCTTGCGAGATGTTCGTATATAATGCTGTAACATCTAACATTACTAGACAAATTTCTGAATCATTAGTTACTTTTACCTGATCTAACAACTCCAAAAGATGACCAGAGTCCCTTACATATGATATAATAGATTTTAAACAGGGAAGGAGATGGTAATCTTGTTGGATTATTTGTAGTAAATAATTAGCAGATTTTAGTACACACAGCTTCAGCTTTAGAAATGTTAATTTCTTTCTTCATCTCTCTCTCATTCACCCCTGAATAATTCACTGCTGAGTCAGTTTAAAGTTGAAGTAACAAAACATCTGTTTACTCACAGTTTGTAGTTAGATTATAATCAGACAGGCTTATATATACATATTACTATACATTTGTATTATCAGCTCCTTCCATGTGCTTAGATGGTAATGGATGCTCACACCACCATAGATCCTCTCAGGTTAGGAGAGATCATGAGCTCCATGTGCTCCATGTGCTGCATGTGCTGCATCTAACCCCCACAGGAAGTTGCATAGCTGTGTGACCTCTCTAAGTAATTCACATCAGAGGTCACAGAGTAATCACAGAGAAATAATAGGTGACAGGCAATGCATGTAAAATACAATTACATTCCAACAAATCTAAAAACTGGGACAGGGGTTCAAGCAACAACCCACAGCTTGATACAGTCGGGTGACCTGGGGGATTGACGAGAGTTTTATGAATCTTTGGAGTAAAATAAATCATCGGAACAGTGGGAAATCGATTAAACAGATATCGAAACTCACAAACAGATATAACACCTTCACATGATGCCTCACTCAACAATGCATATACTTGCTGTTGATATCTCTCAGTAGGGTCTTCATTTAACTTTTTATAAAATGTTTCATCTGCTAATTGACTCAAGGCTTCCTGTACATATTTACATCTATCCTGCACCACTACCCCTCCCCCCTTGTCTGCCCACATAATCACAAGTGATTCATCATTTTGAAGATCATATACGACCTGATGTTGCTCATAAGATAAATAACTATGGCCCCTAACCATATGTGATTCAGCAATTTGAAGATCATGCAGGACCCACTGCTGAAACGTGGCTATTGCAGGATCAATAGGACCCTGCAGTAGCCAAGTTGAAGGCAAATTTTTTTTTGTAAAAACTTTACCATTGATGGTTCTGGCTCATTCTTATCACCAGATTGGGTATCCCCAAAATGCAATCTTAAACGTAATTTTTGAAAAGAAATTTGTAAATTTACTCATATATCAAACACATTATGGAATTGAGTGGGAACAAAGTTTAAACCTAAACTCAACACTCGAATCTGAGATAGACTAAGATACTTAGAAGACAAATTAAAGACTATTGAGGCATCTTCTTGCCTTATCTATTTGGTCGTACCACTGGCTGCACAGTTGCCCCCTCGGTTCCCTGGTTGGTTGTACCTAAAAAAGCCGTGCTGTGAGGCTGTACAATAGCCGTACGTATTTCATTAGTTACTACTGGAACTCCTATGGTTCCATCTTCCCCTGAAGAATCACTTGATGAATTAATGAAGGAGACACATTTATTTTTCCTAATCCTTCTGGATTTCCTCCCATGGTTCATCCAAGAGTATATGAATCCTGTTGTGTAATCTAGTTCATCCCTTTTGTATTTGGAAATTTTTGAGGGGTTTATGGCTATAGAAAAAAATGGCCTTTGTGCACAGGAAAGACCTGCATAAGGGCACACTAAGGCTCAATTTCACTAAAAGGAGCATGCAGGATGTGAAGGGAAGACAGAGCAGGGCAGGCAACGCAGCGGTGCCAGAAACTGGCGCTGGACGCTTCAGCTGGCAGGGGTTGGGGACCCCCGCCAGCCAAGGTATTTGCTGCAGCAGTGGGTGGGAAGCAGCAGGGTGGTGGCAAGGCGGTGAGGGGGCGGCGGCGGAGCAGCAGGCCAAAATGTGCCCCCCCCACCTCGGATTCTGGCCCCCTCCCACTGCGAGGTCTGCTACGCCCCTGTCTGTGCCTTAGAAACCAGGATTTACACCAGGTTTCAGTTGGTATAAATCCTTACACCCAAAGTTTGGCCCATAAATTGTTCTAAGCACTATTCTATAAATGGCATGCAACTTGGCATGCAGAATTTTTTCGGTACCCAAATTTGGGTGCCATTTACTGAATCTAGTCCAAAGTGTGTACATCGTTAGAACAATGGCACATATGCATCTAAATACCAAAACTCCACCTACCTTATTTTGCAAATACGCAGAGCCTGGACATTGCATAGGCGGGACTCACATTTACAACTTATAAAATGGTATAAGTTATATGCATGTCTCTGCCATTTAGGCATGAGAACTTATACTAGGTCTATGCCTGGTGTTAAGTGTTCGTGCCTAAGTTATATGTGCATCTTTTTGCTGCTACGCTTTTAGGGGCCATTTTAGTAAGGCGCTTAGGTGCCTATGCACATCCAATGCACGTCAATTTGGAACTACCGCCCGGCTACCATGAGCCCCAGGCGGTAATTCCATGTTTTACACATGTCCGATAAGCGTGGCAGAAAACATTTTTTATTTTCTACCACATGGCGCTAACTGGGAGGTAATCAGCAGTGTACATGCGCTGATGATTGCCACCCATTTAATGAGTGAGACCTTACCGCCAAGTCAGTGGGTGGCGGTAAGGTCTCAGGCCCAAAATGGATGTGCACCAATTTTTATTTTGCCACACATCCATTTTGCGGACATGCTGAAAAATGGACCTGCGAGCGTCCAATACACGCACCTACAACAGCACAGGCCATTTTTCAGTGCACCTTAGTAAAAGGGCACCTTCAGTGTTCTATAAAGGTTCCCTTATAGAATAGATTTCTGCAAGGTACCCTCTGGCAGTGGCGTAGCTACGTGGGGCCACGGGGGCCTGGGCCCCCGTAGATTTGGCCCTGGACCCCCCTGCCGACAACCCTCTCGACCCCCCTCCCGCCGACAACCCACCGTCACTGTCGCCTACCTTTGCTGGCGGGGGACCCCAACCCCCGCCAGCCGAGGTCCTCTTCTTCCGGCGCAAGGCTTCATTCTGTTTCTGAGTCTGATGTCCTGCATGTTGTATGTGCAGGACGACAGACTCACAGAAACAGAACGAAACCATGCAGATGATCTGAAAGGCTTCCTTCTGTTTCTGTGAGTCTGACATCCTGCACAACGTGCAGGACGTCAGACTCAGAAACAGAACGAAGCCTTGCGCCGGAAGAAGAGGACCTCGGCTGGCGGGGGTTGGGTTCCCCCGCCAGCAAAGGTAGGCGACAGCGGCGGCTGGGGAGGGTTGGCGGCGGAAGGGGTCGGCAATGGCGGGGGTCGGCGGCGCCGGGGGGGGGCTAAAATGTGTCCCCTCACCTCGGGCTCTGGACCCCCCTCCTGCCGAAGTCTGGCTACGCCCCTGCCCTCTGGCTGGCAATTTCTAGGCAACCAGCTATGCAATTACCTCCTTAAAATGCTTCTGTGTTAAAGTCAGGTATCAGTGTTACTATAGTATGAAGAATGTCAGACATTGGAAAAAGTAGAGAGTATCATCTATGAGAGGCCTAAGATTTGGGCATTTGCTGCATCAGCAACAATTTTGAGACTTAAGATGCTGTCACACCAAGATAGTGCAAAAGCTTTTGCAAATGTATTTCCACAAAAAAATATATGAAAGAATGGACTGATTATAATAATGTATAAGAAACATAATACAGGACCGATTACATCATGAACGAATGATTGATAAAAGGAGTGGCTCAAAAGTTTGCTTCATATTCTGAGGTCCATTTCTTACATTTATTATATGTTTTGAGTGCTTTTGTGGTGTGGGATTGTTGCTTTGTGAACAGTGATTTGTTATTTTACTTCACTGCGTGCTTGGAGGGTTTGTTTTTTCAGCTGTGTCATTATAGGTTACGCACCTTTTATTGACATGCCTATAGGTGGCCTTTCATAAAATTGTCTTTAAGCTGTTTTAAAGCAGTTTAACTTTTGAGTGAAGCAGAAACAAACAGGAGACAGTCTACTGCAGAAGTTGAACAGACAACCAAACAGCAGCAGCAGTGATCCAAGGAAGGACAAACACAGTAAGAATATACCCAAATGTCAACTTTAATGGAAACAGGACCCAACCTGGCCAAGCTTTGGAAAAACCTTCATCAAGGGTCTACAAACCTAAATATAATCAAACTAATAAAAGTATAAGAAAAATCATTGTTAAAGTGAATTATATAAAAATGAAAATAATAGTAAGTATGCAAACTTTACCACATAGGTTTCCCAATACAGTCAGAGATTCAAAGTATGTACTACAATACCCTGTCATCATATTCAAAAAAAATCATTTAAATATCATTGTTACTGCCCATAATGTATATCTTCAAATAAGATAAAATCCTAACCATATAGGGCGTTTATTTAATTAAAATTCTCTTTAATAATATTCATATTACATGGCTCATAAGGTGAAAACAATGCTAAGCATATGGACAATGACTATCATTTTAACTTAACACACGAGTATATAATCCAGCAGATTAGCACAGTCCCAAAAATAGGTAAAGGAAGGACTCCAAAAAAAAGAGAATTTAATTCAATTTAAAATAAAGCATCAGACCAAGGGATATATTATAAATGTATAAATAATAAAGGTCCTCAATATAAAATAATTACATCACAAAAAAAGAGGGGGCAATAATGGCACAAGATCTATTTGCATACCTACATGAATTATCAAAAAAGTGATGTCACTTAGTTGACTTTAAAAACAAACCAAAAAAAGCAATTACTGAAATAAAAAGGATATAGCATAGATGCTGAACCAGTTAAACATACATATGTGTTCATTGCTATACATACCTACTACAAAAATAAAATACTAAAGGGCCCTTTTACTAAGTCGCGTGGAGGGGCATAATCGAACTGGGCGCCCATCTTTAAGGTCGCCCATCTCTAAGGATGACCCGGCGAAGGGGCGGGGCATCCCGTATTATCGAAATAAGATGGGCGTCCATCTTTCGTTTCGATAATACAGTTGGGGACGGCCAAATCTCAACATTTAGGTTGACCTAAGAGATGGTCAACCTAAATGTTGAGATTGCCGGCCTTAGAGATGGCCGGCCTTGGTTTTCGCCGATAATGGAAACCGAGGACGGCCATCTCAAAAACGGCCAAATCCAAGCCATGTGGTCATGGAAGGAGCCAGCATTTGTAGTGCACTGGTCCCCTCTCACATGCCAGGACACCAACCGGGCACCCTAGGGGGCACTGCAGTGGACTTCACAAAATGATCCAAGGTGCATAGCTCCTTTACTTTGGGTGCTAGGCCCCCCAACCCCCCCCCCCCCCAAAAACCCACTACCCACAACTGTACAACACTACCATAGCCCTTAAAGGGTAACGGGGGGCACCTAGATGTGGGTACAGTGGGTTTCAGGTGTGTTTTGGAGGGGTCCCATTTACCACCACAAGTGTAACAGGTGGGGGGATGGGCCTGGGTCCGCCTGCCTGAAGTGCACTGCAGTACCCACTAAAAACTGCTCCAGGGACCTCCATACTGCTGTGATGGAGCTGGGTATGACATTTGAGGCTGGCATAGAGGCTGGAAAAAAATGTTTTTTAATTTGTTTTTTTGGGTGGGAGGGGGTTGGTGACTACTGGGGGAGTAAGGGGAGTTGATCCCCGATTCCCTCTGGTGGTCATCTGGTCAGTTCGGGCACCTTTTCGAGGCTTGGTCGTGAACAAAAAGGACCAAGTAAAGTCGGCCAAATGCTTGTCAGGGCCGGCCTTCTTTTTTCCATTATCAGCCGAGGACGGCCATCTCTTAACCAAGCCCCGCCCCGCCTTCGGTACACTGCCCCCTTGAACTTTGGTCGTCCCCGCAACGGAAAGTAGTTGAGGAACAGCCAAGTCGGCTTTCGATTATGCCGATTTGGCCAACCTTGAGAGATGGGCGCCCATCTCCTGATTTGTGTCAAAAGATGGGCGCCCTTCTCTTTCGAAAATGACCTGGATAGGCGCCTATGCGCACCCAATGCGCGTCAATTGGGAGTTACCGCGTAGCCCATGCGGTAATTTCATTTTTGACGTGCACTGGCTACGCGCGCCAGAAAATATAATTTATTTTCTGGTGCACAGCGAAAATTAGGCTGTAACTCCAACTTGACACACGTGGGCAATTACAGCACAATTAACGTGAGAGACCTTACAACTTGTTCAAGCCAAGCACCCCCCAAGTCGAACATATTTCAACCGAGTACCCCCAAGCTCCGAGCAGCAAAGATTTTGAAATGGACATTTTATTGTTAAACAATAACTAGTCAACATACATAACAAATACAGGTTGCTGCAGCAGGCGTACAAGCCAAGACACACTTGGCATGATCTGTTATATTTCAGTCTCACATAAACTGGCCCCTTGACACGTGGTGTGTTATTCTTACAAACTGAGGGGCCCTTTTACTAAGGTGTGCCGAGAAATGGGTTGCGCTAGTGTAGGCGCATGTTTTGGGTATGTGCAAATCCATTTTTCAGTGCGCTTTAAAAAAGGTCTTTTTTAAAATTTTTCTTGAAAATGGACGTGTGGCAAAATAGACAAGCGTCCATTTTGGGTCTGAGACCTTAACACCAGCCATTGACATAGCCATAAAGTCTCATGCGGTAACCATGGGGTAATCGCCTATGCACGTAGAATGACGATTACCGCCCGGTTTCTGTCGCACACCAGAAAATAAAAATTATTTTCCAGTGCGCATAGTGGACGCACATCAAAAATGAAATTACCACAAGGGCCACACAGTAGCCAGGAGGTAACTCCAAACTGACGTGGCTTAGTAAAAGGACCCCTGAATAAAAATGAACAAAGATACTTAGATAGGGCCTTTTTATAAGAAAAGGAGAAAATGTTCTCCACAAAAGTTGCCAATAGTGACTAATCCAGTTTCATCTTTTCTCTGGGAAAATGAAACATGAAATCTGATTGGTCACTATGGGCAAGTTCTCCACTTTTGGGAAGTACTTCTATTTTTATTTATTTTTGCATAATAAATAGGTCCCAGTGAACCAAAGCACCTTATTATGCACATACCAAATGAAAATTAAAAATAAATAGCATATAGTAATGACACAGAAGAAGAAACTGTCTTCAGCACATACAAGGAATACAACCACAGCCACTTAAAATGAAAGTGTGGACTGTCTTAAAATGTGCTGAAATATAGGCAAATGTGTTGCTTTTACAGTTTAATACTATATATCTTGGCTTTTTGGATGTAATAAGCATTCCAAAACTCAGTTTCAGTGTCCGATTTCCAGACAGAAATGGTTTCTCATTATATATTTGAGAACTATTAGATGGGAGAAGTTGGTTTCACATAAGTATATTGAAGCAAAAGGAAGACCTGTAACAGACAATTTTGTTAGCCATGGGTATTACCTTTTTTGTACCTGCCAACACAATATTTCCCAGGCCCTCATTTTGCAGTGTTTCAGTGTGGCAGAGAGAAGGTTCAAGAGTGGCCAGAGGCAGCAATTGAATAAAATTGGATTGAAAAAAGTATTCCAAGATTCCTACACCTCTATACAGGCCTGCAGCCAGTCTGCTCCCCCCCCCCCCCCCCACACACACACACACACACACCCTCACACACATACATCCCACCTGCCCTCAGCCAATCTGACTCTCTCTCTCTCTCTCTCTCTCTCTCTCTCTCTCTCTCTCTCTCTCTCTCTCTCTCTCGTGAGAATGGAAGTTTCAAGTTTAACAGGCTCTTCTTGCACCTCAAGAAAAAGGAGGAGTAGGGTGGACTGGCTCTTCCCAAAAAAACCAAGGGGAACGTATACGCAGTTTAAGTCTTTATTAAGAAGTCATCAAACGACTCGACACAGCTGCTGTGTTTTGACGCCTAAGCGCCTGCCTCAGGAGTCTTGTGATGCCTCTAAGTTATCATGCAAAGGTAAAGCTTTTATACAAAATACAAAGCTCAAGAGACAAATGTCAGAATCCAAAAGTCGATAGCGATACTTCCAAGAGCTGGCATACAGATACGGGCAGCATTCCAGTAGAACAGACATGGGGGAGGGACAGAAAGGGAGAGCTGTTGTTCATTCTGGGGAAGAGGAGAATAGAAAAGCAGAGCTGCCGCTGGACCGGGGGGGGGGGGGCAGAAGAAAAGAGGGTAGGAGATATGCAGGCAGCCGCATATACCCTGCTAATGGTTCGTGTACCTTTAGGGGTACGCATATCACATGTTGGAAACCTCTGCTTTAGAGACAATAAGTTTACAGTTGCATATTCAAGAGGACGGGATCTGTTTGGTCCCTTCTGCACTGCTTGGCACATGCATAGGGAAACCCTCTGTGGCAGGTCATTTCCCCTGTGGGGATTATCTGCGCAACAGCTTTTAAGCATCCAGTATCTAGGAAAAATATTGAATTGAGACATTACTCCAACTGTAACTCCACAAATGTTATATACATTGTTGAATGCCCTTGTGGTAAATTTTATGTAGGAAAAACAAAGAGAAAATAGAAAGCATGACTTTTGGAACACAAAAGCTGTTTGAAATGAAAAGTGTTGACTGCACCAATGGTAGAACACTGCCAAGAGTATAATCATAGTTTTGAGGATTTAAGATGTTGTGTGATTAATGTAATCAAGACCTCCTAGCAGAGAAGAACTGAAATTTATTTATGATTTTAATACTGTTGTACCACATGATCTTAACAGTCACTTAGGCCTTGGAGTGTTTTTATAAAATTAACCTGTATATAAAAGATTGGTCAATAATATTTTGCTATGATGAGTATACGGTTGCCTTGGTGGTTTTAAAGACTTGTTGACATATGGATCAATGTTTTCTTTTTCAGTTTTTTGCCAGTAACTTATTTTAGTTGGTGCTGGATGCACTTTTGGGGAAGCTTTCTTTCTCATTACACCATTTTTTAAACTTCTATTTATTATCTACAATCCCTCTCCTTTTTTTCGTGTAGGTGGGAGTTTTTTATTACATAATTGATTCTAGTAGGTATGTATTGCCTCTTTTATCACATATTTTTAGTGTTATTTTATTTTTTATATTGTTTACATTTTTGAGTCTTTTTGCATATTTAGGGGTATGTTTACTAAGGTGCGATAGCATTTTGAATGCGCCTACAAAGTTAAGGCGCATTAAATGCTAACACGCCAATACGTTCCTATAGGTGTGTTAGCGTTTGATCTGCGTTAGCATTTAATGCGCATTAAAAATGCTAACGCACCTATAGCACGGATTTGTAAACACAGGCATTAATCTAATATACCTAGGGGTCTTTTACTAAGCTACGATAAAAAGTGGCCTGCAGTAGTGTGTATGCATTAAATTGGCGTGCACTGAGCCCTTCTTTACCACATCTGGGGAAAAGGGCTTTTTTTTAAAGGGGTCCGTAAATGGCCATGTGGTAAAATTAACAGTAGTACTTGGCTATTTACTGCCTTAGCCCTTACTGTCACCCCTTGACCTAGCAGTAAAGTCTCATACACTACTTGTTTGGTAATCAGGTAGCGCGGATCAACGTGGATTAGTCACACTGCCAATTACCGCTGGGAACGCCCCCTGCTGTAGAAAATAGAAAATTTATTTTCTACCATGGGAAACAACATGCACCAACTTCAGAATTACCAGTGGGTGCCCGAGAAGCCCCAGCGGTAGTGCCGATTTGACGCATGCTATCCGCATGTTAGCCCTATTGCTGCTTAGTAAAAGGGCCTCCTAAATAGTTGATGTACATATTATGTCAGCAGTGATGTCACATCAGGCACCTTTAACTGTGCTTTTTGAATCTGGGCTGCAGACTTTTGGATATACTTTTGCTAACTTTTGAGTGAGACATCTTCACCTAAGAAACATATCAATTACCTTATCTGGCATAATTCCTTCCTTGATTGCTGTTGAAATAATTTACCCATATTTCCACAATGATACCAGAGCTGTTTGAAGAACTAATTTCCACACATTTCTCTCTCTCTCTATCATATGTGTGTGTTTGTAAGAGAGAGCGTGAGACCCGCTGAGCAAACACATACCAAAAGTTGGGTATGTGACTTATTTATACCACAAGATAGAGAAATATGAACTGCATAATCCTGCAAAACTTCAACCTCAGGTTATGGACTAATTACATCTTTAAAAGATCAGAAATGTTTAGCAATAAAAATGTAAGTTTCTTAGAAAAACACCTTTGAAAAATAGCATGCTTAAAATATCTGTATCTCTGTAATCCATAGAAAGGTATGGATAAATTTTGCATGGTCCTTTCTACTAATCTTATAGCACACAAAAATGAAAGATGCCCAAATTTACCCCTCCAAACTTTTATAGCCTTTATCTCTGCTGTTTGTAACCCCACATTTGGTACCTTTTCACTCAGCAGGTCACATGTATTTATATATTAGAGAGAGAAAGAGAGAGAGAAATAGATTTTTGGCTGTCTGTGCTCTGAGCTATTTTGCTCGTGGCTGCTAGGGGGCGCTATGGCCTGCTAATACACACTATTAACTCCACACAGTATTGGAAAAAGAGTCCTGCTCTTGGAGAAAGGTAATGGGATGCCCTGAGGTCCACAAGGAGAATGGGAGAAAGGGAAGGAATGCTAGAGGTGACTTGGAGAGCTGGGAGAGGTATACTAAGGGCTAAATCCTTCAGTGAATATTTACTGGATTGCAGCTAGTAACTGAAAATGTTTCTTGAGAAAGTAGTGACAAATACACTTGAAATGACTTAAGCAGTAGAAATCTGCCCCTATGTATGTTTTCTTTGGAGAAACAGTCTGTCCATTGATTCACACAGAGGGGCATAATTGAACGAAAACGCCTATCTCCATGGGCGTTTATCTCCGAGAACGGGTCCGTGAAGGGGCGGACCGAACCATATTTTCGAAAAAAATAGACGCCCATGTTTTATTCAACAATGTGTGAGCTGGGCGTTTTTGTGTTTCAGCGATAATGGAAAATGAAAGCGCCCAGCTCAAAAACGAATAAATCCAAGACATTTATTCGTGGGAGGGGCCAGGATTCGTAGTGTACTGGTCCCCCTCACATGCCAGGACATCAACCGGGCACCCTAGGGGGCACTTTTACAAAACCAACAAAACAGGTAAAAGAGCTCCCAGGTGCATAGCACCCTTCCCTTGTGTGTTGAGCCCCCCAAATCCCCCTCAAAACCCACTGCCCACAAGTCTACACCATTACTATAGCCCTAAGGGGTGAAGGGGGGCACCTACATGTGGGTACAGTGGGTTTGGGGGGGTTGGACGACTAATAAGCATTAAGCAGCACAATTGTAACAGGTAGGGGGGATGGGCCTGGGTCCACCTGCCTGAAGTCCACTGCACCCCCTAACAACTCCTCCAGTGACCTGCATACTGCTGCCAGGGAGCTGGGTATGACATTTGAGGGTGAAAATAAAAATTTGTGAAACATCATTTTTTTGTGGTGGGAGGGGGTTAGTGACCACTGGGGGAGTCAGGGGAGGTCATCCCCGATTCCCTCCAGTGGTCATCTGGTCATTTAGGGCACTTTTTGGGGCCTTATTCGTGAAAAAACAGGGTCCAGGAAAAGTGTCCTAAATTCTAGCTAAAAACGCATACTTTTTTCCCATTATCAGTGAAATGCGCCCATCTTTGTTCGGCAGATAACCACGCCCCAGTTCCGCCTTCGCCACACCTCTGACACGCCCCCATCAACTTTGTCCGCATCCACGACGGAGTGCAGTTGAAAACGTCCAAAAATCGGCTTTCGATTATACCGCTTTATTCGGTTTTGTGAGATAAACGTCCATCTCCCGATTTAGGTCGGAACTTGGGCGTTTTTCTCGTTCGATTATAAGCAGGACAACCTACCAGTCATCTTGTACATGCCCACAGGTGTCAGTTATCACATCATTTCAGAATAACTTGCCTGCTGCTGCCTGTTGCTGAAATCGTCTTCTCATATCTCTATAAAGCTTCCCAAGCATGGCTGAAAAAGCAACTGAGAGATTAACCAATATAGCCAAGAAAACATCACGATTGGAAAATGCACCTCTAAACTATTTGTAAAAATGTAATGGATTTAAAGTTCACATAACCAGAAAGGTTATTAATGATCATATCACACAGTCCATGTTCAAAAAATTTCATCATTTGACTTGTTTTCTTTCTTAGACCATTGATGAACCCAGCTGAGCAGATCTCTGCAGAAACTTCAACAGTGTTTTCACAATGACTCCATGTGTTCCCTCCCTCACCATTAAAAGATTATTGAAAATGTATTCAATAAAGAAATGTGTAAGTATAGCAATCTCCACATCTACATGAATTCTCTTTCAAAAAATTAAGTTCACATATCCAAAAACTGTATGTGATTTGGGCTGGATTCAGTAAATGGTGTTGAAAATTTGGTGCTAAAAAATATTGGCACTCAACAGTCTTCTACAATAAGTGTTCCAGGATCGGCGTCTTTTATAGAATAGCGTAGAACACCGGGATCCACACTCCACTTTGGGCATGAGGAGTTACACCAACTGAAAACAGCTGTAAATCTTGGTGAGCAAGTTGGGTGCAGATCTGCACTATTCTATAACACTGTGTGCATTTTAAGGAATGCTCCTGATCCGCCCATGCCCCGCCCCCTTTGCAGATCTGCATGGAAACACTGAGGCGCCATTCTATAAATGGATGCATGCGGATCTGCCATTTCTGCTCCGTTTTAGCACCTTGCATCCATTAGAACACTTTCTGGCACCAAATTTTTAACCCCTATATTAAAGAACCCTAAAGGAAGTATTTCCATCATTCAAAATGTATTGTAAGCCACACTGAGCCCGCAAAAAGGTGGGGAAATGTGGGATACAAATGCAATAAAATAAATAAATACAAGATCCAACAAATTATAGACTGGAGGCATCCATTCCACTATTTATCAAAGTGATGGAAGGATGGGTAACTGAAAAGCTGGATCTTTGTATGGATAATTTCCAACTATTGCATGGGTCCCAATCAGGATTTCATCGGGGGTTTAGCACAGAGACCATGGTCTGCTCTCTGATTACATCTAGTAAGAAGCTATTAAGTCAAGGTCAGAGTTCCATCATGGTCCAATTTGATTTATTGAGTGCTTTTAACCTAGTAGACCATGGTATCCTGCTTCTCTCTTAGATTCACTATGAATCTAAGGTCATGTTTTATCTTGGTTTTGGGGATTTTTAACAAGATCGTATCGGTGAAGGTGCAGGGTAACCTTTCAGACCCATGGGGCATTGCCTGTGGGGTGCCTCATGTGTCTCCTCTTTCACCTTCACTGTTTAATATTCTGATGCAACCTTTAGTGAAACATCTGGGCTCACTTCAGTTGCTGTCTTATATATATATGCAAAAGACATATTACAATGCTGATACCTTTAACCCCAGTTAATCTACTTCAAGAGGCCAATTTGTTGCATTGTTTATAGGCGGTTGAAGTCTGGGTATGCTCATTCAACTTTAAGTTAAAAAAGAAAAAAACTAAGGGCCCTGTTTACTAAGCCACGCTGTAGGTGCACTATTGTTTTTAGTGTGTGCTATAATGCTAGAGACACCCATAGGAATATATGGATGTCTCTAGCATTAGTGTGCATTGAAAGCGCTAGCACGCCTTAGTAAACAGGGTCCTTAGTTCCTTTGGATTGGCCCGCTGGCCTTCTGGAAAGATAATCCTATTGTTCAGATTGTAAATTTCAATCTAAAATTGCTCAGCTTCAGGAATATTAGGTGTTGAATTAGACAGTCAACTCTCTCTGGATATTCTGGTTAACAAAGTGATTAGTAAGTCTCTTCTTTCAATCAAAAAGTTGCGGGTTATCCATAAATATTTGCAATTATCAATTTTTCATTTATTGGTTTAGTCCTTAATTCTTTCAACACTGAATTATTGTAACTCTATCTACATCGGCTGTTCAAATTCTTTAAAACAAAGTTACAGAGTACAAAATACTGTGATTAGATTAATTTTTTCAGTGAACAAATATGAATCTATTTCTCCTCTTCTGCTGCAGTTACACTGGTTACCAGTGGAGGCTAGATTATGGTTTAAGGTCCTGGTTTTGACTTTTAAAACCACAGTAGATCTATTAGAAATTTGTTTATATTAAGTTTCCCTACTGTTCATAAAATAAAAGCTATCATGTCCTTAACATATCAGGCAGACTCCATTTGGAATTCCTTTCCCTTTCCTTTTCATGAAATATCTCCCTTACTTTTATAGATGTTATATTTTCCTGATTTGAGATAATAATTTATCATTGTTATAACCTTCTGGAGTATGCTCCTTCCCTTGATTGTTACCCGCTTAGAACTTGTTGGTTGTAGAGGGTTATAAGACCAGAATGTAATAAATTGTAAAGTTGCACCTAATGTTCAGTGCCATATATAGAATTCCCCAGTTTCTTTTTGTGTTCATGCCCAATTTCCTAGAAACGTATTCATTTAGGCATTGTTACTGAAAAATCTTAAGCACTAAAGGAAGCAATATTATAAAATAGACACTAGCAGTTACCCACCTATTATGTTTGTAAATATTTTGAATAATGGCATTTCTATGCATATGTGTGCACATATATGCTTAAATGCCACAATTCTGCCTAAGCACAGTTCTGTAGATATGTTCATTTATTTATTGAGATTTATTAGCCGCCTTTATGAAGAGATTCACCCAAGGTGTATGCAAATGTTACATAGTGGGCATGTGCAAGGGGGCATACACAGAGGCGGAGCCTGGGCAGGTATCCTGTTTACACACATAACTATGGAATACTGCAAGTTATGTGCATATCCCTGAAATTTAGATGTAAATATTTACAGTACAGGCATTTACAGTACAGGCATTTACTCCGGAGCTCTGCCCAAGAGACAGGCAGAGCTCCGGAGTCTCAATGTGTGGATGAGACAATGGTGCAGGGAGGAGGGTTTTAGATTTGTTAGGAACTGGGCAACATTCTGGGGAAGGGGGAGCCTATTCCACAAGGATGGGCTCCACCTTAACCAGGGTGGGACCAGGCTGCTAGCGTCGGCTTTTAAAAAGGAGATAGAGCAGATTTTAAACTAGAAATGGGGGGAAGGCCAACAGTCGCTCAAAAGCGCATAATTCGGGATAAGGTATCTTGCAAAGATACCTCACAAACAGGGAAGATAGGGTTTCTGGATAGTGAGGTTGCGCAACAGACCGTGGTAGGCCAGGTGCCCTTAAATACAACTAAAGATCAGACAAAAGATGGCAAATCAGTAGTGTCCAGTACTAAGCATCATGCAAATAGGAACAACAAACATACTTTGAAATGTCTATATGTAAATGCTAGGAGTCTAAGAAATAAGATGGGAGAGTTGGAATATATTGTACTAAATGAAAAATTGGATATAATAGGCATTACTGAGACCTGGTGGAAGGAGGATAACCAGTGAGACACTGTCATACCAGGGTACAAAGTATATCGTAGTGATAGGGTGGACCTGACTGGTGGAGGGGTAGCATTGTATATTAACGAGAGCCTCGACTCAGATAGATTACAAATTCAGCAGGACACAAATCACACCCTTGAATCATTGTGGGTGTGATTTGGGAAAGGGAAAAGGACGGTGATAGGAGTGTACTACCGTCCGCCTCGCCAGGATGAGCAGGTAGACGCAGAAATGATAAAAGAAATCAGAGAAGCAAGCAAAATAGGCAATGTGATAATAATGGGTGACTTCAATTATCCAAATATAGACTGGGTAAATGTAACATCGGGACACGCTAGAGAGGTACAATTCCTTGATGAAATCAAGGACAGCTTTATTGAGCAGCTGGTGCATGAGCCGACGAGAGAAGGAAAAATTCTAGACTTGGTCCTTAGTGGAGCGCATGATCTCGTTAGGGACGTTATGGTACTGGGGCTGCTCGATAACAGTGATCATAATATGATCAGTTTTGATATCAACCTTGAAGTAACTATACACAGGAAGTCAAATACATTAGCGTTTAACTTTAAAAAAGGAGACTATGATAAAATGAGAAGAACGGTGCAAAAAAACTTAGGGGGACAACTGAGAGGGTAAAAACTGTACAACAGGCATGGACACTGTTCAAAAATACCATCCTGGAGGCCCAGACCAAACATATTCTACAAATTAGAAAAGAAAAACGGAACTCCAAAAGACAGCCGGCCTGGTTGAAAAGTGAGGTGAAGGAAGCTATTAGGGCTAAAAGAAATGCCTTCAGAAAATGGAAGAAGGAACCGTCTGAAAATAACAAGAAGCAGCATAAGGAGTGTCAAAGCAAATGCAAGGTGCAGATAAAGAAGGCCAAGAGGGATTACGAAAAAAAGTTAGCATTAGAGGCAAAAAAGCATAGTAAAAAAAATTTTCGGTATATTAAAAGCAGGAAGCCGGCAAAAGAATCGGTTGGGCCGCTGGATGACCGAGGGGTAAAAGGGACGATCAAGGAAGACAAAGACGTAGCAGAGAGATTGAATGAATTATTTGCTTCGGTCTTCACCGAGGAAGATTTGGGTGGGATACCGGTGTTGGAAATGATATTTCAAGCGGACGAGTCGGAGAAACTTACTGACTTCACGGTAAACCTGAAGGACGTAATGGGGCAGTTCAGCATACTGAAGAGTAGCAAATCTCCTGGACCGGATGGTATTCATCCTAGAGTACTAATAGAACTGAAAAATGAGCTTGCGGAGCTACTGCTAGTGATATGCAAATTATCCTTAAAATCGAGCGTGGTACCGGAAGATTGGAGGGTGGCCAATGTAACGCCCATTTTTTAAAAAGGTTCCAGGGGAGATCCGGGAAATTATAGACTGGTGAGTCTGACGTTGGTGCCGGGGAAAATGGTAGAGGCTATTATTAAAAACAAAATTACAGAGCACATCCGAGGACATGGATTACTGAGACCGAGTCAGCACGGCTTTTGTGTGGGGAAATCTTGCCTGACCAATTTACTTCAATTCTTTGAAGGAGTAAACAAACAAGTGGACAAAGGTGAGCCGGTTGATATTGTGTATCTGGATTTTCAAAAGGCGTTTGACAAGGTACCTCATGAAAGGCTACAGAGGAAATTGGAGGGTCATGGGATAGGAGGAAAAGTCCTATTGTGGATTAAAAACTGATTGAAGGATAGGAAACAGAGAGTGGGGTTAAATGGGCAGTATTCACAATGGAGAAGGGTAGTTAGTGGGGTTCCTCAGGGGTCTGTGCTAGGACCGCTGCTTTTTAATATATTTATAAATGATTTAGAGAAGGGAGTAACTAGCGAGGTAATTAAATTTGCTGATGACACAAAGTTATTCAAAGTCATTAACTCGCGACAGGATTGTGAAAAATTACGGAAGGATCTTACGAGACTGGGAGACTGGGCGGCTAAATGGCAGATGACGTTTAATGTGAGCAAGTGCAAGGTGATGCATGTGGGGGAAAAAAGAACCTGAATTATAGCTGTGTCATGCAAGGTTCCACGTTAGGAGTTACGGACCAAGAAAGGGATCTGGGTGTCGTCATCGATAATACACTGAAACCTTCTGCTCAGTGTGCTGCTGCGGCTAAGAAAGCGAATAGAATGCTGGGTATTATTAGGAAAGGTATGGAAAACAGGTGTGAGGATGTTACAATGTCGTTGTATCGCTCCATGGTGCGACCGCACCTTGAGTATTGTGTTCAATTCTGGTCGCCGCATCTCAAGAAAGATATAGTGGAATTGGAAAAGGTGCAGCGAAGGGCGACTAAAATGATAGCGGAGATGGGACGACGTCCCTATGAAGAAAGACTAAGGAGGCTAGGGCTTTTCAGCTTGGAAAAGAGACGGCTGAGGGGAGACATGATAGAAGTATGTAAAAGAATGAGTGGAGTGGAACAGGTGGATGTGAACCATCTGTTCACGCTTTCCAAAAATACTAGGACTAGGGGGCATGCGATGAAACTACAGTGTGGTAAATTTAAAACAAATAGGAGAAAATATTTCTTCACCCAACGCATAATTAAACTCTGGAATTCGTTGCCGGAGAACGTGGTGAAGGCGGTTAGCTTGACAGAGTTTAAAAGGGGTTTAAAAGGGGGTTAGACGGTTTCCTAAAGGACAAGTCCATAAACCGCTACTAAATGAACTTGGGAAAAATCCACAATTCTGGGAATAACATGTATAAAATGTTTGTACGTTTGGGAGGCTTGCCAGGTGCCCTTGGCCTGGATTGGCCGCTGTCGTGGACAGGATGCTGGGCTAGATGGACCCTTGGTCTTTTCCCAGTGTGGCATTACTTATGTACTTATGTACAGTACAGTATCAACCACCGAAGTGGAGGAACAAAGACCACTATGCACACAACAAGTCCAACAATGAAGTAACATGGTCAAAAGGACACTAGTACTTACATATAGTTTATTCAGTAAAATAGAGTCAACATATTTATATATCATCTATTTTATTGAATAAACAATATGTAACTACTACTGTCTTCCTGCTGTAATTGGATGTGTCCTATTGACCACGTTATTTCATTGTTGAACATTTACAATACACCAGCCTAATGACTAATGCATATTTTACCTGTCAAAGTAGTACTATATAAAGGGAAGTAGGCTTTCTATATTTCTGTAAAGTGTTTGATGCTGCTTTAGACATTGAAGCTTATTTTCCAAGCATAGGGACATCTCAAAATGTCCAAATGGACATCCATGTGCTTGAAATGTCCAAATCCCAATTTTGCAAAGGCAGAAAAGGGACGTCCCATTGCATTACACTGGGTGGGACTAGGGAGGGCCAAAAATCAGGATGTCAAACCGAGCGATACCTGGGAGTAAACATCCAAGTCTAAAAAGAAGAAAGGATGTCCTAAGCTAGATCTGTTTCATTCACGTCCAGGGTACAAAAAGATGTTCTGACTGAGCACCTGACCACTGGAGGGATTAAGGCATGATATCCCATTTTTTATGCATGTTCACTAAGCACGCTGGAAATTTTCCAGTATGCAATGCTAATCGGGCAGTAATCGACAGTGTACGCGTAGACCATTACTGCCCAGTTAACATGTGAGACCTTACTGCTAGGTCAGTGGGTGGCGGTAAGGTCTCAGGCCCAAAATGGACACGCGCCAATTTTCATTTTGCCAAACGTCCATTTTTGTCCTTTTTTTGCAGGCGCGCTGAAAAATGGACCTGCACACGTCCAATACACACATCTACACCAGCGCAGGCCATTTTCCGGCAAACCTTAGTAAAAGGACCCCTTATTTTCTTAGACATGGTTTCACAGAATTTCTGAACTGGATCACTAATTGGACAAACAGGATTTGCAGGAGGCCTGGTAAATGTCTCTGAATGTATAAAAGGAACTTGGAATTTCTCACAAGGATTCAACAAGGAAAACAAGGGTACCAGACTACTTCAGGGCTAGGAACATAGCACAAAACTTGGCTAGGAACATAGCACAAAATGCAGTGAAGGATTGTTAGGACTGTTACCTTACCTCCTTAACCCCCAACCAGCAGGACCCCACCATATGGCACAACCGTCCGTTCATGGATCCCAGATTATTAAGTATGATGATGTCATTGAGTTCATTTTGAATGTCTCCAATAATAGAAACACATAGGTCTCAGAACAGGGTAGATCACCCAGGCCCTGGTCCAGACAAATTTCTTCTCCTTACAGCAATGAGAACCTCCTCACTCATCCCACCAATCTGTCTTCCATCAGCTACCCACTGATTCTGGGAACTGTTTCAAATGCCATGGTAGATGCTTCTTGTATCTTCTGAAAAAGTACCTGTAGGAAGCATTTGCCCTCTCTTTTGAAACATGCTTATGGTGCCAGCAGCAGTGTGCAGCTATGGAAGACAGAGCAGCAGGGAGTGAAGGATTAAGCTGCCACCACTGCAAAAGAGGAGTCGTTGGGCTGGAGAAGGGGTCAGATGCTGGGGCTGGGGACAGAGATGGGAAAAGGGAGTTGGTGCTGGTATATGGTGGAGAAGGGTGGGAGAAGAAGGCTGATACTGTGGAAATGGGAAAGGGATAATTCTGGCAAATGCTGGAAAAGAGAGCTGCTGCTGGCAGATACTGGTGGAGCAAGAAGGGTGAGGGCAGATACTGGAGGAAGCAAGGGAAGA
This sequence comes from Microcaecilia unicolor, assembly GCF_901765095.1. NCBI lineage: Eukaryota > Metazoa > Chordata > Amphibia > Gymnophiona > Siphonopidae > Microcaecilia > Microcaecilia unicolor. Next base: position 94,720,490 of record NC_044034.1, on the reverse strand, counting down.
TGAAGAGGGCAGGGCAAAGGGATGAAGGCTGGGGAAAAAAGAGAAAAAGGCATGGTAAATGAATACTGGAGAATGAAATAAGCAGTGAATGCTGTAGAAGAAAAGGAGGTATGGAGTCAGGGATGTTGATGCTGTGGAAGGAGGAGAAAAAGGCAAGAGAGCAGGTACTAGGAATATGGGGATAAAGATAAGTGGAAACTCTGACATTGGGTGAGAGACCTGAAGAAAACAGACTCAAAGACTGCCTTGGTATTGAAAGTTTAACTGGAGACTGAGGGCCCAATGCACAAAACTTACTGGGCCAGCAATGTGCATCTTCCACCAGTTCCAGCCGGGTATTCAGCAGGAAATGCACAAAGGGGTTCTGTGGGCTTTGTAATGTTCACGGCAACAGACAACAAGGATAGCACGCTAATGTATTTAAATGAGCTGATCGGTATTCAAATGTGCATTTCGTGGGAAATTTTACAGGAGGTCTGGATCAACTGTAGCATGGTGTCACTGGCTTCTTCATCGTCTTATACCATCATGGAACTAAACAGTACAAAAGGATTACATTTCTACTGCACATGTACTAACTGCTAGGAAGATTGTGTGTGTGTGTGGGGGGGGGGGGGGGGTAATCCAACCTAGCTTTTCAATCAAAAAGAAAATGTAAAAACAAAAAGCATAAAACTGCGCCTTTAAAAGTATAAAAAGAGAAAACAATAAGAACTTCTAAGCAGAGCAAAACCAGAGCTTACAATATAGATGTTCTGATTTTTTATTTTGTAGTTCTTTTACCCCTGATGCAGCCTGAGGGCGAAATGTGGCCACGTCAGGTAAATGTTCAATAAACCACTTCTTTTTATTTACTTGTTTTGGTATTTTGTATGTGATCTGCTTTTACTTTGTTCATATCTCAGTAGGCAGATCAGTGCCTCTTTGTTTTTGTTTTTTAGAAAATAATTAAAGCAATACAGTCTGTTCCCCTTTCACAGACTTTTTCCAACCCTGGTCAGCAACCCCAATAACATTCACAGAAAATGAAGGCACTCCTTTACCTTTGCAGTCTTCTGTTCCTTCTCATGCAAACCTCTGAGTCAGGGCCACTCCTTCCTTCCATGGGACTCCCCCGTAGCCAACATTTTAGGGAGAATTCCTTCACTTGGAGCCTCTCTCCAGGAGATCTCTGAAATCGGACCGACTGTTCACTTGTCTATTAGATTGTAAGCTCTTTGAGCAGGGACTGTCTCTCTTTGTTAAATTGTACAGCGCTGCGTAACCCTAGTAGCGCTCTAGAAATGTTAAGTAGTAGTAGTAGTAGTAAATCGGAATCTCTCTCCTGGAGACCTCTTGTCTCGGGGGCCTCACTGGTTCTACACTCTCTCGGGACATTTAATCTTCCTTCCCTTTGAGCCTCACCCTTCTGACTTAGGACCTGCTTTGACAGTTTAGTGTCACCTTCGTTCAGGCAGCTAAACTGCATACTCTTAGCGCCACCTGCTGTAAGGTGGCTAACCTGCTGCTTCAGGAGTCCTTTTACAAAGGCGCACTGAAAAATGGCCTGCACTAGTGTAGGCATGCGTTTTGGATGTGTGCAGATCCATTTTTCAGCGCACCAGTAAAAAAGGTCTTTTTTTTGGCCGAAATTGGACTTGCAGCAAAATTAAAATTGGCGTGTGTCCATTTTGGGTCTGAGACCTTATTGCCACCCATTCACTTAGCGGTAAGGTCTCAAGCGATAACCGGGTGGTAATCGTCAACGCACGTACACTGCCAATTACTGCCCAGTTAGCGCCACGTATTCGAAAATAAAAAATATTTTCAGATGTGCGTAGCGGATGCACACAAAAAATTGGAATTACCACATGGGCCACGCGGTAGCCAGGTAGTAGTTCCAGATTGGCGTGCAGCTTAGTAAAAGGGCCCCTCAGTGAGGTGGTGTTCCTAGGAACACCTGCCATTATGCCACTCACTCCCTCACAGACCTTTTTACTATGCTGTGCTAAAAAGTAGCCAGTGCTACCCCCAGTGTGGAGCTTTCCTGTGCAGTGGTAAAAAGGCCCCATTTTCCATATTAATGGACACGTGCTAATTTCCCCATTAGTGCATGGCCATTAACACATGAGCACTTATCAACGCCTATTTTCTAGGTGATAAGGGCTCACGTGCTAATTGGTTAGTGCAAGACAACGTAGCTGCGCTAACCATTAGCATAGTGTATGCCTACTCTCCGCCACCAGACACACCCCCAGCACCTGAGCATGCCCTGTAGTAGTGGTTTTTAACGTGTGGTAAGCACCTGTTAGTGCTTACCGTGGCATAGTAAAAGGACTCTAAAGAGTCTGACAGTGGAAGGAGTTTGCATTGCTGTTACTGATGTGACATCAGATTTTAAACAGCCTTTATTGCATGTTGAGTTGTAAAGTGAAACAGGCAGATACAGATAGGCAATGCATGGGCAGGTGCTATTGTTGGATACATAAACTGAAACTGAAACAGACTGTAAAAGGAAAATAGAACAAGCAGCTAACTAAAAATTTAAAAAACAAAATAAAAACAGATGAAAACTGAAAGAGGCATAGGCAGGGCTTCACTTGCCTTCAATGTAAAAGTTCATTACAAATGTGTAAAAATCTTTAGAAAAAATATTAAAAAGAGATTTCCTCACATTAACCTTTGACTTTAAAGCGATGCATTATTAATTTGCCATAAACAGGATAGGAGACATCAAGCTTTCATTATATGGGTTTAAAAATGTGGTACCTAATAGGAAAATGCTTAGTAAATCTGACTTGTGAAGATGTTTAAGTAAGTATTGAGTAAGCAAACATGTAAAATTTTATTATTTTTATTTTATTTGGATTTTGCTCACACATTTTTTCAGTAGTAGCTCAAGGTGAGTTACATTCAGGTACATTGGGTATTTACCTGTCCCTGGAGGGGGTTCACTGCTTGCTTGAGGACAGACTTGTAGAGACAGAGATTTCCAGACTGAAGGGTTAGCCTTGAGAAAGAAGAACATTGGGAGTGTGGAGGTGGAAGGAGAGAGTGAAATGAGGCTGGAAATATATACCAGTGCCCAGAGCAGGGGCTAGCTTCAAAAACACAAATAAATCTCACTTGCAAGCAAAGGCCAAGATGATAGCAAGATATAATAGTTAAAGCTACCCAATATCTGTGCAGTTTTTGCTTTTGGATGGTTTTCTTTGTTTTGTGTTTTGTTAGACACCTGAATATGGCAAATCTAAGCCCTAAAGCTTCTATTCTGAAAGTTTCAAAGTGTGCAAATAAAAACTTTGTGCAGGAATAAATCTTGGTAGGAAAAAGCTGAATATCGCCTAAGACCACAAATATTTTTCCAATGTAAGAAATATTTCTCAGGCTGAATAGCTCCGGATATCCACCCATGTACATGGTTCAGGGAACTTTGTGCTTAAAGATGAGAAGGGTCATTTTACATAGAACATTGAGGTCAGAATTGAGATGTCCAGGTCAGTATGTGCTGAATTCCAGCAGTATTTTACAAAATACTCTGCCAAATCCAGAGTCTTTTGTAAAATATGTATAAGGATATAGAGGAGAGAATGCACGGGGGAGAAACCATTTTACAAACATGTGGGGGGAAAATGAGCATCATGAACTCAGCAGATTCCACATGGAAGCATTGGCAATTCCATGTGGAAGTGGTGACTTTGCAATTTCCCATGCGAGTGGCTCTGCCTCAATATGCAGCTAGCCCATTTTACAAAGCTATCCGTATAAGTGCCGCCAATTAACTAGTGATGCCACAATATTTTACGGAAGATTAGGGAATTCATCAAACAGCCTTGATGAACTTAGGTGTGCGCTAAGGGCCTGACTCTATATATGATGCCTAAAATTACCATACGTTAGGCAATCACACTTAAGTGTATTCTCAATACCACACATAAATCTACACACGGTATTTAGAATACGCTTAGGCATAGAAGCCAATGGGTTTCAGGATCCGAGGCAACATGGCTTTACCAAAGGAAAATCCTGCCAAACAAATCTTATTGACTTCTTTGACTGAGTGACCAAAGAAGTGGATGAAGTATGTGCACTAGATGTAATCTACTTGGATTTCAGCAAAGCCTTTGATATGGTCCCTCACAGAAGAATCGTGAATAAGCTGAAATGGCTGAACTTAGGATCAAAAGTGGTGAACCGGATAAGAAACTGCTTGGCCAACAGGTGGTAGAGGGTGGTGGTAAATGGAATCCGCTCGGAGGAAAGGAAGGTGAGCAGTGGAGTTCCTCAGGGGTCAGTGCTGGGGCTGAATTTGTGGGAGATATTGCTGAAGGGTTGGAAGGAAAGGTTTGCCTTTTTGTGGATGACACAAAGATAGCCAATAGAGTAGATACCCTGGAGGGAGTAGAAACAATGAAAAGGGATCTCCAAACGTTAGAAGAATGGTTGAGGGTCTGGCAGTTAAAATGTAATCTACTCAAGCTTAAGATCATGTTTGAAAAACCCAACACAGCTTCACACCAGCTGTGTAATTCTAGTAGGACACTCACACACTTATGTAGTCAAATAAATCTAATTTAATTGAGAAAAAAAGCTAAGCTTTGCCACCCAGCCAGCTCAACTTAGTCAGCTATAAGGCGTAGGCTCAGTGTGCCATCATATAGCTTTAAAAACTCCATTAATTATCTTATGTTTTAAACTAATCCTCATGCAGGGGTCTACTTTTCGCTGTACTTATCAGCTGTCCAATCTGTGTGTCTCCACTCTTTCTAAATTATTCAGACAATCTTGATACAAAATACAGTTCTATTAAATGAGATCAATCCGGGAACACCATTTAGAAATCACTTAGCTTATCCAAACGCTGTAGTGTTCTACTCATTCAGGTGTTCTCCACTCCTCAACCCGACAGGGAGCCCCCGGTTTCGCAATTGCTGTGTCAGGGGTTTAAATTGTATCACTTGTTGTATCAACGATTCTACTCCAATGATATATCCACAGTTCTCATCTGTATACAGCAGATTGGATGAGAACTGTGGATATATCATTGGAGTAGAATCGTTGCAACACAACAAAACGTAATGGATATCCGAAAGTGGCCAAGGAGTTTTAGTAGTATATTGTGGTTGACCGTGTCGAATGCGCTCGACATGTCGAATTGGAGGAAAAGTATACTTTTACCAGTGGCTATTTCTTGCTTGGCCTGGAGAGTGACTAGGACAGTTTCAGTACTATGGCAGAGGCAAAATCCTGACTGTGAATCGTGTAATATTGAGAACTTATCCATGTATTCCGTAAGCTGTTTGGTCACCAAGCTCTCCATCAGTTTGACTACTAGTGGGATAGACGCAACTGGGCGGTAATTGGTTAGGTCGTTAAGTGTTTTTCTTGGCGTCATTAGATATTGGGGTGAGTAGAATGTTACCATATTCCTCGGGGAAGAGACCTTGTTGTAGCCTGAAGTTTAGGTGGGATGAGAGGTCTGCCATGAAGCGGTCAGGGGCCGATTTGAGTAGATGACTGGGACATATATCCAGTTTGCAGTGGGTGTTGGCAAACCTATGAGTTGCTTTTGTAACTGATTCAGCGGTGAGGAGAGTAAATGTTGTCCAGATATGGTCAGCTGGACATCCACCAGGGATTAGGTCCAGGTCGTTGAAGAAGTTTTCGATGTTAGTGTTGTGCTGAGGAAGTGTGCTGCGTAGTTTTATTATTTTTTCGTGAAAGTAATTAGCGAGTTTGTCTGCGGATGGGATGTCTGTGTTGGTCGTGGTGATAGGAGTGGTGTCTAGTAGCTTATTTACGAGTTGGAATAGTTTCTTCAGATCTTTGTAATCCGGTCCTATTTTAGTTTTATAATAGGACCTTCAGTTTGTCTTATAGCATATTTGTATTTTCCATGTGTTTGTTTCCATGCATTGAGTGTGTGTTCATCTTTTGTCTTTCTCCATGCTCATTCAAGTTTCCTGGATTGTGTTTTGAGGTTTTTTAATTCGTCATTGAACCAAGGTATTGAGTTTTGTCTTCTTGATATTCTTGTCTTTAGTGGTGCTATTTCGTTTAGTACACTTCTGCATCTATCCTCCCACTGATTGAGGTAGTGTATGGAGTCCATTCGTTGTCATATATCAGTTGCCAGAATAGTTGTGAATCTATTTGCCCTCTCATGGTGTAAGTTGTGTGTGCTGGTGTATGGTTTAGTCCCTTCTTCCGCCAGTTTAGGGATAGGTTCAATTTGCAGTGGTTGGTCCAAGGTGCTTCTGTCCATTTGATGTCCGATATTAATAGGTTGTGATCTGTGAACAGTTTGTGTGATAGGAGGTCTAGTGTGTGTCCCTTGATGTGGGTAGCTTGCATGTGAGGCCATTTGATATCCCATGACTGTAGGAATTCTTTGCATTTATGTGCATTGGTGGAGTTGGGGTCTTCTAGGTGGTTTATGTCACCTAGTGGGGCATAACCGAACGTCGCCGGCCAAACAGGTCGCCGGCGATCTATTGTGGGGGCGGTGCTACAGTTGGCCGGAACCGTATTATCGAAAAAGATGGCCGGACATTTTTTTTTTCGATAATACGGTTTAGCCTGGCCAAATGGCGTGGATTTCGCCGGGTTTGAGATGGCCGGGTTTGTTTTTCAGCGATAATGGAAAAAAATACCGGCGATCTCCAACCCGGCGAAATCCAAGCCATTTGGTCGTGGGAGGAGCCAGCATTTGTAGCGCAGTGGTCCTCCTGACATGCCAGGACACCAACTGGGCACCCTAGACATGTGGGTACAGTGGGTTTTGGAGGGCTCCCATTACCAGCACAAATGTTACAGGTAGGGGGGGAATGGGTCTGGGTCTGCCTGCCTTAAGTGCACTAAAAGTGCTCCAGGGACAGGACTTGTTGCTGCTGTATAAGCTTGCCACACCAGTTAACACCTGAACACTAATCTCTTTGAAAAAGTCCTTTATTTGAATAAGCACGTTTACTCACAGTTAACTGCAGATCAGAGGTTGTGCCCCACTGGCAAAGAGCCTTCCTGGTACTGAGATTAGCAGTAGGTCAGAGCTGGCAGAATAGTGTACAATGCCCTCTTTCAGCCACATTCAAGGTAAGAACTAAGTTCTCTAACGTGGCTAACACATGAAAGGGATCTAAAACTGGCTTACAAACATGGCCACTACCTCATGGACTAACGGAAGTAAAACAGGGCATACTCTGACCCAGTTAGCAGGGGGAAAAGCACCATGGGAGTACAGCCCAGTACCCTACACCCACCACAATGCATTGCTGATATGACTCTGCAGTGCACCTAACAGAAAAGGTGTCACACTCACCCGAGAGCCACATCACAACCAGGGAAAGGCTGTCGGAGGACAGTACACATTCTGCCGTCATGGAGGTGGGTACAGCATTTGAGGCTGGCATACAGGCTGGCAAAAAAGGTTTTTAGTTTTATTTTTTTAGTATGGAAGGGGGTTGGTGACCACTGGGGGAGTATGGGGAGGTCATCCCCCATTCCCTCCGGTGGTCATCTGGTCAGTTGGGGCACCTTTTTGAGGCTTGGTTGTGAAAATAAAAGGACCAAGTAAACCCGGTGAAATACTGCTTATCAACGGGGTTTTTCCCATTATCGGCGAAAGCCGGCCATCTGGTAGCCACGCCCATGCCCGCCCATGTCCCGCCTTCGCTTAGCAAGCGACACGCCCCTTTGAACTTTCGCCAGCGAGGCGATGGGAAAGCGGCGATGCTGTCAAAAACGCAGCTTTCAATTATACCGATTTTGCCGCTTTTCCGAGATCGCTGGCCATCTCCCGATTTGTGTCGGAAAATGGCCGGCGATCACTTTCGATTATAAGCTGGCTAGTATTAATATATTGGAGTTGTTTACACAAGTGTTTGAGATGAAGTCTTAGACCCTTTTTCCTTCACATTGGCTTAAAATTGCTCATCATGGATTAAGTCCACTTCTACTCCACATGATATCTACTAATCTCTCTATGGGTGTTGTGATGTTAACATGGAAGAAAGCAATAATAAAGGAAATACAAGAATAACTCTGGCGATCCGCTAGATCTAAACAACTATTAGCCAGTTTTGAATCTTTGTATAGCCTCTAAGATTGCAGAAAAAATTGTTTTTGACCAACTCTACTCTTTTACCGAAAATGTTCACAACTTGCACCCCAGAAAGACTGGCTTCCATACCTACCATAGCACAGAAACAATTATGACCGCATTACTCAGTGAATTACATTCAATTCTTGCGAGAGGAAAGATTGCTCTCCTTATCTCATTAGACTTGTCGGCCGCACTTGATCTTATAGGATCATACACTTTTTCTTTCCCATCTACAGTCTATAGGACTGTCCTTGCTTACTCTTGTCTAGTTACTTCATTTTTGACTGATCGAATTTTTTCTGTTTCAAATCATGGCACTTGTTCTGTTGAGATCCTGCTTCTGTATGGAGTTCCCCAGGGCTCGGTCCTATTTCCTTTGTTGTTCAATATTTTCTTAGTCCTCTGGCTTTGCTATTACAGGATTTCAACATTCAGTTCTTCATTTACGCTGATGATATTCTAATTGTTTACCCCACTTCTCCACTTTCTCCCAATTTGATTCCTCTTCAGAATTCTTTCTATCACCCAAACTTTGGAACAATCTCCCCCCAGATATTCGTAATGAACTATATTTAACCAACTTCAAAATTAAACAAAAAATGCATATTTTCCAATTGGTTTTTGGGTCCTAATGCTGTAGCGGTCTCCTGTGGCAGGTTTAGAGAGTGTGTATCCATTATTTTTGTATTCATGTTTTTTGGGTTTTTTATTGATTTCTTACTTTTATTATTGCATTTTATGTGTTTTTATTGTATTATTGTAATCCACTTTTATCTTGCTTGAAGTAACAGTGGTATATCAAGTTTGAATAAACATGAACATAATAAACATATTTCAAATAAATTGCACATTGAATCATCAGGGCTTCCTTTTACTCCCTAGAAGGGTGGCCAGTTTTGGAAACTGCCCTCATTGCACGTAAGGTTTAAGATTTAACAATTTGATGTACCACCTCTTTATACAAAACAGTTTGACATTTAAAAGTATGATGCCCATTTATGCATTTTTATAGGATGATTCAGAGAGGGATGGTGTTGGGGTGATTGTCAAGTTTAATAACTCAAAATCTCAGTGGAAGGGGGTCTAGGTTCCTGAAACTTAATTGACAGAGATGTGAGGCTGCAGATTCATTTAGGGCATCTTATGCTCTTGCACCAGCCCTACTGATAGTCAAAAATAGTTTAGTAGAAGCATTTTCTTATTATCTTCAGAGCGACAAAGAATACAATGTTGACTTTATCGCTTTTGGCTGTGAACTCTAGTTTAGTTCTCAAACCTGAAAATATTGTACAGAATTGAAAACACAGCTGATATAGTGCAATTGTATTCATCCAGAACAACACTTTCATGGGTTGGGAGAAAATTATGCTTGTTTATCTTTAGGTGTGCCGGTTGCTTGTATTCTTGTGCTTGCAATCTGTGTGATGCCCTTATCAAAATAAGTTATTTTTCTGTTGCAGTAGCTCTTGACTGTGATCATTTGAAATATGTTACCTCCCAAAATGTTTTCAAATATTCCCATTACATTTAAACAGAGATGGAGACAATCAGCAGAAACCACCACATGAGATTAATTCAGCTTGGTGGATGCTGGTAATTGATTCTGTCCAGCACTTGGGGCATTAAATTTACACTTTGTACAAGTTGTATATTACAACATAGATCTTCAAAAAGGCAATCTTTGGAGAGACCATTAAAAGGAAGGGAAATAAAAGGGCATTAAACTTTAAAAACAAAACAAAAATAAAGCATAACTACATTTTCCTTGAGCTTGAGGTTCTGTGTAAGTCAAGAAAGGCAAGCCAATCTCCTAAGACATTCTTACCATCCTTCTGCTACGAGACAAACATTGACTGTGCATCTCAGAGGGAGACAACACAGAGCTCTTATGCACTGAAAGGTAGATAGATGAAAGCATTTGTATGGTTAGCTCTGGAGTTAAGGAGACAATTCAATATAGTGCGTCAAAAGATATGCATACAGAATGACAGCATCTGAGCGTAAGTTGGCATTTCATGCCAGCATTTAGACATGAGCACTTATGCCTAAGGTTTGTATTTATTTATTTATTTAAAAACTTATATTCTGCTCAATCTCGAGGTCCTTGGCGGATCACAAAAATACACTCATAATGCCTAAATCAACAAATTGCATGACTAACAAACAATGACCAATTTCTGACTTTGATAAATTCCACCTTTACAGTTCATTCTTACTCCATAAAAAGAAAGGTATTCAGGGTTGTTTTTTTAACTCATTCATGTTTCTGATCCTTCGTAATCCCAAAGGCAGTTTATTCCATAACATATTTCCTGAATTCCCTCAGTTTTACCACACAAAATGACTGCATTGGTAGGTACATATGAAGTTTGGATGCTAAAACTTTGGAGACTTGACTCATTATTATTTTAAAAACAATACAGAAGATCTTATATTGGATTCTGTATTCGATGGGAAGCTAGTGCAGTTCCTTCAAAACAGGCATAACATGTCCATACCAAATCCCCCCCCCCCCCCCCCCCCCCCCCTCAGAACCCTAGCTACTGCATTCTGGGCTACTTATAAAGCTTTTATAAACATGTTCTCCTAAATGTTGCACTTTAATGTGTAATTTACAGTATTCTATATGCTAAGTGAGTAAATGTGGGATCTGCCCATGCTCACCCATATATACATCCTCCTTGCAAAAACATGGTATGCATGTTGCATGTGCAATTGCAGAACAGCGTGTAGTGCACACAGAGCACTTACATGTGTAAATGTTACATTCGCATGCTAAAGTGCTAGTATTCTGTAAATCTTAGTGCACAAATGACACTTACATTTAGACACTAACCCCCAGATTCTAAATAGCGCCTAGAGATCCATAATGAAATACAACCAGATTTTATAACATCACGCATAACTTAACAAGCTTAATAAGCTAATGAGCGCTGATAACAGCACTTAAAAAGCAATAATTACTACTACTACTACTACTACTATTAAACATTTCTATAGCACTACTAGACTTACGCAGCGCTGTACAAATTAACATGAAAAGACAGTCCCTGCTCTACAGAGCTTACAATCTAAATTGGACAGACGAACAGACAGCTAGGGGTGGGGAAATTGCAGTGGTAGGGGTGATAAGTAAGGGTGTTGAGTAAGAGAGTCATGGTTAGGAGCACAAATAATGAAAGGACCATTTTGGACTCCTTTATCTCCCCTTTTTTTTCCTTTATCTCCCATCTATTTATCTGTTTAAATATTGTATTTGTATTTTCACTAGTTTGGCGTTAGCCTTTCCAGTCTCTTGTAAGCCACTTTGAGCCTGCATCCTGTGGGAAAAGGTGGGGTATAAATGCAATAAATAAATAAATGGCAATAATTCAAATTTACACACAATTGCTAAGGGTATGCTGTAATGAAGTGTTCCAAACTTCAAATGCATGAAGGCAAAAAGGGGGCATGGTTATGGCTGGGGAAATGGGCATTTCGCACATATTCTGAAATGTATGCACGCGGTTATATAGTGTGACCCAGTGCATGTAAATCTATGTGCTGGGATTTATGCTACATTTTCATTGGTGTAAATGGATGCACGTAGTTTTAGCACTGACATATCAACTAAGCATATTCTATATACTGCGCCTAAATGTAGGTGCCACTTATAGAATATGCTTAGTCAGCACTGGTTTCCGTGCCAAATTTTTAGGTGCCATATATAGAATCTCCCCCTACGGGTTCGATATTCATAGCAATGTAACCAGCCAGAAACAGCTCCTGGCCAGATAAGTCACTTGTTCAAGGCTAACCAATCATTTTCAGCAGCATTTAACCGGTTAGCGCTTATAGCAAAACTAGCTATTTTGGGGACGCTCCTGGGACAGAGTCAGCACTTGGCCAGTTAAGTGCTAATATTCAGCACTTAACCAGTCAGGGTAACCACTAAACGCGATTGATGTTGCTTACTCTTTTAATTTTGTGGAACTAGCTTTCTTCTCAGAATAGGAACATTAGTTAATCAATTATAGATACTACAGTCTTGTTTGAACTCCTGGCACAGGTAGCAATGCCAAAACATGTCAAGTCTGTGGAATGTACACTAACTTTTGTCTTTTGATATATTGGTTATTTCCACTTGCTTTTCTTGTAGAGATTGTTTCTTTGCCATTTTTCTGTGGGATAAATGTATGAAACCTTTTGAGGGCCAATCAACACATCACTTTTGGCTAGACATCTTAATGGGAAGAGGGAGGGATTGGAGGAATGGCTTAAACTTAATTTGGTAACAGCAATATTAAGCTGTTTTCAATTATGGGCAAAGTGCTCAATTGGTTTGAGGAATTTCTGAGAAAAAGATCTTATAAAGTACAGAAGAATGGGTGTGTCTCAGCATCTTGACAGCCAGTCTGTGGTGTCCCTCAGGGATCACTGCTCTCCCCCCTTCCATTCAATGTGTATATGAGACAGCTAGGTGATCTGTTAACTTCTTTAGGTATATTAATTATCAATAATTCAAAAACCATCAGTTTGAATAAACACATAAACAGACCTTCATGGTTTCCAGGAAGACATAGTAAAAATATATATATCAAAAACAAAACCTCAAACAGGCTTATTTTCGAAAGAGAAGGGCGCCCATCTTTCAACACAAATCGGGTGATGGGTGTCCTTTTCCCAGGGTCGCCCAAATCGGCATAATCGAAAGCCAATTTTGGGCGTCCTCAACTGCTTTCCATCGCGGAGACGACCAAAGTTCATGTGAGCATGTTGGAAGCATAGCGAAGGCGGGACTGGAGCATGCCTAACACATGGGCGTCCTCGACCGATAATGGAAAAAAGAAGGGCGTCCCTGACAAGCACTTGGGCGACTTTACTTGGTCCATTTTTTGTTATGACCAAGTCTCAAAAAGGTGCCTGAGCTGACCAGATGACCACCAGAGGGAATCGGGGATGACCTCCCCTTACTCCCCCAGTGGTCACCAACACCCTCCCACCCTAAAAAAACCTTTTTAAATATTTTTTGCCTCTATGTCAGCCTCAAATGTCATACCCAGCTCCATGACAGCAGTATGCAGGTCCCTGGAGCAGTTTTAGTGGGTGCAGTGCACTTTAGGCAGGCGGGCCCAGGCCCATCCCCCCTACCTATTACACTTGTGGTGGTAAATGTGAGCCCTTCAAAACCCACCAGAAACCCACTGTACCCACATGTAGGTGCCCCCCTTCACGCCTTAGGGCTATGGTAGTGGTGTAGAGTTATGGGGAGTGGGTTTTGGGGGGGGTTGGGGGGCTCAACACACAAGGTAAGGGAGCTATGCACCTGGGAGCAATTTCTGAAGTCCACTGCAGTGCCCCCTAGGTTGCCCGGTTGGTGTCCTGGCATGTGAGGGGGACCAGTGCACTACGAATGCTGGCTCCTCCCATGACCAAAGGGCTTGGATTTGGTCATTTCTGAGATGGGCATCTTCGGGTTCCATTATCACCGAAAATTGGGGACGACCATCTCTAAGGATGACCATCTCTGTCGACCTAAATGTTGAGATTTGGGCGTCCCCGACCGTATTATCAAAACGAAAGATAGACACCCATCTTGATTCGATAATACGGGTTTCCCCGCCCCTTCGTCGGGACGTCCTGCGAGGATGTCCTCAGGAAAACTTGGGCACCCCTTTCAATTATGCCCCTCCATGTCTCCCAGTGAGGAAATTCAATTAGAATATTGGCATCACACAGTGATACTCAATCAACTGATAATGGAGCAGGTTACTATCATTGGTTTGTGCTATAAAAAATGGGGGGGGGGGGGGGGGGAAGAACCAATGCAAAAAATACTCCAAACACTGGAGAAAAACAATTAGTTCCAAAAAATCCAACCCAAATTCTTACCAATAATTAGAAGTTAGCATCTTTTTAGCTCCGCAGTCATCTGGGGAGTAGTGGTAGTGATTATGAAGTACGTTTGATGAAGTTTATTTGTTTGTTGGACTCTTCCTGAAGCAGCAAACTCCAGTGAAACAAGGCACTCTTGTTGAAGAGTAGAAGGGCAGTTGGTTTGGGCAGTGCATACATGGATTGTTGATTGCGTATTGTGGAGTGGAGCAACGGGACCTCCCTATTAAAGACTTTTTTCTGAGGGAATCATGGATGTTCATAAGTACTTGGATGTAGACTGTTTGCTCTGCTGTATTTTTTTAGATTTACTGTATTGGCACATGCCTGCAGTTTATTGCCAGTTTTTTGTATTTTTTAAAACGATCGTGATTTGATATATTTTTCACATTTACATTCATACGTGGTTTGTAATTATTGGTAAGACTTTAGGTTGGATTTTTTGGAACCAATTGTTTTTTTCACATTGGTTCTTCCCCCCCCCCCCCCCCTCCACCCCTTCCCCATTATTCAGTATAACTTGCTTCATTATCAGTTGAGTATCACTGTGTGATGCCAATTTTCTAATTGAATCTCCTCACTGGGAGACTTTGAGCATGTGACGGTCAATTCTATAAATTGTCACCTAAAGATAGGAACCAGTTGTGTATGTAAGTTATAGAATAAAAGCATTTATGTGCTTGATTCGTGCCACTAATCGACAATTTTGTGTGTAAGTGCTAGACATTATTCTATAACATATGTGCCATCATTTAGCATGTAAGTGTGAGAGGGTGTAAACACGGGCAGAGTAAGGATCATGGGTGTGTCTGAGATATGCACATAATTTATACAATACTATAAGTTATGCGCTCTTTGGGGCTTAATTAGGCACCAACAGTTACAACTGCCATTGACTTGGAGTAATTTTTTGTGCTTAATTTTAGGATCACCAATGCAACTTATGACAGTGTACTTTAACAGAAGCTTGGCGCCAAGAAGGCATTATAGAATTGGTGCTAAGCGCATGGCATTAGGGTACCTAAATCTTGATGCCAATTTATAGAATTGCCACCATAGATTTTTGCATTTTGGGAGACCAATATGTTCTGTATGTCTAACACCTGGTACCCAATTTCCTGAATAAAAGCAACTCTGTTTCAGAGAGACTAAATTGTTATCATTAGATATTTTATTGCTTATTTACAACAGGCTCTTCTTTCACATCCGTTATCCTGAAAAATACAAATAGGTAGAGGTCCCCCAGGAACAATGCTAAGCCTCTGAAAGGACAGACTCGGGAGCCACTCAACCAGGAAAGAGGGGCATCACCCATAGGGGGCTCGAGGATCCTTCACACTGGACAGAAGAGTATCCTCAAAACCAACCCTGAGAGTGATACATTGAGATCAGAACAGAAAAATTCCCAGCGGTGAGATGGAAGTAACAAAAGTGCAAGCTGAAATATTTGGCCAAATTATTCAATTAAATCACCTTCAAAGTTTCTATAATGCTATACTGGCTTTGTACTAGCTGGAGGAAATAAGTGAGAGATCAAGAGGCATTGAAGGGACCACAGAGAAAACCCGTAGTAACAAGAAATTATCTTACCTGGCACCAGGCAGTAGCTGGTATCCCTGGGCAATCCAAAACAGTCCATTAAAAACCTCCAGATTCCCATCCACCAACACTGGGAGAGAATTAAGGTTTCCTTTTACTAAGCCACAGTAAAAAGAGGCCTGTGGTAGTATAGGCACATGTATTGGGCGCGCACTAGGCCAGTTTTTACCATGTCTGCTAAAAAAAGTCTTTTTTTTAATGGGACAGGAAAAGGGCATGCAGTAAAAAACAGCCCGAGCCCTTAATGCCATCCATTGATCTAGCGGTAAGGGCTTATGCGCTACACGTGCTGTGACCGGTTGGCCCACACTAACTGCTGATTACCGCTGGAAATGAAGCACGTGGGAGGAAATAAATCATCCAGGTGTTGTGGGCGCACACCAAATCTAAAATTACCACCAGGGTGGTGCGGTAGCCTGGCGGTTGTCTCGTTTAGGTGCACACTGAACGTGCATAACACACCTTTGTAAAAGGGCCCCTAAATAACCAGTTCCTATGGCATTATAAGAAAGTGTTTATTGTATCAGTGCTGAGAAACAGATTCAGCAATCAGATTGTCTGTCTGAATTACAAAGCATTGTGCTGCACCTTATATAGCATTACAATATTATGATTTCCATAAGTACAACTCAGGATAATTTATGCATGGTTTGTTAGTGCATATACATAATGCTGATTAGTACCATAATACTTGCTAATCTTGTTAACTGACCCTCACTAATGAGTGATGCCCTTTAGCACTGCTTATTTTGGCAGAGGATATATTAAATGATACAGTCTAGATGTGTATTTAGCGAAAGTTGGTCAAGAGGTAGCTTGAAAAGGTCAATATCTGACCTCTCACATCTTCACACACTTTTGAGGAAAACAAATTCTGCTCAAAACCAGTTTGTGCCTGTATAATAGGGCTATATTATGTGCCAAGTGTTTTACATAACACACATCCTTGTTATTTACATAACTTATTTGTGATCATCTCATTTAATTTCTGAGCAGACACCCCCCCCCCCCCCCTCCTTGTATGCCTGACATGGCCTTCAGTGTGTAACACTGAATACTTGCTACCATACTCCTCCATATTCCTTCACTGACTGACTGTACAATTCATAATAGCAGAAAACATAGGCCTATGATTTCCTTCACCACCCAAGATGGATTCTGTCAGCTGCCTTTATGGACCTACTGTTGGAGCCTTGGTTAGTGGGCCAAAGATGAATATAGGCCCCGTGCAACTGTGTTATTCCCTGCTGTGCACTGGTTCAATCCAGCCAGGGACTTGGTGCTTACAACCAGCCACTATCTGTGCAAAGCCACCAACTAAGACACAGCACTGAATTCCAAGAGCCTCTGTCATGGTTATATCAGAAACAAAGTACCTTGGACACCCTATGAGAATAGCTGTGTGATTGGTTTTTTCAGCATCAAGGGAATCGCATGCCACCAATCACAACAATTATTTACAGAGTCTACACAAAGAGAATTGTTCTTGAATTTACTAATTGCTGCACAGAAATAAAGGCTGGAGCTCATTCACTCTCTTGTTTTCCCACACTGTTGCTTGCTCACCCTCAGTAACAGCTGCTGCATCTGGGTCAGGACAAACTCTGGCAGAAGCTTTCTGCTGCACATAGGCTTTAATTCTTCTATTATTTGGGGTAGATAGTGGTACTTTGTTACTTGTATGTGTGGGTCTCACCAAGTAATACTTATTATATTTATTGAGGGGGGGAGTTGTAGTTGTTGTTTTTATTTACCTAAGACTTGGATATTAGCGATAGGAGTTGTAACTGAATTATTTCTAGGAATTTGCTTTATGATGTGCTGTGATAAATAAACCATTGTTTTTCCAGAAGCCCTGAGGGTCAGTCTTTATGTTATCTTACATGAAGAAGTAATATTGAACATAAGGGCCAGGGAACATTACCCCAGACATATAGAGACATACAGGTCTATATTTATTCACCCAGATTGCTCCCACAGTTCTACACTGTTTGTTTCATTACATCTGATTGTTTTTAAGTATTTTATATGGGTTTTTTTGTTTCATTGTAAATGGCCTTGATGGGCCTGTGGACAGAAGGGTGGTTAAGTAAGTGATGAAATACATGCATACATATATACACTATTTTTCTCTGCAGACTTGGCCAGTAATTGCTTTGCATTATTACAAGTTACAACCATGTCAAGCTAAGCTCATTCTGACTATCCTAGTTCTACCTAAAATGCAAAAATATGACATGTACAACACCAATAGATATTCAATCCTTGGCTGTCGACAACTGCTGAATATATGTAGTTACACATAACAAAAAAAGCCATCTCAAAGAGTTGTAAAAACAAGATAACCTGTTTCCAGATCTTGCCTTCTCATTATTTTTTATTCCATTTTATTTCAGGTTACATTCTCAAAGGATTTAGATAGAGGTACTTTTTACTGTTCCAGTGGAGAAGTATTTGCCTAATTGCTTGGCAACATACTAACCTAATGAAAGGATGCGGGGACCAGGATTTTTTTTTACTCTGTCTTTAGATAGAGTTCCTCTCCATTTTGTCTGTGGAGCTACGCTACTTGTGATTTTTCATATTGCTGCTCTTATCAACAATGCACAATGAAACTTGTCAATTAAATTCATCTCAGGGGCATAAATGCACAGCTGGCCTGATGAAACCAATTTCAAACAGATTGAATCTATGTAATTTTAAATAGAATGAGGCTCCTATTCAAAGGGTTCAGGCTCCTAACTTTGAATTTATACGAGATGAGTTCCTAAATTTAGGCTTCTATAGAGAAAATTTATAAAACGTAGATGCCAAATGCATGTAAAAAAATGGCCAGCTATACATGCAATCAGAAAACTACACACAACTTAGCAATTTTGTAACAGCACAATGTCTACATATGCTCAGCAAAATGCACAGTTTAATGTGTATGGCAAGGAGGTGCATTCTGGACAGTCCTTCCAAGAATACATGCATTCCACATTGTCTAATGGTAATACACAGATGCTTCAGCACCTTTTATTTATGTACTAGTAAAAAAGGCCCGTTTCTGACACAAATGAAACGGGCGCTAGCAAGGTTTTCCTCGGAGTGTGTATGTTTGGGAGAGTGTATGTGAGAGTGACTGTTTGAGAGTCAGAGTGAAAGTGTGAGTGTGTGAGAGAGAGAGTGAGTCTGGGTGTGAGTGTGTTTGTGAGAGAGTGTGTGTGTGAGAATGAGAGTGTGTGCAAGTGTGTATGTGAGACACAGTGTGATAGAGAGTGTGTGTGTGTGGCCATCCATGCTCCTCTGTCCCCTGCCCCCTCCATTCATCCCTTTCCAGCATTTCCCCTCTTTGCCTGAGGCCTGCCCTGCAATCCATATCCATCCATGCCCATCTGTCCCCTCCATTCATCCCTATCCAGCAATTCCCCTTTCCCTGAGCTGTGCCGTCCCAATCCATGGCCATCCATGTTACTCTGTCACCTGCCCCCTCCATTCATCCCTATCCAGCATTTCCCCTCTCTGCCTGAGGCCTGCCCTGCAATCCATGCTCCTCTGTCCCCTGCCCCCTCCATTCATCCCTTTCCAGCATTTCCCCTCTCTGCCTGAGGCCTGTCCTGCAATCCATATCCATCCGTGCCCATCTGTCCCCTTCATTCATCCCTATCCAGCAATTCCCCTTTCCCTGAGCCCTGCCCTCCCAATCCATGGCCATCCATGTTACTCTGTCCCCTGCCCCCTCCATTCATCCCTTTCCAGCATTTCCCCTCTGTGCCTGAGGCCTGCCCTGCAATCCATATCCATCCATGCCCATCTGTCCCCTCCATTCATCCGTATCCAGCAATTCCCCTTTCCCTGAGCCCTGCCGTCCCAATCCATGGCCATCCATGTTACTCTGTCACCTGCCCCCTCCATTCATCCCTATCCAGCATTTCCCCTCTCTGCCTGAGGGCTGCCCTGCAATCCATGCTCCTCTGTCCCCTGCCCCCTCCATTCATCCCTTTCCAGCATTTCCCCTCTCTGCCTGAGGCCTGTCCTACAATCCATATCCATCCATGCCCATCTGTCCCCTTCATTCATCCCTATCCAGCAATTCCCCTTTCCCTGAGCCGTGCCCTCCCAATCCATGGCCATCCATGTTACTCTGTCTCCTGCCCCCTCCATTCATCCCTTTCCAGCATTTCCCCTCTCTGCCTGAGGCCTGCCCTGCAATCCATATCCATCCATGCCCATCTGTCCCCTCCATTCATCCCTATCCAGCAATTCCCCTTTCCCTGAGCCCTGCCGTCCCAATCCATGGCCATCCATGTTACTGTGTCACCTGCCCCCTCCATTCATCCCTATCCAGCATTTCCCCTCTCTGCCTGAGGGCTGCCCTGCAATCCATGCTCCTCTGTCCCCTGCCGCCTCCATTCATCCTTTTCCAGCAAGTCCCCTCTCTCCCTTCCATGACCCCCCCTCGCATCCATGCTCCTCTCTCTCCCATGTCCCAGCCTGGCCCGCCCTCTTCTCCTCCCCCCCTTCGCATCCATGCATCGGTTTTGTTTTGTTTTTTTTTTCTTCTTTTAAAATTTACCTCCGTGGCGGTTCCGGCAGCGAAGCATCAGGGAAGGAGGCGGCGCTCCCGACGTCTAGGTTTCCCTTCGCTGTGTTCCGCCTTCTTTTGACGTCATCCTTGACGTCAGAAGAAGGCGGAACACAGCGAAGGGAAGGCTAGACGTCGAGTGCGCCGCCTCCTTCCCTGACGCTTCGCTGCCGAGCGATGCGATTGGTTGAGTGTCATTGCTCCGCCCTCGACGTCATCACGTTTGACGCGTGGGCGGGGCAGACACAATGCGATCTCACCCCCTTCACTTTTGGCTAAAAGAGGCTTCATAGAACGTTGGAGGTGCGTTTTATATAGAGAGATTTAGACCTGCTATACCACTTTTGCTAGCATATAGTTCAAAGCAGTGTACAAAATTAAAAATAAAACACACAGAAGCGGAACTACAATTTATGATAGGAAAGAACAAAGCTAAGATTTTAAAAAGGGAGACAAACACGAGAGTAAACCATTCTTAAGGATCTACATTGGTTACCAATCAATGAAAGAATTTCATTTAAGCTCTCTGTTCTTGTTCATCAGGTTCTTTATGGTATCTTACCATCTTATATGGTAGATCTCATTAAGTTACCACCACGAAATGCACCACATCATCTAGAGAATCTCATATTACATTTCCCAAGTTGTAAAAACTTAACCTACAAAACTATCCATAATGCTAATTTTTCTTGCCAAAGTACCAAACTCTGGAACTCATTACCCAAGTATATCAGACACTCAATTGATTATATGTCGTTTAGAAGCTTACTTAAAGCCCACTTCTTTAGATCTCTGCTCAACTAATATGAAAAAAAATTTTTTATTAATTGTATTCTTACATTAATATTAATTGTCTTGTAATGTTTCTTTTTAATTTATGTTAGCCGCATTGAACCAGTGTAAGCTCTTTGAGCAGGGACTGTCTTTCTTCTATGTTTGTGCAGCGCTGCTTATGCTTTGTAGCGCTATAGAAATGCTAAATAGTAGTAGTAGTAGCTTTCTTGGGAAAATGTGGGGTAGAAATGTTATAATAAATAAATAAATAGATCTAGAGAAAGAAATTACACACAGTGAGATATAAAAAAAAAAAACCATTCTGTTAGGTTGTGGAGAAAGCTTGTTGAAAAAGCTCTTTACCCTCTCTGGCATTTACAACTCCTCAAATTCATTTATAATCACCAATCAACTTGCCTTTTAGTCCTGGGGCTTGGAGCAGCGCTTGATGGCAGAGATTTGCTCACCTCTCTGATTAGTAAATCCACCTTTCTCTCTGACAAACTGTGTCCTTCTGAGAAAGGCTGCCCTCTTCCCTGCTGTGTTGCGTGCACAGTTATTATATTTCTCATATATGGGCAACAATTTTATAAAGGCTTTTCCGTGTCTACTTTACACATGGAAAAGGCTTTTATGTAGGGCCTGATTTGATGCACAAAGAAATAGAAAAATTAGCCTTTGCAAAAACAAACAGCAAAAGTGACAAAGAAGAATCCCAAAACAAACGGTGTGGTGCAGGAATTTATTGATAGGTATCAAAGACTCAACACGAGCCGTGTTTCAGCCATAAGGCCTGCCTCAGGAGTCAAGCCCACAATTTCACAATCAGTAGCCTAGTAGTTAGGGCAGCGGGCTTTGATCCTGGGGAACTGAGTTTGATTCCCACTACAGCTCCTTGTGACTCTGGGCAAGTCACTTAACCCTCCATTGCTACAGGTACAAAATAAGTACCTGTACTGTATATAATATGTAAACCACTTTGCAACCACAGAAAGGCAGTATATCAAGTCCCATTATCCCAATTCCCTATAAAGTAATCCTGAAATGAACCTAAATAACTGCACCAATGTTGCATTCTGAACAATATCCTGCCAAAGTATAGTTCTGCGAAATAGCTCAATTCTTGATAACAGAACTCTTAAGTGAGAAGACCATAAAGACACCCATTTGGAGATAATCTTATAAAAATAACATAGGCTTCCCGAACCAGCCCCTGTATTGCATAAATGTAGCAGCAGCCCTGTCAGGCATCAAATGAAGCAGCGAAGTAACCACAAAGTCCAATTCAATATCATCACCATTTATTGAAATAAAATCACACTGACCTAACATGGCCGTGTTTCAGCATACATTGCCTGCATCAGGGATCTGTGAATTTCACAAACAGGAACAGTGAAGGTCAGGGCTGGTCTTAGCAAGTGCGGGGCCCTATGCAGACCAATTTGGTGGGGCCCCATCCTAGCCCCGCCCCTATCCTAGCCCCGCCCCCGCCCATTGATAAGATTATTCAATTTTTAGAAAATTTTTTATTTATGAAATTTCAAATAAAGACAAATGAAGCTAAACTTGTACAGAAAAACTGATTGAAATAATAAGCACAATGCTATCATGAACCCCCCCCCCCCCCCCTCCCAAGAAATTATTCAGTTCAAGTCCACAATTAGTAGTTCAAATGCTCATAACCCCGGGGGGTCAGAGGTGCGGACACACAATCTCTCCACTGCAAAACACTATACACAAACTTGTGCAAAAACACAGTCAGAACCTTACCAAACCATAACAGCACTAATTCCAAGGACAGGACGAGCTACAACCTTATGCATGGAAAGGCAGAACTGTAATTACACCAGGCTCTATAACACCAATACACTACCTTGTGAAAAAAAAAGGGCTGCAAATACTACACGCTAGCAGGATACTGTACCTTGATCACACATGAAAAACACATGACACAACAAATATGAAGGCAAAATACTGAATGGAAAGTTACCTCAAGAAGTCAGACTCAGCATGCAGCAATACTAGAAAAATTGAAACTTACATGCAAAATATCACAGATGCACATTTCTAAAAGCTGACATATTCCAATTAATAAATTCTGAATAAAATACTTTTTTTCTACCTTTGTTGTCTGATCATTTAGTTTTTCTATTCGCTTTGGTCCCAGTGTCTTCTGTTTTATTCAGTGTCTTCTTTCCATTTGATATTTTTTTCTCTCACTGTGTCCACCATCCTCCTGTGTCCTTATGTGTTCTGTCTACCATCTGTAGCCCCCTGTCCCTATCCTTTCTCCAGTTTCAGCATCTGCCTTCAAAGTGTTCCGATCCAGCCCTTAAATTCAACAATTTGCCCTCCATCCATATCCAGCATTTCTCCTCTCTCCCCTCCACTCCATTTCCAGCAATTTCTCCTCTCCCTGGGCCCTGCCATCCCATCCAAGTCCATCCTTGGCCCTCTCTACCCTTCCCTCCTCCATCCACATCCAGCAATTCTCCTCTCTCCCCTCCCCTCCATTTCCAGCAATTTCTCCTCTCCCTGAGCACTGCCATCCCATCCAAGTCAATCCTTGGCCCTCTCTGCCCTTCCCTCCTCCATCCACATCCAGCAATTCTCCTCTCTCCCCTCCCCTCCATTTCCAGCAATTTCTCCTCTCCCTGGGCCCTGCCCTCCCATCTGTTCCTCTCTCCCCTGCCCCCCTCCATTCACCCATGTATCCAGCAATTCCCCTCTCTCCCTGGGCCCTGCCATCCCATCCAAGTCCATCCTTGGCCCTCTCTGCCCTTCCCTCCTCCATCCACATCCAGTAATTGTCCCATCTCCCTTCCCCTCCATTTCCAGCAATTTCTCCTCTCCCTGGGCCCTGCCCTCCCATCTGTTCCTCTCTCCCCTGCCCCCTCCATTCACCCATGTATCCAGCAATTCCCCTCTCTCCCTGAGCCCTGCCATCCCATCCATGTCTCTCTTTCCCCTGCCCGCCCTCTTCTCTCCTCCACGATGCACGATCGATCATTGATCCCTTTCCTTTTTTGCTTTTAAATTTACCTCCAGTCTGGCAGCGTCAGTGAAAGCGCTCCCAGCCAGTAAAAGCGCTTCTCTTCGCTGTGTCCCACCTTCTTCTGATGTCATGACATCAGAAGAAGGCGGGACACAGCGAAGAGAAGCGTTTTTACTGGCTGGGAGCGCTTTCACTGATGCTGCCGAACTGGATGTAAATTTAAAAGCAAAAAAGGAAAGGGATCGGTGATCGATCGTGGGGGAGAGAAGAGGGCGGGCAGTTCGGACGAGCGGTGGCGATCCCCGGGCGGAACTAGGTCAAGGCTGACTGAGGCGCGCCGCGCGGGGCCCCCCTAAGCGCGGGGCCCTATGCGGCCACCTCGGTCGCCTCGGTCGCCTCGGCCTAAGACCGGCCCTGGTGAAGGTGACACAAAAGATTCGCAGATGATGCTTCAATGTATAAAAGAGTTAATTGATCACTATTCAAGACTCGACACGGCTGTATTTTGGCCTACCTGGCCTGCCTCAAGAGTTTCATAGATGGTGTATATAAAGCCTCAAGATAACAAAGTAGCTTATCAAATAGAAATGCGTGAGTAACTCAAATCTTTAAAGACGTGGGTCGCTACATGCTAAAATATACCCTAATTGGCTACCTGAGGTTGTCTACCAATAATCCTGCAGCTTTCCTATGAATTTGAACGATGTGTTTATATGTAGGAGCCAGCTCTGTGGGTGCTGTGGGTGCTTGAGCACCCCCAATATTGAGAAAATTTCTTGTATATGTCCAGGAAGGGGTTAATTCCACTGGGCTTAGCACCCCCAATAATTTTGAAAAGTTGGCTCCCAAACCTTTTGGCATCTAAGCAAAGTGTACTGCTATTCCTACGGCAAGTGACAGTGTTTAATTCCAATGCAAAGTGTAAATGTGTGTGTATCCTATGCAATATTCCCTTTAAGCTGTGCAGGTGTTCTCCACCTACATTCCTGCCAGTAGGGGGTGTTGTTTCAATATCACATTTTCAATAGCAAGGGACAGGCAAGTTCTGCTGGACTCCAGAAAACAGAATATTGAAGCACCACCCTCTACTGGTAACAATGCAGTTTGATGATTCTTGTATGGCTTAGAGGGAACACTGATCCTACTTATGTCCTGGAATATTGTATAAAATACATGGATACATCACAACTTCACACCTGCTCTGCACAAATTATACCCCAGTAATGCTTGTCTGCAGTGTGCATATAAAATTTGTCACCGTGTGCACTTTATATTCCAATATACCATGAGGTAATTTTATGAAAGGCCTTTTCCAAAATAGCCTATACATGTGGAAAAAACCTATAAAATTATCCTAAAATTAACATTCATTTAATTAGTTTGGTTTTAGTACACATTAAGCCCAATTTTGTAAGGGTCATCTAGGTCGGAAATGGGACATCAAAAGTTGAGACAGTCACAATTTACTGCTTATTTCACAAAAGACTCACCTGTCAATATTCAGTCAGTGGTGGACAACATTTTTTTTTTTACGCTGGCTGCTGTGGGCAGAATTAAGCCCCAGTATTCAAGGCTAGATCATGTCCAGCCATCAACATTGAACATCAGGGTCTGACCAGACTGAAGATAGCTGCCAGGACTTTTGCATAAGCAGAGGCACACATCCCCCCAATTGGCACAGAAACTCTCCTCCTGCCCCCCCCCCCTCCAATCAGCACAGAAACTCCACTGTCCCCCTCCCGATTAGCATTGAAACCCCTTTCCCACCCAGAGTCCAAGCAGCCTCCCCCCAGGCCTACTTATCATCCCTGGTTGTTCAGTAGCCCTTGTGATTCCTCTAAGAAAATGGCTGCCATGACCTATAATGGTAGTCTCACAGTACTAGCGGTAGTACCACAATAATACCACTAAAGATCACAGCAGCCATTTTCCACAAGGGGTAGAAGCAAGTGAGATTGGCTGCTGCTCCACGGACCTCTGGACCACCAAGGATGATAGGTAGGCCTGGGGTGGGAGGAGTTTTATGATGCTGATTGGGGGGTGGTGGAAGGGGACTTCTAGTGCTGATCATGGGATTGGAGAGGCAATGAGCTTCAGGCCACCACTGACAGCTTTGTGGTTGGTGGCCGATATTCAGTGCTGGAACCTGCTTAGATATCCAGGCAAAATTAGGACTGCTATTTATGTGGTCCTACATGCATGGTTAGCTGTGTGGGCACTGGCACTGAATATTGCTAGTACCTGCATAAATCCAGACTCCTCCCTGACTCTACCCCCTGTAATGCCCTCTCCTTCCCACTTTCAACATGGCTGGTTCGAGCCAGTATTTAGCAGCACTGCCTGATTAAAGGCAACTCGATATCAGTGGCAGGCCCACTGAGCATGATTTAAGCTACTTATAGTTTTCTGTAAATTTGAAACTCTTGCCACATTTAGGCACTTGCAGTTATGCCAGGTCCATGACTGGTGTACCTGTGAGCACCTAAATTTTAGGCGCACCAAGTGGAAGTATTCTTATACTAGAATCTAAGTGCTCAGATGTTATTATCCAATAGGCTCTTATCACACATAGGGTTACCATATGTCCGGTTTTACCTGGACATGTCCTCTTTTTGAGCCTGCCTATTTGTACGTTAGTAAGTCTCTTTAAAGCCCCAGATCTCTATTCCAGATTATTGACCCACTCCAGAGCTCAACTGCAGGCGAGTTGGGACTTGAGTGCGGTGTGTGTGTGGTCCCCTGTGATACTGTGGCCGGAGAAAAGAGAGTGGTTTACAGGCTTTAGCCCTAAGCTAGTAGCAGCAAAACCCGGTTTACATAACCAAATAAAACAACCAATTAGAACATTATCTTAATTAACTCTCAAGAGTTAACCTGTGAAATTGTAATGTCCTGGATGATAAAAAGGAAGTATATTTATACTTTCTTTGAAAATTGTTATGAGTCTATTTTGTACCTGTCTTATCTGTGGATAACTTTTCTGTGAAAAATAAGGCACACACATCTGAATATACAATTTATGCATGCTATTTTCCAATCCAGTTCAAAGCACGGGCATAGCCAGATAGCAGATTTTGGGTGGGCCTAGGCAAGAAGTGGGTGGGCACTAAGTGTGCTGAAAACTGAGCATTCGCAGGTACTAGTATTGTGGAGAGCAGCATTTTGTTACCATCAGGGGGAAGTCTTTAGATGGCAGAGCTTGGGATCCCCACCAGCTACCGCTAAACGTGTACTACTGGTTGGGTGGGCCTGAGCCGTAAGTGGGTGGGCCCTGGTCCACCTAGGCCCACCTGTGGCTACGCCACTGGTTCAAAGTACACTCCAGGCATGTCTCCCCCTCCATCCAGCTAAATGTTTGTGTGTTGTGGAACCCCACATGTACTTCTAACCAAATTGAATGAAAGCAATTTTCAGACAAGCCTGTTTACTCAGATAAACGGCTCTGAATATTACTTTCAGAAATGTGAATTCCTAAGTTTTATTTTAACTAAGAAATAGTCAATAAACAGACTGCAAATGACAGAGCTAAAGGTTTCCTGCTTTGTTTTAACAATTGTGATAAATGAATGGCTATAAATAAATTCAGGCATTTATTGACATTATTTCTTCTATGCCAAGTGATATTAGAAGCACAAAAATAATGAGACTCAACTGCTGTTCTGAAAGCAGCGAGAGAGCCTGCATGTCTGACTAATGGCAGTTATGCTTTGCACCACTATTGAAAAGCTGCATTCTGATTGGTTAAGACCATACTAGCCATTAATCTTATCATAATGCTGTTTTTGTTTTGACTAACTGAAGATGTATGCTGTCTTAGATTTTGATTTGTTTTTATATGATAGTGTGATTTTTACTGTTTCGAAGATAATTGCTTTCAGCCTGATTCTTTTCAGGTTCCTGAGTCAAGGAAAGTCGAAAATCTGGCACTCTTACTGATAGGTACAACGTTTACTGGCATTATTTTCAATTTGTCAAAAACTTTTTGCACCCTTTCTGCACATCTTATGAGCCAGTAATTGTTAATTAGGTGAGAATATGCTAGGTGCTATTCTATAAGATAGGCCTAAGTGCTATAGCTCGTAAATGCAGAGGGTACAGCTCTTTTGAGCAGGGTCTGTCCTTCTTTGTTAAACTGTACAGCGCTGCATAACCCTAGTAGTGCTCTAGAAATGTTAAGTAGTAGTAGTAGTAGTAGTAAATGCAGAAGGTACATTTATTTATTTATTTGTTACAGTTGTATCCCACATTTTCCCACCTATTTGCAGGCTCAATGTGGCTTACATTGTACCGTAGAGGCATTCGTCATCTCCGGTAGAGAGACAAATACAAAGAGTTGATGTGGTCGAGTAAGGTTCATGTGTTATAGACACAATTGGGAAATCGTAGAGAGGAAGAGTTATGCAGAGTCTATAACAAGCTTTGGTTTCGTTGTGTTGCAGGGTTTAGGCACTTAAGTTGGGTCGATAGGGTATGCCTTTTTGAACAGGTTGCTTTTTAGTGATTTCCGGAAGTTTAGGTGGTGGTACATTGTTTTCACGGCTCTTGGTAGTGTGTTCCACAGTTGTGTGCTTATGTAGGAGAAGCTGGATGCATAAGTTGATTTGTATTTGAGTCCTTTGCAGCTTGGGTAGTGGAGATTTAGGTATGTTCATGTGGTTCCGATTGTGTTTCTTGTTGGTAGGTCTATGGCCATAGGCGTGTCTTCAAGTGACACGTATAACTTATAGAATACTATCAGTTATGCGTGTTCTTCACTTGGCAATTCTAGGCATACCCATTTACACCTGCTATTCACGTGGCATAAATGGTCATGTCTCAATTTAAGAGCACCCATGCCGGCTTACACCAGCATTCTATAGTGACATCGGTGCCAAAATGAAGCTGCCAATTTATAGAATTGCTTCCTTTATGCAACACTAAAAATGCTGATGGCAGGGCAATGAATTCTGACAACGTTCAATATTTCAAGGAAGGGGAGATGCTATGGAAGACACAGACCGCCAAATAAAAGTCACTAAAAATGGCATGCACAAATTTGGGCATGTGACTAATTTGCTTGCACAATTTAATTAAATAATGAGCTAATTAGCACTGATTAGCTTAACAAA
Source organism: Microcaecilia unicolor (assembly GCF_901765095.1). Taxonomy (NCBI): domain Eukaryota; kingdom Metazoa; phylum Chordata; class Amphibia; order Gymnophiona; family Siphonopidae; genus Microcaecilia; species Microcaecilia unicolor. Next base: position 94,691,493 of record NC_044034.1, on the reverse strand, counting down.
CAATTATTGGCACTAAATAGATTTAATTAAAATAAACGCACATTAATTTAGGCATGAGTTCAAAAAGGGGAGGGGAAATGGGAGGATCCTGGACGGAACGTGAGTGTTCCTAAAATATACATGGGTAGTTATAAAATAATGAGGATACACGCCTAATGGGTCCTTTTACAATGCTGAGGCAAAAGGGGGCTTGCGCTGGCATTGGCTTGTGTTTTTGACATGTGCCAAGGCCCCCTTTTACCGCAGCGGGTAAAAGGCAGGTCTTGGTTTTTTTCAAGAAATGGCTGTGCAGCAAGTGAAGCATTTGCTGCACGGCCATTTCAGGGGGGGGGGAGCACTTACCACCACCCATTGAGGTGGCAGTAAGGGTTCCCACGCTAACCTGGTGGTAACCGGGCAGCACGCAGCACTTCCCAGTGACCACCAGGTATACACTGACACTACAAAAATTGAAATATTTTTGCAGTGCCGTAAATGGCGTGTGCAAGGGGAGGGAACTACAGCTGGGCTGCTACGGTAGTCCGGTGGTACTTCCCTTTTCATGAGTAGTAAGCAGGGCCGCCGAGACGGGGGGCAAGGGGGACAAAATTCCCCAGGCCCGGTGCCACAGTCCCCTCCACCCGCCCCCCTCCGTCCACCACCGGGCCGGGCCCCCCTGACTTCAAATCATAGCACCTCACCTCGACCTCGCTCCGTGTGAAAGAAGCGCAACAGCAGCAGTCTGCAGATCGCCTCCCTTCGGGCCTTCCCGCCCTCGTATGACGCAGTGGCGTAGCCAGAAGTCAATTTTTGGGTGGGTGGGCACTAGACAGTGGTGTGCTGGTAAATGTTTAACAACAGGCTCTCTCCCCGGTCCACCTCTGCACCCCCCCCCCCCCCCCCGCGTCCACCTGTGCACCTCCCCTCAAAATTGCAGAGCTGGCTATAGCCGGGGAGAGAGCCTGGGGGGTGGGGGAGGCAATGCATTACTCTCTCCAGGAAAAAAAACATTAAATGATCCCAGGTTCCAATCTAATTCATGTTTAATGTGGGATAAAATGCCATAAATAAGTAAATAAATATAAACTTTTAATGTTGAGCACCTGATTCTCAAAGTGGACATGTTCCAATCATTATAATGAAAATAAAATGATTTTTTTTCTACCTTTGCTGTCTGGTGACTTTGTTTTTCTGATCATACTGGCCCAGTATCTGATTCTGCTGCTATCTGTCCTCTTTACTCAGTTTCCAGGGCTTCCTTTCCATTTATTTCTTTACTTTCTGCCTTTCTTCTTCATTTCTTGCTCTGGGTCCTCCGCAGACTTGACTGTCCAGTGGATCCAGCTTCTGCCTATTTTCTTCATCCATGTGCAATTTTCTCCTCTCTTCCTTTTCCCTCATCTCATCTCCTTCCTCACTCTTCCCTCCCCTCCATCCATGTCCAGCATTTCTTCTCTCTCCCTTCCCTCTCCTCCATCCATATCCAGCAGCCTCCTCTCTCCTGCCCTTCCCTCCAGTGGCGTAGCTAGGATAGTTGACACCCGGGGCCGGTCATTTTTTAACACCCCCCTCCAAAATCCAGTGCAAGGCATACCGAGAATACAAAACACTCAGGATCTCTAGAACAAATTTACCATACCATAAGCAGTAATTTCTACGAGCCACATAAGGAAAAGGAAAGCATCTTAAACACTACAGGGAGCACTAGAACATCAATTCACCTATTGTAAAACGTAACCAGACAGAATAGTACAGATCGTCGATCCTGCACAGTCAATGCCAACTGAAAACCGTGTCTTTTTCACAAACACAGATAAACCCTAAACCACTATAGAATAAGTAATCAAACTTTCTATTTAGACAAAAATTAAACTGAACCCCCAAGAGGCCAGACTGAGCATACAATGCAACACCACAGAAACAGAAAATAAAATAATACCATTTTATTGGACTATTACAGTACATTCAGCTTTCAGAGGCCAAAACCTCCTTCCTCAGATCAATATAGTGCTTTTACAATATCCTATCCTGACCTGAGGAAGGGGGTTTTGTTCTCCAAAAGTTAGTCAAAATATATTAAAATTAGTCCAATAAAGATTACCTTATTTATATGTTCTATTTATAAACATTTATTAACACAGATACAATACTATATCCTAAAGCAAAATAATAAAAATATATATTTACAGTTTATTGTCTCTGGTTTCTGCTTTCCTCATCTTCTTTTCACTGTCTTCCTTCCATCCAGCATCTGCCTTCTCTCTCTCTCCCTGCCATCCAGTGTCTGCCCTCTCTCTCCTGTCCCCTCCAGCCAATGTCTGCCCTCTCTCCCTGCCCCTTCCATCTAGGATCTGCCCTCTCTCCATGTGCATCTCCTTCCTTTGTCTTTCCTTCCCTCCATCCTTGTCCAACATTTCTCCTCTCTTCCATCCATGTGCATTTCCTTCCTGACTTTCCTCCCCTCCATCCATCCATGTCCAATAACTCCCCATTCTCCCCTGCACTCTCCTCCATTCACCCATATCAAGCAAATATCCTCTCTCCCCTGCCCCCATTCATCCATCCATATCCAGCAATTCTCCATCTATGTCCAGGAACTCTCCATTCTCCCCTGCCATCTCCTCCATCCACCCATATCCTGAAAATTTCCTCTCTCCCCTGCCCCCATTCATTCATCCATGTCCAGCAATTCTCCTCTCCTCTCCTCTGCCCTCTCCTTCATCCATCCATATCCAGCAAATTTCCTCTCTCCCCTGCCCCCTCCATCCATCCACGTGCAGTAATTCTCCTCTCTCCCCTCCAGCGATCTCTTCTCTCCCCATGCCCTCCCCTTCTCTGCATGTCCAGCAATCTGTTCTCTCCCCCTGCCCTCCCTCAGCTCCCCGGCAGCCCTCCTCTCCGTTCCTTCCTGCCCTCCCCTCCATCCATCCACCCACCTCCAGCAATTCTCTTCTCTCCCCCATGCCCTCCCCTTCTCACCATGTCCAGCAATCTGTTCTCTCCCCCTGCCCTCCCCTTCCATCCATGTCCAGCGATTCTCCCTGCCCTACCTCAGCTCCCCACAGCCCTCCTCTCTGTTCCTTCCTGCCCCTTCCCCCTCCATCCATGTCCAACATTCTCCTCTCTCCCCTGCCCTCTCCGTTCCTTCCTTCCTATCACCTGACAGCTGCCCCCACAAAACGCAGGGCTAGCGCTGCAGCAAAGCAGCTCTGCTCACTTTAACGGTCCCTGTCCCTCTGAGTCCTTCCTTCCCGGCCAGGGCAGCCCTCCTCCTCCTCCTCTCTGCATCCCCCCCCCCCCCCCGTGTCATAACCCTTTTACTTCCCGTGGTGGCAGCGACATCAGTTACTTTACGAAGAAGACACCAAAAGCTCCCCTCCGGCTCCAGCTTCTCCCTTCGCTAGTTCACTCTGCACACAGTGAGTGCCCCGCCTTCGCAATGATGCATTTCCTGTTTCCGCGAAGGCGGGACACTCACTGTGTGCAGAGCGAACTAGCGAAGGGAGAAGCTGGAGCCAGAGGGGAGCTTTTGGTGTCTTCTTCGTAAAGTAACTGACGTCGCTGCCACCACGGGAAGTAAAAGGGTTATGACACCGGGGGAGGGGTGCGGAGAGGAGGAAGAGGGCTGCCCTGGGCGGGAAGGAAGGACTGTTATACGAGGCACCTATGGGGGGGATTTTGGGTGCGGGGGGTGCTTGGGAGCGGCGGATCACCCCCCCCTTGTGCTGACACCCGGGGCGGACCGCCCCCCCCCCGCCCCCCCTGCCCCCTCCGACCCCCTTGCTACGCCACTGCTTCCTACTACTACTACTACTATTTAGCATTTCTATAGCGCTACAAGGCATACGCAGCACTGTACAAACATAGAAGAAAGACAGTCCCTGCTCAAAGAGCTTACAATCTAATAGACAAAAAATAAATAAATAAAGTAAGCAAATCAAATCAATTAATGTGAACGGGAAGGAAGAGAGGAGGGTAGGTGGAGGCGAGTGGTTACAAGTGGTTACGAGTCAAAAGCAATGTTAAAGAGGTGGGTTTTCAGTCTAGATTTAAAGGTGGCCAAGGATGGGGCAAGACGTAGGGGCTCAGGAAGTTTATTCCAGGCGTAGGGTGCAGCGAGACAGAAGGCGCGAAGTCTGGAGTTGGCAGTACTGGAGAAGGGAACAGATAAGAAGGATTTATCCATGGAGCGGAGTGCACGGGAAGGGGTGTAGGGAAGGACGAGTGTGGAGAGATACTGGGGAGCAGCAGAGTGAGTACATTTATAGGTTAGTAGAAGAAGTTTGAACAGGATGCGAAAACGGATAGGGAGCCAGTGAAGGGTCTTGAGGAGAGGGGTAGTATGAGTAAAGCGACCCTGGCGGAAGATGAGACGGGCAGCAGAGTTTTGAACCGACTGGAGAGGGGAGAGGTGACTAAGTGGGAGGCCAGCAAGAAGCAGATTGCAGTAGTCTAAACGAGAGGTGACAAGGGTGTGGATGAGGGTTTTGGTAGAGTGCTCGGAAAGAAAGGGGCGGATTTTACGGATGTTGTAAAGAAAGAAACGACAGGTCTTGGCGGTCTGCTGGATATGAGCAGAGAAGGAGAGAGAAGAGTCAAAGATGACCCCAAGGTTTCGAGCTGAGGAGACAGGGAGAATGAGAGAGCCATCAACAGAAATAGAAAACGGGGGGAGCGGGGAGGTGGGTTTGGGGGGGAAAATGAGAAGCTCGGTTTTGGTCATATTTAATTTCAGGTGGCGTTGAGACATCCAGGCAGCAATGTCAGACAAGCACGCTGAAACTTTGGTTTGGATGCAAGGTGAGATATCAGGGGTAGAAAGGTAGATTTGGGAGTCATCAGCATAGAGGTGGTAGGAAAAGCCATGGGATGAGATTAATGAACCAAGGGAAGAAGTGTAGATAGAAAAGAGGAGGGGACCAAGAACAGAACCCTGGGGTACGCCGACAGGCAGAGGGATAGAAGTAGAAGAGGATCCACCAGAGTGAACACTAAAGGTGCGGAGGGAGAGGTAGGAAGAGAACCAGGAAAGGACAGAGCCCTGGAATCCAAGTGAGGACAGGGTATCGAGAAGTATGCTGTGATCGACAGTGTCAAAAGCAGCGGAAAGATCAAGAAGAATGAGGATGGAATATTGACCTCTGGATTTAGCCAGTAATAGGTCATTGGAGACTTTAGTAAGCGCAGTTTCGGTTGAGTGGAGAGGGCGAAAACCAGATTGTAATGGGTCAAGAATAGCATGTGAGGAGAGAAAAGCAAGGCAGCGGCGGTGAACAGCACGCTCAAGTAATTTGGAGAGAAAAGGAAGGAGGGAGATGGGTCGGTAATTAGAGGGACAAGTAGGGTCAAGTGAAGGCTTCTTAAGGAGAGGTGTGACCACAGCATGTTTAAAGGCAGCAGGGACAGTCGCAGTGGAAAGTGAGAGGTTGAGAATGTGACAGATAAAAGGAATAAGAGTAGGAGAGATGGCATTAAGAAGGTGGGTGGGAATGGGATCAGAGGAACAGGTGGTACATTTTGAGGAAGAAAGGAGAAGTGTAGTTTCCTCAATAGTAACTTCAGGAAAGGAGGAAAGGGAATGAGGGGAAGGAGAGAGAGGGGAACGGACTAGTGGAGGGAGAGCTGGTGAGGTAGAGAAAGCAAGGTTTATCTTTTGAACCTTGTTGTGAAAGAATTCAGCAAGGGTCTGAGGAGATAGTGAAGGGGGAGTTGGGGGAGGGGGCACCTTGAGGAGAGAGTTCAATGTGGTGAAGAGAAGTCGAGGATTAGAGCCAAGAGAGTTGGTCAGTTGGATATAATAATCCTGTTTGGCACGTAAAAGAGCAGATTGGAAGGAGGTCAGCATGAACTTAAAGTGTAAGAAATCAGCAAGGGCCCGAGATTTCCGCCAGAGGCGTTCGGCGGAGCGGGTACAGGAACGTAGGTAGCGGATATTAGAAGTCAGCCAAGGTTGGGGTTTAGTACGCCTTACAGGGCGGGTCATCAAAGGTGCAAGAGTGTCTAAGGCAGAGGATAGAGTATTGTTGTAAGAAGAAACAGCCTCGTTGACAGACGTGGATGGTGCCACAGTAGAGAGGAGGTTTGAAACATGGGAGGATAGAGATGAAGGGTCAATGTCGTGAAGATTCCTAGATAAATTAGATAGGATAGGACGGGACTGGGAGGGAGGAGATTTAAGTGTGAAAGTTATAAGATGGTGATCAGAGAGGGGAAGATCGGAGGCAAGGAAACTAGAGGGTGAACAGTTGGAGGAGAAGATGAGATCTAGACAGTGACCATTTTGATGAGTGGGGGAGGTGGAGCATAGTTGGAGATTAAAGGACGACGTTAAAGCGAGTAACTTGGAAATATAAGAGTTGGAAGGATCATTAGCAGGAATATTAAAGTCACCAAGGATGAGAGAGGGGGAGGAAGGATCATGGAAGAAGGCAAGCCAGGCATCAAAGTCACTGAGAAAGGATGAAAGGGACTTATCAGGGGGACGATAAATGACCGCTATTCGAAGAGGCAGAGGAGAGAAAAGGCGGATAGAGTGGACTTCAAAGGAGGAAAAACAGTGAGATTGAGGTGGAAGAAGGGGTTGAAATCTGGAGGAGGGAGAGAGAAGTAGTCCAACACCGCCCCCACGGCCAGCAGGGCGAGGAGTATGTGAAAATAGATAACCACCATGGCACAGGGCTGCGACTGAAGCAGAGTCATCAGGGCAGAGCCAGGTTTCTGTTATGGCGAGCAGATGGAGGTGACGCGAGATAAAGAGGTCCTGGATATAGGGGAGTTTGTTACAGATAGAGCGGGCATTCCATAGGGCGCAAGAGAAGGGCAGAGAAGAGGAGGGGAGTAGAGGAATAGAGATGAGGTTAGAGAGGTCACGGTGAGATCTGTAGAGTTTGGATAATAGTTGGTGAGGAGGGCCAGGATTGGGATTGATGTCACCAGCTGAGAGTAAGAGAAGGAGTAAAAGAGAGCGGAGGAGAGTAGGAGAGGTGTGGCCACGAAGGCGTCGAAGGCGAGAGGTATTTAGGTGGAATGGGGAAGGCAAAATGGAGGGAAGAAGGAGACGGAGATTAAAAGCCAAAAAGGAGGAAGAGGGTAGGAGAGAAGGTGAGGTGATGAAGTCAATGGATGGGAAGTGAGTTCCTGTAGCGGAGAGAGGTAGGGGGTGAGGGAAAAGATTAGGAAGGGACAGAGCTAGGAAGAGAATGTGAATAGGGGCCATAAACGATTAAGGTACTTTAGCAACTGGAAAAAGATTAGATACAAAGAGAAAAATGCCCGCACCTAGAGCGGAGGCCCTGAGTGGATCGGGGTGGACCTGGGTGTCACCCCGGAGAAGGCTGTAAGGATATGCAGATGAGCTGCAAGTCCTCCACAGCACCTGAAAGGCAGTTGGTGGTAGAGGTGGGTACCTCTCAGCTGAGGAAAGGCTTACCAGGGGTTAGGCCGAAGCCAGCATTCCTCCCCCTGAGGGTCGCCTGATCCTAGCCAAAAAGCACCTGGGAACTCTGGGCACTTGGAGAGAAGGCCCTGGGAAGGTCGGGGTGGAACTGGAGTCACCCCGGATACAGCTGTGAGGAAATGCAGAAGGGCTGCAAGTCCTCCACAGCACCTGGTGGGAGCGCTGGGCACCTAGAGCGGAGGCCCTGAGTGGATCGGGGTGGACCTGGGTGTCACCCCGGAGAAGGCTGTAAGGATATGCAGATGAGCTGCAAGTCCTCCACAGCACCTGAAAGGCAGTTGGTGGTAGAGGTGGGTACCTCTCAGCTGAGGAAAGGCTTACCAGGGGTTAGGCCGAAGCCAGCATTCCTCCCCCTGAGGGTCGCCTGATCCCTCCATCCATCCATGTCCAGCAACCCTCCTCTGCCCCCTGCCCTCCCCTCCATCCGCCCATGTCCAGCAACCTTCCTCTCTCCTCTTCCCTCCCCTCCATCCAACCATGTCCAGCAACTCTCCTCTCCCCTGCCCCATCCATCCATCCATCCCCAGCAATTCTGTTCTTGCCCCTGTCCCCTCCCTCCATCCATCCATTCCCAACAATTCTCCTCTCTCCCCTGCCCCCCACCTCCATCCATCCATCCATCCCCAGCAATTCTCCTCTCTCCCCTGCCCCCCACCTCCATCCATCCATCCATCCCCAGCAATTCTCCTCTCTCCCCGACCCCCACCTCCATCCATCCATCCATCATCCCCAGCAATTCTCCTCTCTCCCTTGCCCCCCACCTCCATCCATCCATCCATCATCCCCAGCAATTCTCCTCTCTCCCCTGACCCCCACCTCCATCCATCCATCCCGTGACTCTCCTCTCTCCCCTCCCCTCCCGCTCCCATCCATGTGTCCAGTGATTCTCCTTCACCCCCATGCATCCTTCCCTCCCATTCCACCTGCCCGTCCTCTCTCTGATGGCAGCGCTTCCCAGACGCTGCCTACCGCCACCACGATCTACCTCCTCCCTCTGTCTCACTCTCAACAGCAGAGGAGACGCTTCCAGGTTAGAAGCAGGAGGTAGCGTGTTTGAATCGCTACCACTGCTGTTGAGAGTGAGACAGAGGGAGGAGGTAGATCGTGGCGGCGGTAGGCAGCATCTGGGAAGCGCTGCCGTCAGAGAGAAGGAGGCAGATGCAGGATCAGCACTGCCTGCTCCCTCCGCTCCGCTGCTGGGTGGGCCTGACCCAAACTGGGTGGGCCTAGGCCCATCCAGGCCCACCCGTGGCTACGCCCCTGGTATGACGTAACTTGCACAAGAGCGGGACACAGGGAGGGAAGGCCCGAAGGGAGGCGATCTGCAGACTGCCGCTGCTGCGCTTCTTTCACATGGAGCGAGGTCGAGGTGAGGCGCTATGATTTGAATTCAAGGGGGCCCAGCCCGGTGGTGGACGGAGGGGGGGTGGCAACGACGACGACCTCGGGGGGGGCCCAGGGGCAGCCTTGCCCTAGGCTTGGCCCAGTCTCTCGGTGGCCCTGGTAGTAAGCCTGCATTGGGCTTACCGCCACTTCGTAAAAGGGCCCCTAATGTAGGTGCGAAGATTTGCACCATGTTTCAGTTGGAGCAAATAGCCGCACCTAAAGTTAGACACGATTCCCGGAAGCAAGCACTATGCTATAAACCGCACCTATCTTTAAGTGTGGTTTATAGAATAGTGCTTTTTTTTCAGCGCTGATATTTGGGGGGGGGGGGGGGGGCTCCTATATGGAATTCACCCCAGAGTGACAATACTATTATTCCCACCTGGCAATTAAGTGAATGAAACATAAACCTGTAAAGACTTTTTTTTTTACAATGTTTTGAAAACTTCCTTAGAGAAATGAAATATGTTTCCCTCCTGAAACCCCCAACAAACTCTTCTGGATATTTATTCTAAGCATAAAAGAGAACATCGGGTGGCAGAGCTCAATTAACCACACTCTGTTCCCTTTTTATGTCCTGCTGTAAATCCTGTTACTGCATCACTGCATCTTATGACATCTCAGTCATCTCTGCTTAATCCCTGTTTGGTGAAGTCAGTTTTTTTATTAGTCCATATTTGTATGAGTCAATATACTCAGTGTTATATGGGTTGAGCAAACATTTTAGAAAAACAAGCCATTGCAGTTGCATGAACTTTTAAGGGTCTTTTTACCAAGCTGCGGGGAAAAGGGCACTGTGTTAGTGGCGGGGGCTGTTATCCCCGAACGCCAGGCCCATTTTTACTGGGGAGGTTTCATTTTCCCCCAGAAATGGCAAGCGCTTGGGGCAGGACTACCACCGCGGCTGCATTAGGCCAGTGGTAGTCCCTGAAAAGCAAGCGGTAAGCCCATGTTGGGTTTACCGCCACTCTGTAAAAGGGCCCCTATATTTGTTAAAATGATAATTAAGGACATTTCTAGGTATCCCCCCCACACACACATACACACACACACCAACCAGGCCACTGTCCAGCTCCAATCTGATAGCACTCTGAGGGCCACCAGCTTGCAAATCTGCAATCAGCTGTGCCTTTAAAGGGGCCAGTGGTAATTTTCTTAATATGAAAAAGAGTTATCAGGCCAGGGCTATTGGTGGTCTCCACTTTCCAATCCTGCTACAACAGAGAAAAGGAAGAAAGATCATAAAGCTTCCAGGTTGGCAGCAATAGGTTTCAGGTTGGCAAGCTGGCATAGTCTGGTATGAAGTCAACACTGAAAGGAACAGATCCTACCAGATATTGCCAGAGTTGGTGTAACATGAGATTTATCACAGGAAGAAGAACGCCCTGATAAACAACTCTGAGGTAGTATTCAGCCAAGCCAAGGAATTTTCCTATGATGGCCTAACACCCTAATCTACAATACTATAATATTTTAATTCATCCCCAGCACTATCCAAACAGTCAGATTATTAGGCTCTGAGAGTAGACTAGGAAGAATATCTGAAAGCATTTCCTCAGGACAAGTGTGATAGATGCATGCAGCAGCCTTATAGTTGAGGTGGTAGAAGCAAAAATAGTCATGGCATATCTTCAGAGTTGCAAAAACAGAAGCAAAGGTTCTCTGCACAAACACCACAAATAAGCCAAAACAAAGCAGAGACAGTTCAGAGAAGGGGAACTCTGAAGTACATCCACATCTTAACGTTTCAAGGAAGATTTCTCCTTCCCTCTTCAGAGATGCAAATATTTTAAAATGGTCACCACTGTTGTTAATACGTTCCCTTGCATTCCAGTTTGGAAATGTTCTCATATAAATGCATGGAGTGCACACTCAAATTTACATCTTCTTTGGGACAGATTTATATTTGTGTGGTAGTAGATTGAGGCTAGATCCAAGAGTCTATTTTAAAAAACACATGGAGAGGGGTATTTTCAATATGACGTCTAAATCCGAATTGAGACATTTTGTCAAAAACATCTCAAAACCGTCTAGCTCACAACCATAATCAAACCAGAAAAACGTCTACATTTTTGTTTTGGTTATGGCTTTCAACTAGATGTTTTCATGTTCAACACGTCCATCTGTAAGTCCCATTTAAAAAAAAAAAAGCCCCATGGGAAAACATAGACAAACAAGCCATAGGGACGTCTATGAATGGAAAAGGTTTTAAACAGCAAACAGGAACAGATACAATAACAAGGATTTGCTGTTAAATCTAGCTGAACACTTTTTACTGCCTAAGCAGTACCTGGGGAGATCAGAAAAAGAAATTGCTCACAGGAATTGAACAGGGCCTCAGCGCAGATGTCTACTCCCTCCACACTCCCAACTGAGACTGGGGGAGTTCTAGCACATTCTAGGCTAGGTCTTTGGCTTCAGGGCCAATCAGGGCACAGAGCATTAGCACTAAAGGTGTTTGGCCAATGGTATTGCAGGTTACTTTTCCCTTTACTTTTGTGGATATAGCTACAAAGAAAACAGACCTCTGCTACCGCGATAGTGCAGAGGTCAGATACCTCCTACTAGCCAACCAAGGGAAATATGCTGAAGGGGGTCATAGGGCAGGAGTACAAATCACCGAGCGTGGAAGTCCCCTGTTCCACCACAGGATCCAGATACAAATCCCACCTAAACCCCTTCATAATGTATGGTGAATCCTCCAAGAACAGAGAAAACCTACTATACCTAAAGGTCCACTACTATAATAGCCCTCAAGCTTCCAGGACACTTACATTTTTAGATACAATAGATATTTCCATGTTCCAGGATGGCTCACATATTTATAATGAAATGGAAGAGTTAAGGTAGGAATTGAATCTGGGTCCCATTGTTCACTGTCCTCTGCACTGACCATTAGGCTACTCCATCCACTTGCTTGCTGCTTTCTTAGGAATGGCCATAATATCTAGAGTTATCATAGAGCCTGGTATCTACTGTCACTATCACATCTTTAGGGAGGAGGGAGGGGGCCAGTGACCACTGGGGGATTAAGAGGGGATCATGCCTTAATCCCTCCAGTGGTCAGCTGGTCAGTTAGGGCACCTTTTCCTGACTTTGTTGCGACTGAAACAGGTCGAGATAAAAATGTGCTTCTTCTGTGCCCTGGACCTTTTTTTACTGTCCCATTATCACCGAAAAATGTCCAGATTTTAAGCCTGCCCAAAACACACCTCCAACACGCCTCCTTGTAATTTAGATGAACTGCAGAGTTAAACCTCCCAATTCTGGGTTTTGAAAACCACAACTTAGATGTTTTTGTGAGAAAAATGTCCATCCACCAGTTTGTGCTGCTTTTGAGACGTTTTTCTCTTTTGAAAATGAGCCATAGGCAGTTATGTTGCCTTTATAAAGTCAACACCTTTGTGGACTTCTCACATGGGCATTTATCCCCTGCACATATATAAGAAGGCATTTGTATCAGGTTCATCTGGCTTCTCGTGTGCTGGGGGGCCTGAAAAACTTCAGCAGTCTTTCTACCACTGCTGCCATACATCTTCTTCCAAATCCAGTGGTGGGGCTAGTTAATCTCAGGCTTTCTGCGCTGCCACAAGTGGGAAAAAATTACAATTATCACAGCGGGCCAGATTCAGTAGGGCATAGTATGGTGACCATCAGGAAACAGGATATCCTCACAGAAATTTGACCATAACGGAATGTCCTTTGTAATCAAAGCAATTATTGGCTTATAATAGGGTGAGACTATTGTATAAGCCAAGAGCTTATATGTTTTACAACATAACAGCATATGCAAAATTGCATTCATTCATAGATCATGATTCCCTGACATTGTGTTCTGAAATAATACATTTTCCAAGAGTACATCTCCTTCCATTCCTCAAGTAACAGCAAAGCATCTCCTGATATATTCATGTACTATCAGTCACCAGAATGTGACAACTGGCAGGAGGCTAACTGTGATAATTAAAGCAATTAAGTAAGCAAATAATTATAAGCAGAGGTAAATTGTTAGCAATAAACACTGCTGGAAATTAAGCTTACATTTAGAAATACTCGGCTAAAATTAGAATGATAGTGTTGGGACACAGGCTGGTTAATATGATATCCGTAATGAATATGCATGAGGTAAATTTGCAAGCTAGTGCCTCCATTGTCTTTGTTGCAACCTTCCCAAGGGATCTCAATGTCCAGGGACTTATAGCAGATCAGGTCCCCTATATTTAGTGTTTCCATAGGACCTGGTGTGGATTTACCTACAAGGCCCGAGGCATACAGACAAAAGGCAATTTTCTGTAAGGCACACTTAAAATTAGGTGCCAGTTACATGCCAAAGTTTATAGAATAGTTGCACTTACGCATGGGATTGGTACCATTAATTGGTTCATACACATGTAAGTGCTTAGCGCTATTTTATACAATTGGCACCCAACTTGCATAGTGCGTAACCGAAAGTGGGCCATACCTGTGGGTAGAGCAAGACTGTGTCACATGAGGTTTGCTGCTTAATCTTTGATGCCAGTAGCTAGTTTATTTCTTTCACAACATCAAGTTGTGGTTTTCTTTTGCTGCTGGATATGGACTTTGTTTCAATTATATCTTCTCTGTATTACATCTGACAGAGCATTTTTGACCCCTGAAGCAGGCAGCTCTCTGCCAAAACACAGCCCCTTGGTGCTTTGTCAATAAAAGAGTGTTTCTTACACTAGACTGCTGGAAGTTCCTTGGTCCACCCCTACTTTTGTTCCAAGGTACTTTTAATGTAGGGATTTATTTTTCTTTCCTGTTGGTTAGTATTTACTACTTTTAAAATGAACAGGAGGAAATATTTTTTTACTCATCGAATAGTTAAGCTCTGGAACTCATTGCGAGAGGATGTGGTATCAGCACTTAGTGTATCTGGATTTTAAAAAGGTTTGGAAAAGTTCCTGGAGGAAAAGTCCATAGTCTGCTATTGAGATCGACATCTGGGGAAAGCCACTGCTTGCCGTGGGATTGGTAGCATGGAATCTTGTTAACATTTTGGATTCTGTCAGGGACTTATGACCTGTATTTGCCACTGTTGGAAGCAGGATACTGGGCAAGATGGACCGTTCTTATGTTGCTGGATTAGGGCATAGACAAATCCTAGGATCCAAAAGTTTAGGAGAGCCTTGTGAGATGTGCTGGAGACTAGGATTGACAACTGTTTGTTTGTTTTCAGTATTCTACAGATTTCTAAATGAACTGTCTCAAAGCCAAAAGGATAGATAAAATGTCTAGATATTTTTCAGAGTTTAGCCCAAGGAGGTTGAATAAAACAGGAGACAAAATCTCTGTTTCTACTCCTGCATGCAGCCGTCATCCCCGTACACTCAAAACAAAGCAAACAAACCTATGAGCTGCTACATCCATGCTGTCCTTCTTTATTGTTGGTAGCATTTTTATTTAATCTCACTTATATTTTAAACATGCCGGAATAACTTTTTTAGGTAGAATAGTATTTGCTATAAATTGTAATCAATCTGTCATTTGGAGGGGCTGGATATAGGGACACCCTAGCATATGTTATATTCATGCAGAGATTTTTTTTCTCCTGGTGAAGGGCCACTAAAACAGACATCATGTTATGAGAATCAGGTGCTCAACATTCAGAGTTTCTATCTATCGATTTATTTATTTATTTATTTATAATTTAGGTTGAAACCTGGGAGCATTTAAAAATTTTTTGTTTTGTGAATTTTTTGTTTTGTGCACTTGCAAGTAAATCTCTCACTATGATATCATACATTCTAAGAGGAAAAGACTTCAAATACTCGGTCCTCACTGTTACTTATCACACAGTGGACCGTGTCGCTCAGCGTTTACTTTTGAAATTTAACTTTTCTTTTGTAAATCAGCTGGTGAGCATCCACATAAGTCAAAAAACCTCATTTTTCTGCTTATTATTCAAAACTTATTTTTACTTATTAAGTTTCACATTTTGTAATAAGTTTCACATTTTGTAATAAAAATGAACTGGTACTTAGCTGCTGTTTGCTCTGGAACTAATGGGTACGCCTGACAGCGAGCTCCTGTTTTGCTGGTGCTTCTTAAGGAGTTGAACCCAAAGTTTTCTACAACACCCTGTAATCAAGTAAACAGCATTAATTTTTCATGTGAGATTTTAGAGAACTCGTGGCTCTGCTTTTCTATAAGACCTTACTCATACCCGATATACATGTAGGCGTCCATCTTGTTAATCATCTAAGATGGCAACCGCATTTTAAACCTAACGCCAACTCTGTCAACCAATCAGATTTCACTGAAATCTTAAAGGGGACTTTACCTCTTAATTAGCTACTCTTAAAACTATTCTCTTTATATATATAGGAAGGCACATCAGTTATAAAAAAGCCTTCCATTCCACTCGATTGTTTAACCCTGCTGGAATTAAAGATTTCAATCTGTAGATCCAGCGTTTTTCCCTCTGCACTAATTGTCGGTCTCTATCTTCACCTCGTAACGCGGTTCTGCTCTGTATGGTGAAAAAAAGGGATGGCTTTACATGAAGATGGAGTAAACTCTTTGGAGGGTATGAACACTGACTAAATGAACACACAAAAGGAAGAAGCAGCACAGCACCAGAAGCAAGTGTGTGTCTGCCTGAGAAATGACAAGAGTGCTAGTGCATGTGTGTGTCTGAAGACAGTGCACACATCTGCTTGTGTATATGTGACTGAGTCAAGAGTAAGAGAAGGTGTGCACATCTAATACACCTTGTTGCTTTACACTGATTTTGAGCCCACAGCGCTTCACTATTCACATTCACTCTGTCATCATCAACTCTCCATTTTGGACTCACTTTTCTTCAAATTTGGCTTAAATATTTGAAATCTGTTATTTTTCATCGCTATAGTTTAAACGTTTCATATTCACAGAGGGTTTTTGTTTCAATAGCATGTTAATTATGTCCACTGTTTCAAAGTAAGATACAGTTGCATAATAACTGTGGCAGAGTCCACCAGAGTATGAAGGTCATCTCCAATGCGGAATACATTTGCCTTCTATCTCTATATTTGTGGCATTTAACGTTGCATGTTTCATTTTATACACACACATGCACCAGTAAATCCTAAAGTATACTTGTGCTGTTTATTGTAACGTGTGATATGTTTTTTCAAGTTGTACCTCTGCACTTTTGCTATGTGGTTTTCCATATATTTATTTATTTATGTAGCCCAGGTCTCACCCAGTTCTAGTTCTGATCACAGGCACATAAAACAGTCACTGCTCATTCAGGACATGCTTACCACACTCGAGCCTTCAGTCAAATTCCAGTCGAGCTGGGAGTGGGTCAGTGATCCAGAATAGAGATCCGGGGGTTTGGGAGACGCTCTACCAGGTAGGATTCCGCCCCACTCTTCACTCCAGGAACCTCTCTGCACTTCGGGAGATTTTATAAAACTTTTTTTTTTTAGTTCCAATATTTTTATTTAATTTTATCAATGAAACAAAACACAAATGGCAAAAATGTTAGCCAGTATACAAATATGAACAATAAACTGAGCATCAAACAATATACATATCTGATACAAGATAAAGATATCAATTATTATGGTTACAGATTTGTAACGATGGTTAGGTAGACATATCGTGAGAACAGATAGTTAAGAGAACATATTTATTTTTGTTATATTTGTACCCCGCGCTTTTCCCACTCATGGCAGGCTCAATGCGGCAGGCAATGGAGGGTTAAGTGCTATCTACACACGAGTGCTACATATTTGATCTTAAAGGGGAAACCATATTTTCCTGTATTTGGTAATTGAATTATACTTCTCAGCCGCTGCATATTCATATTTGGCAAGTATACATACTGAATTCCACCACGTTAAGTAGGTTGCCTTGGATAAGTCTGTCCAGCAGAAGAAAAGTATTCTTAATGCTGTTTGGAGAAGTATATCCAAAAGATGTGATTGATATTTATCCAGTGGGCAATGTATAGCTAATGATCCAAATATGGCTATTTTATATGAGAAGGACACTGGTATCTTCAATGTAGATGATATGGTGTTCCATATTGATCTCCAATATTCTTGTATAAAAGTACAGGAGTAAATAATATGTTTAAGAGTTCCTTTATCTTTATTACATGACCAGCATTTTTCCGTGTTGTTTTGGGGAACTGATGTTTTTAGTTTGACAATTTTACTTGGAGTCCAGAGAGCTCTATGTGCCAAGTAAAACATGGATTGCGATGTAGATGCAGATCTAGTAGTATGTGTAGTTCTAAACCAAAATTTATTCCACAGTTATTCATTGAGTTGAAGATTTAAATCATGTTCCCAGGATTCCATAATATTAGTAGGTGCTTTGAATTTTGCTTGTTGAAACATTTTGTACCATTTGGAGGCAGCTCCTTTAGATAACATTAAAGTTCTACCAATTTGCCAATAACTAGGAGGATCAGAAGAAAGTTTAGTAATGTCAGTAGTAGCAGTTATGCAGTGCTTAAGTTGTATCCATTTATAGTGGTGGGTATTAGGAATACCAATTTCAAGCATAGCTGTGAGAAGGGAATCCAGGTTTTGTCTTTTATAATATCATTTAATGACCATATGCCAGCTTTTTTCCATAGAGGCCAGTTTATACAAGTTTTGTTGATTTTAAAGGTAGGATTGTTCCATATTGGGGTAAATACTTAACTTGTATTGAACTTGGCTGTAACAGGCAGGTAATAACTTGAGCTTTCCTTAATACAATCTGAATGTTTCAACTGGGGGACTCCATGGACCCCAGCCCTTTCTCACAGGTATATGTACAGGGAATTCTTAACTCTGGCTATTTACATATAAACAAATACTCCTGTCCATGCCTCTCCTGGCAGCCAGGTGTCAGATTTCAGGGGCTATATTTCTTCTACACTCAATCTCTCCTCTTTCATCAGGCATAGACCCCTTTAAGGCTGTCTTCCATGAGTGCACCTCGCTGGGTCACACCCCGGCCTTGAGCAGAAGCTTTTCTACTCTAAGTCCCACTCCTGGATTGGACTCCCCAATCCCGCCAGAGCTCTCATCCTTTCTCCAGTTATTGTGAGAATGGCAATAATTCTCCTTAATTTCTGCCCAATTGTAAATGGCGTTCCAGGATTCCTCTTCTCCCTCCTAGTCACTTGGCAGGGGCTTGCAGGTAACCAAAGAGCATCAGTACCCATAGTCGGAGGCAAAACCAAGGACATCTTTTTGCTCAAAATCTCCTCTTTTATTATCCCTTAATGCCACGTCCCCTGTCACTCTTCTCTCCAGGTGCACTTTTCCTCTGCATTTTGCTTCATAAACACTCCCATGGACTGGGCTTCCTCCCACCCAGGGACCTCCTAGTCCTTCCCCTCAGTGACTCTACACACAAATGCAAAGCGCTGATAACAAAGGCAAAGAGGGACTTGAAAAAAAGATCACCTTGGAGGCAAAAGCACATAGTAAAAATGTTTTTATGTATATTAAAAGCAAGAAGCCGGCAAAGAATCAGTTGGACCACTAAAGGGGTAAAAGGAGCAATCAGGGAAGACGAAGCCATAGCAGAGAGATTAACTGAATTCTTTGCTTTGGTCTTCACCGAGGAAGATTTGAGAGAGATACCAGTGCCAGACATGGTATTCAAAGCTGATGAGTCTGAGAATCTGAATGAAATCTCTAAAAAACCTGGAGGATGTAATAGGGCAATTTGACAAACTGAAAAGCAGCAAATCTCCTGGACCAGATGATATTCATCCCAGAGTACTGATAGAATTTAAAAATGAACTTGCAGAACTATTGTTAGTAATATGTCATTTATCTTTAAAATCAAGAATGGTACCAGAAGATTGGAGGGTGGCCAATCTAACGCCGATTTTTTTAAAAGGTTCCAGAGAAGAGCGGGGAAACTTTAGACCGGTGAGCCTGACATCAGCGGGCAAATGATAGAGACTATTATAAAGAACAAAATTATAGAGCATATTCAAAAGCATGGATTAATGAGACACAGCCAACATGGATTTAGTGAAGGGAAATCTTGCCTCACCAATCTATTACATTTCTTTGAAGGGGTGAACAAACAAGTGAATAAAGGTGAGCCAGTTGATATTGTGTATCTGGATTTTCAAAAGGTGTTTGACAAAGTACCTCATGAAAGACTCCAGAGGAAATTGGAGAGTCATGGGATAGGAGATAGTGTCCTGTTGTGGATTAAAAACTGGTTAAAAGAGAGAAAACAGAGATTAGAGTTGAATGGTCAGTATTCTCAATGGAGAAGTGTAGATAGTGGGGTTCCCCAAGGGTCTGTGCTGGGGCCGCTGCTTTTTAACATATTTATAAATGATCTAGAGATGAGAGTAACTAGTGAGGTAATTAAATTTGCTGACAGCACAAAGTTATTCAAAGTTGTTAAATCACAAGAGGATTGTGAAAAATTACAAGAGGACCTTACGAGACTGGGAGAATGGGCGTCTAAATAGCAGATGATATTTAATGTGAACAAGTGCAAAGTGATACATGTGGGAAAGAGGAATCCAAATTATAGCTACGTAATGCAAGGTTCCACGTTAGGAGTTACCAATCAAGAAAGGGATCTAGGTGTCGTCGTTGATGATATGTTGAAACCCTCTTCTCAGTGTGTTGCTGCAGCTAAGAAAGCAAATAGAATGTTAGGTATTATTAGGAAAGGAATGGAAAACAAAAATGAGGATGTTATAATGCCCTTATATCACTCCATGGTGTGGCCACACCTCAAATATTGTGTTCAATTTTGGTCACCGCATCTCAAAAAAGATATAGTGAAATTAGAAAAGGTACACAGAAGGGTGATGAAAATGATATAGGGGATGGTACGATTTCCCTATGAGGAAAGGCTGAAGCAGCTAGGACTCTTCAGCTTGGAAAAAAGATGACTGAGGTCTATAAAATAATGAGTGGAGTGGAACGGATAGACGTGAATCGCTTGTTTACGCTTTCCAAAAATACTAGGACTAGGAGACATGCAATGAAGCTACAAAGTAGTAAATTTAAAACGAATCGGAGAAAATGTAATTAAACTCTGGAATTCATTGCCAGAGAATGTAGTAAAGGTGGTTAGCTTAGTGGGGATTTTAAAAAATTTGGACGACTTCCTAAAGGAAAAGTCCATAGACCATTATTAAAATGGAAAATCCACTGCTTATTTTTAGGATAAGCAGCATAAAATATATTGTACTTTTTTGGCATCTCACCAGGTATTTGTGACCTGGATTGGCCATTGTTGGAAACAGGATACAGGGCTTGATGGACCTTTGGTCTGTCCCAGTATGGCCATACTTATGTACTTATGTATAATTTTTGCCCATCATCCTTACAGTGCTTTGTAACTTGGCATACAGACATAAGGTGTATTCCCCATTGTTATTCTTGATCTGAGAATACTACACCTCCTTTACTTGTCTGCATCTGACATTCTGTTTTTAAAGGTCCTTATGATTAATGCATGAGTTATGAGAAAAATGTTATTTCTCATTTCATACTGCAAAGACTATATGTTGAGGATATTAACCTTGACTGAGTAAAATTCTGAGACTAAGCAATCTATTTCTACGTATGTTATGTCTTATTTCTGCAAAATGTAATTCAAAGGAGAGCTACAATAGTGTGCTTTGGTTCCAAATATTTTTCCAATTGCTGTATAGCTTTAAGGATCATCGTAAAGCTCATAATATTCTATAAATGTATGTAAACTAAGGGGTTAGTAGTAGCAGTCAGCATTTCTTAATGGTGACTGCTGCCGAGTATATTAGAAAAAAGAAAAAATGGGGGACAACCAATCAAATTCCAACCCAAGAGTAACCTATTTATTTGAATATAAAAACACCAATATATGACAAAGCTAAATGGTCCTTCTTATTGACAATCCACTTGTAGAACACAATAGACTCTTGTAGAATTCAATAGACTTGATGTAGTCCTACATTTCAGTGCAGAAGGTGCCTGCCTTGGGAGGGAGTCACATCACAAGCAAGTTGATGCACAGAAAATTTCTGTGAAAGCAACAATATAGAGAGAGACATCTGTCTTCAAAGTTATCTATGCAGAGAAATCATGGTAAGGCTCACTGCACACAAACAGCTGTTCACAGAGGTCTTCCAACAGCCGTTTGTGTGCAGTTAGCCAAGTCAGACATCTTTCAACAGCTGTTTGTATGCAGTGAGCCTTACCGCGATTTCTGGAGGGGGGACCTGAAAGGTTTCCTAGACCCAGGTTTGGACAGATTTACAGCCAGTCAGGAGAGAATATCTAAATCAGAGAAAAAAGTGCTTTAATTATATGAGACTTTTGTTGTACTTGATGTGTGGCATATACTGCACCCTTTAGAACAGGACTACACTGCTGTCTGAAGCTGACACTTCAGTGTCTCATTTAGGAGCTGACTGGGATGGTCTGACAGCAACTGCACTGACTCATACAACTGTCTGCTGACCGTTTTTACTTCCTTTTCACCTTGCCAGGATGGTACGCTCCGGATGCTATAAAACTGAGATAGCTGTACCTTCTATGTCAAAGGGGCCGGCCCCTGGTTTGCTCTTTTGTGCTCCAATTTGTGTGCTATTTTGTCTGAGATTTTTATTCAATTTTGGGATGGCCAACAGCTTAAACACTAATGCTACATGTAATTCCTTTATATAAGTAATTATTGGCCAAGGTAGATATGGCCCCTTTATTATAGAATATAGAATTTATGCTTAATGCACATTATCCCAGTGCCTAACTTCAGGCAAACTTTTGAGAATTACCTCCAACATGTTACATTTTCAAGTAGGGCAATACCAGAGATTTCAGACAGAGCTCTAACTCGTGAGGAAAGAATTTTCCTCTGTCATTTAAGCAATTTTGCTGCAATCGTGACATGTCTGACAGAACCTGGTAAAAATATGTCCTCAGCAAAAAGATTTTCCTCTCTCATTCTGCCAAGCTTGAGTCATAAAATACACTGAGTTTATTTTTTTCCCCAGATTTAGAACATCAGCTATTATACATCGATAAGCGGTGTTCTACTGCACAGAAAACATAGACTAAAGATAGAATAATATAACATAACTGGTATAAAACATTAGATCCCAAACCTATCAAAACAGCTATTCTTAGAGAGCTGTGGGAGGCATACTTAAAGAAATCTTATCAAATGTTAACCCTTGTAAACCTTTGTACGAGATCTATTCAGCTTATAATGTTGTTTTTGCATTTCATGATAAGGGAAATCGTTTCATTGAGCACGATGTTTTGTCACACGTTCTTTTTTTAACCTTGAGTCTTCTTGTCCTCAGTTCTGCAAAATGTTTTGAATTCCAAAAATGACCTATCAGAAATAACTGTGCCACTGTATGTTTTTATATTGCAAAACAGATGATATTTTGTCCTTTTCTACCTTATTCTAGTCTTTGGTTTCTATACCACTATTTTACAAAGACCAAGGGTGGGTTAAAATATAAACATATCAAAATCCACAATATACATCACATAAAATACAATAAAATATGTGGAATCACAAATAGGGCAGTCACACAATCATGGAAGAGTGGTGATATAATTTTGATGCAGAAAAGTCACTTTCGTTGCCAGTACTTGATTAAACCAGCAATCCACAATGTTGCAAACTGACAACATTTTACTCACTATCAAAATAAGGAAAAAACCTGAGAACCCTTCAAACAGGAAAGAAGGATTTCATCAGTTGATAGAGCAGGGGATTTCCCATCTGTGGCATATTAAGAGACCAAACAAGAGTGTGAGCATTGAAAACATTTATTTGGCGAAAATCTGTCTGTTCCTGTACAAGCCAAAAATAGACATCGCAAACAAGGACTGGGAGCTTCCTTATAGATCATAAAATGGGGAACTCTTCCAAAATTAACAGCGCCCGACTTAGATGCAAGTTTGTCTTGTCCATACACATAGCAACTGCAAAATTGGTTGTCTGTACTGCTTAAGACCCTGATGAAGCCGTATTTGCCGGTGAAACGGGGGCCCGTTGGTTGTTTCTAATACAGCAGACATTTTCTGTTGACGCTGTTAAACCCATTTACATCATAGGCGCTTTAAAAACTGATTTTGGATTGATAAATGTTCAAATGATACGGAAGAAAAAAAAAAGCTAAATTTCTTTACATTTTTTGTCTACAGGTTTGTGGAAGAGCATTTAATAAACTTGGACACTTTCTTTGTATTTGATTGGGAGCTTTTTTGTGTCTACACTACTAATTAGCACAACTATGGGGGGTCTTTTACTAAACATTAGCTCAAGTTATCTGCGGCAGGGCCAATTTTATTCCTATGGGCCCTGCTGCAGATAACTCAAGCTAATCTTTAGTAAAAGACTTCCTATAGTACTAATAACATCTTCAATCTAAATATAGCTATAAATTTACTGCTATCTTTGCTACAGACTTTACTTATCAACAATTAACTTGGCTTCTACAGTTTGTCTCAAGGCTACTTTCACACACATAGGCCTAAAAAATCGGCGCCAAAACAAAATGCGCCTAGGCATATTTAGGCATGGAATAAGCCTACATGTCCATGCAGTTTATAGAATATGCCAAACGCCCATCCGCACGACTAAATTTAGTCACAGGCAGTTACACCAAGTAAAACTTGGTATAAATGCTGATGCCTAAATTACAAATGGACTGGGTGTATTTTATAACCACATGCATAGATTTTAGAAACGCCCATGACCCGTCCATTCCATGCCCCTTTTCAACTATGCAACTTAGAATTTATGTGCATCACATTATAGAATACGCTTAGACAGTTCTGCACGTAATTTCTAATTAATGCCATTGAGTGTCAGTAATTGATTGTTAAGTGGCAATTATCTGCACCAATTGGCTTGTTAACTAAGTTGCGCATGCAAATCCAGAACATGATTGGATTTGCATGTGTAACTTAAGTCACGCTATGTAGAATCGGGGGGGATAATTTCTTTCCTACTTAGAGCATGCATACAGCACCTAACAGGCTATCCTGCTTATAATCGAAATAGTAAAACGCCTATATTGTGACCCAAATCGGGAGATAGACGTTTATCTCACAAAAACGAATAAAGCGGTATAATCGAAAGCCGAATTTGGACGTTTTCAACTGCACTCCGTCGCGGATGCGGACAAAGTTGATGGGGGCGTGTCAAAGGCGTGGTGAAGGCGGAACTGGGGCGTGGTTATCGGCCGATCAGAGATGGGCACCTTTCGGCGATAATGGAAAAAAAATATGCGTTTTTAGCGAGAATTTAGGGCACTTTTCCTGGACCCTGTTTTTCCACGAATAAGGCCCCAAAAAGTGCCCTAAATGACCAGATGACCACTGGAGGGAATCGGGGATGACCTCCCCTGACTCCCCCAGTGGTCACAAACCCCCTCCCACTACAAAATATGCCGTTTCACAACTTTTTATTTTCACCCTCAAATGTCATACCCACCTCCCTGGCAGCAGTATGCAGGTCACTGGAGCAGTTATTAGGGGGTGCAGTGGACTTCAGGCAGGTGGACCCAGGCCCATCCCCCCCCCCCCCCCCCCCCACCTGTTACACTTGTGCTGGTAAATGGGAGCCCTCCAAACCGCCCCCCAAACCCACTGTACCCACATGTAGGTGCCCCCCTTCACCCCTTAGGGCTATAGTAATGGTGTAGACTTGTGGGCAGTGGGTTTTGAGGGGGATTTGGGGGGCTCAACACCCAAGGGAAGGGTGCTATGCACCTGGGAGCTGTTTTACCTCTTTTTTTTTGTAAAAGTGCCCCCTAGGGTGCCCGGTTGGTGTCCTGGCATGTGAGGGGGACCAGTGCACTACAAATCCTGGCCCCTCCCACGAATAAATGTCTTGGAGTTATTCGTTTTTGAGCTGGGCACTTTCGGTTTCCATTATCGCTAAAAAACAAAAACGCCCAGCTCAAAAAAAGATAAACGTCCATACGGTTCGGTCCGCCCCTTCACGGACCCGTTCTCGGAGATAAACCCCTATGGAGATAGATGTTTCCGTTCGATTATGCCCCTTTATGTCACGTATGACAGACCTTATAGATCTACCAACTAAAAACAGACTCAGATCAGCACGATCATACCTAAACCTACATTACCCAAACTGTAAAGGGCTAAAATACAAAACAACTTATGCATCTAGCTTCTCCTACATAAGCACACAACTTTGGAATGGACTTCCATATGCAATGAAAACAATATGTCACCACCTAAACTTCAGGAAATCATTAAAAACCCACCTCTTCAAAAAAGCTTATCCCACCAAACCAACATAAATCTTCACACCCAGCAATACAACATAATCAATGATCATACTGGACAATCTACTTTCCTCTTTCCCCTCGACCCCATGACTCCTGATTCACTTTTACCTCATTTGACCACAACACAATCTTGTATTTGTTATCAATCGAAATGGCAAACGCCGTTACGATACCTTGTAAGCCACATTGAGCCTGCATATAGGTGGGGAAATGTGGGGTATAAATGTAACAAATAAATAAATAAATATAGCCAGTTAGCGGCTAGCTGCTGAATATTTGTGGTTAGGTATTTAAACGCTATTAAACCAGCTGTCAGGTTCTGTCAGGTTCTGAGCCCGCGGGACCGGGCTCTGGAGCAAACGTGAGCCCTTGGGCTGCTGACGAGGAGCGACAGCAGCAGGCAAAACCCACCAACCAACACTGGGTAAGCACAACGGCAGGGACTGCAGGCACTGCCCAGCGAACCGGAACACCTGGACTGGAATCCCCCGGACTGGAGGACACAGGACTGGAACACTGGACTGCAATCCCTCGGACTGGAACACACACCGGACCGGAACACACTGGACTGGAGCACACCAGACTGGAACACACACCGGCCCGGAACACTCTGGACTGGAACCCGGACTGGACCTAGGCTTCACCTACACTTGACTGCCTACCCCCTCGGGTTGAGCCTTCAGGTTCTGGCAGCCGGTAGGACTTACAGGGGCAGCAGGAATGAAGATCCAGGGGTGCCCCCTGGCACCTAAGCGATGGCAAGGCAGACAGACAGGGAATGTCCGGGTTCTGGCAGTAGGTAGGTTCAAAGCAATGGTCACAGAAGGGCTGGAAGCCCACAGAGCAATAAACACAAAAGGGCAGGGAACCTACAGAGCAGTAAACACAGAAGGGCTGGAAACCCACTAGCGATAAACACAGAAGGGCTGAAAACCCACAGAAGGGTAGGAGACCCACAGAGCAAATAACTACCGAAGGGCAGGGAACCTACAGAGCAAGAAACACAGAAGGGCAGGAAACCCACAAGCGATAAACACAGAAGGGCTGAAAACCCACAGCGCAATAAATACAGAAGGGCTGAAAACCCACAGAAGGGTAGGAGACCCACAGAGCAAATAACTACCGAAGGGCAGGGAACCTACAGAGCAAGAAACACAGAAGGGCAGGAAACCCACAAGCGATAAACACAGAAGGGCTGAAAACCCACAGCGCAATAAATACAGAAGGGCTGAAAACCCCCAGAAGGGTAGGAGACCCACAGAGCAAGAAACACAGAAGGGCTGGAAACCCACAAGCGATAAACACAGAAGGGCTGAAAACCCACAGAAGGGTAGGAGACCCACAGAGCAAATAACTACCGAAGGGCAGGGAACCTACAGAGCAAGAAACACAGAAGGGCAGGAAACCCACAAGCGATAAACACAGAAGGGCTGAAAACCCACAGCGCAATAAATACAGAAGGGCTGAAAACCCACAGAAGGGTAGGAGACCCACAGAGCAAATAACTACAGAAGGGCAAGAAGCCCACAGAGCAAAAGACAAGGAAAGCAAAACGGTGCTAACAGCACACTAACCTCGGGACCTAAGGCACTGCGGAGGGAATGGCAATGCAAAGGCCAGGACTGTAGTTTCCAAGTCACTAATAAAGCCCCTCAACACCAGAGCCACAGGTGCAGCAATCACCTTGCAACCAAACAGAGGCTTGACACACAAAGCAGTCATCCCATAGAAAGGAACAGCGGGAGCCATCTTGGATACTGGCAAAGAGGAGGAAGCGGCAGCCATCTTGGAAGAGGCAAAGCCCACACAGGTGAGATTCAGTAGGGCAATCAGCACACAGAGCCAGAGAGAAACTAAGACAGAGACAGACACAGAGACAAGCAGAAGCCAGCACAGCCACTGACTCCCAGAAACAGGGTAAGTATGAGGGTGGTCACGGCCACAAACGTGACAGTACCCCCTCCTCAAGACCCCCCTCTCGGTCCCCCTGAGGAGTTCAGGTGTCCAGGGGTAACTATGGTGAAACCTCCTGATGGGTCTCAAAAGCCCGACATAGATCACTGGACTGGAAGTCACAAAGAAGTTCCAAAGTGGCAGACAGGAGCGGAACTTGTCAACAGGAGGCTCCTTCCAATCCCCGCTGGGCCAACTCAGGAACTTGGAAGCATCAAGAGGAACCTCATTCAAAAGGCACCCTTCTCCGAGGGACCCCAGACTGAACTCAGGAAGCAAACCGGGACTGGGACCCGGACTAGAGTCAAAAAGCAAACCGGGCCTGGGACCCAGGTGGGCATCAGAAGCTTGACTGGAACTGGAACTCAGAGCAGGCTCAGCATCTTGGCTGGAAGTGGAACTAGGAACGGACTCAGCATCTTGGCTGGAACCGGAGCTAGGAGCAGGGTCAGCATCTTGGCTGGAACTGGAACTTGGAACAGACTCAGCATCTTGGCTGGAACTGGAGCTAGGAGCAGGGTCAGCATCTTGGCTGGAACTGGAACTTGGAACAGACTCAGCATCTTGGCTGGAACTGGAGCTAGGAGCAGGCTCAGCATCTTGGCTGGAAGTGGAACTAGGAACGGACTCAGCATCTTGGCTGGAACTGGAGCTCGGAGCAGGGTCAGCATCTTGGCTGGAACTGGAGCTTGGAGCAGGCTCAGCATCTTGGCTGGAACTGGAACTTGGAACAGACTCAGCATCTTGGCTGGAACTGGAGCTCGGAGCAGGGTCAGCATCTTGGCTGGAACTGGAACTTGGAACAGACTCAGCATCTTGGCTGGAACTGGAGCTCGGAGCAGGGTCAGCATCTTGGCTGGAACTGGAACTTTGAACAGGAGTTGAACCGGGACTGGGACCCGGACTGGAATCAGAAGCTTGACTGGCAGGGCCCCTCAAACTGGACTCAGGAGCTTGGCTGGGAGCGCCCCGCGAACTGGACTTTAACTGAGGCTTGGCAGAACACACCCTTTGGACAGGGATCGGAGGCTCGAGCGGAAGCACCACTCGAACTGGCCTTCGGAGCTTGATTGGAGGTACCCTCCAGACTGGAAGCGGAGGTGCCACCTGAACCACCCTGTGGACTGGCATCGGAGGCTTGGTTAGAAGCCCCCCTCGAACTGGACTCAGTGGCTTGACTGGACGGGTCACTTGAACAAGAACCGGAGACTTGACCCGAAGCGCCATTTGCACAGGAATCTGAGGCTCCATCGAAGGCTTCCCTTGGACTGGACTCGGAGACTTCAAAGGGCGTGCCACTTGAACGAGGACTGGAGGCTCGACCTGGAGCGCCACTTGCATAGGAATCTGAGGCTCCGTCAGAAGCACCCCACGGACTGGACTCAGAGGTTTCAGAGGGCGTGCCAGTTGAACGAGGACTGGAGGCTCGACCTGGAGGACCATTCGAACAGGAATCCGAGGCTCCATCGAAAGCCCCCCTCGGACTGGACTCGGAGCCTTAAGTGGCATCGTTACTTGGACTTGAATTGGAGGTTCAGTATGAAGCATCCCCTGGACTGGACTCAGTGACTTAGGAGGCAGCGCTACTTGAACTGGGGTCCGAGGCTTGCGTGGAGGCGCCATCTGGACTGGCACCGGAGGCTCGGTCAGAAGCATCCCTCGGACTGGACTCTGAAGCTTGGCTGGACGTGCTGCTTGGACGGGATTCAGAGGCTTGTCTGGGCGCGCTGCTTGAACGGGACTGGACCCCTGCTGGGCCCAGAGCATGGAATTCCCAAGACGTCTCCTCTCAGCGACAGCTTCAGGAGTATCCCACAAAGCTGGATTCAAGACAAGGCTGCGGCGATACTCTGAGAGCGTGATAAAAGGGTCCATATCTGAAACTGGGTTTTCAGCGATTCCAAGCCACCGGACACGTTTTCTCTCAGCTGCCGCTTCAGGGGTCTTCTTCAAAACAGGATGAGACAAAAGTTTCCCACGATACTGACGAAGAGTCATAGAAGGATCAAGAACAACGATGGAGCTGGACCCCAGCTGGGTCAGCTGGGTGGGGGTTCTTGCCGGGCTCATGGCCTTTGCATTCTGTCAGGTTCTGTCAGGTTCTGAGCCCGCGGGACCGGGCTCTGGAGCAAACGTGAGCCCTTGGGCTGCTGACGAGGAGCGACAGCAGCAGGCAAAACCCACCAACCAACACTGGGTAAGCACAACGGCAGGGACTGCAGGCACTGCCCAGCGAACCGGAACACCTGGACTGGAATCCCCCGGACTGGAGGACACAGGACTGGAACACTGGACTGCAATCCCTCGGACTGGAACACACACCGGACCGGAACACACTGGACTGGAGCACACCAGACTGGAACACACACCGGCCCGGAACACTCTGGACTGGAACCCGGACTGGACCTAGGCTTCACCTACACTTGACTGCCTACCCCCTCGGGTTGAGCCTTCAGGTTCTGGCAGCCGGTAGGACTTACAGGGGCAGCAGGAATGAAGATCCAGGGGTGCCCCCTGGCACCTAAGCGATGGCAAGGCAGACAGACAGGGAATGTCCGGGTTCTGGCAGTAGGTAGGTTCAAAGCAATGGTCACAGAAGAGCTGGAAGCCCACAGAGCAATAAACACAAAAGGGCAGGGAACCTACAGAGCAGTAAACACAGAAGGGCTGGAAACCCACTAGCGATAAACACAGAAGGGCTGAAAACCCACAGAAGGGTAGGAGACCCACAGAGCAAATAACTACCGAAGGGCAGGGAACCTACAGAGCAAGAAACACAGAAGGGCAGGAAACCCACAAGCGATAAACACAGAAGGGCTGAAAACCCACAGCGCAATAAATACAGAAGGGCTGAAAACCCACAGAAGGGTAGGAGACCCACAGAGCAAATAACTACCGAAGGGCAGGGAACCTACAGAGCAAGAAACACAGAAGGGCAGGAAACCCACAAGCGATAAACACAGAAGGGCTGAAAACCCACAGCGCAATAAATACAGAAGGGCTGAAAACCCCCAGAAGGGTAGGAGACCCACAGAGCAAGAAACACAGAAGGGCTGGAAACCCACAAGCGATAAACACAGAAGGGCTGAAAACCCACAGAAGGGTAGGAGACCCACAGAGCAAATAACTACCGAAGGGCAGGGAACCTACAGAGCAAGAAACACAGAAGGGCAGGAAACCCACAAGCGATAAACACAGAAGGGCTGAAAACCCACAGCGCAATAAATACAGAAGGGCTGAAAACCCACAGAAGGGTAGGAGACCCACAGAGCAAATAACTACAGAAGGGCAAGAAGCCCACAGAGCAAAAGACAAGGAAAGCAAAACGGTGCTAACAGCACACTAACCTCGGGACCTAAGGCACTGCGGAGGGAATGGCAATGCAAAGGCCAGGACTGTAGTTTCCAAGTCACTAATAAAGCCCCTCAACACCAGAGCCACAGGTGCAGCAATCACCTTGCAACCAAACAGAGGCTTGACACACAAAGCAGTCATCCCATAGAAAGGAACAGCGGGAGCCATCTTGGATACTGGCAAAGAGGAGGAAGCGGCAGCCATCTTGGAAGAGGCAAAGCCCACACAGGTGAGATTCAGTAGGGCAATCAGCACACAGAGCCAGAGAGAAACTAAGACAGAGACAGACACAGAGACAAGCAGAAGCCAGCACAGCCACTGACTCCCAGAAACAGGGTAAGTATGAGGGTGGTCACGGCCACAAACGTGACACCAGCCATGAGCCATTCCTGGCCAATTAAATAGTTTTGAATATCGGAGGGGGGGTATGAGTACAAAATGGTGCCTTCGGCCCCTTGCAGCAATTTTATTGTATTACCACTAGCAATTGTCCTTATATGGCAGGATGACCCCCTAGTGGTAGTACCTTGAGACTACTGCTAGGGATCATAACTTAAGTGCCATTTTGAACTCTGGTGGCTAGTGAGGTGAGAGTGGAGGAGGTCCTGCTCCAGTGATCTACCAGGTAAACCCATGGGGAAGTCTTGGAGGGGTATGGTGTGGGTGGCTTCTGCTTTGGGGATTCCTGTGGGGGAATATGATCTAGCAGGGGCTTATTTTGGGGGATGTCTGATATAGGGGCATTTGATTTTGGGTGCAGTTGCTGTTTGGGGGAAGGGGGGAGTGGGACTACAAGAGAGGATCCCCTCCGATGGTCATTTGGTTAGTTGGGGCTCCTTTTTGAAGTTTGGTCATAAAAAAAAGGGACCAAGTAAAGGCGGCGAAATGCTCGTCAAGCCTGGCTTTTTTTTCCATTATCAGGCAAAGCCAGCCATCTCGTGAGCATGCCCCCATCCCGCCCCATCCCACCTTCACTACCCTACCGACACGCCCCTTTGAAATTGCGCCGGCTCCACGACAGAAAGCAGTTGAAGCCGGCCAAAATCGGCTTTCGATTATTCCAATTTGGCCGGTTTCAGGAGATCGTCAGCCATCTTCCAATTTGTGTTGGAAGATGGCCTGCGGTCTCTTTCGAAAATGAGCTGGCTAGTTACCTAGTTATTTGAGGGATAAACTGCAAACCTATGTGCAAACTTGCAATTTTCACTTGCAGAGGGAACAGTATCACGACTGAGATTTGCGCATCTGATAATGACTAAGCCTGTGCATTTTCTGTTGGCATCTGCTCTTTGTAGAATATATTTCTTCAACTGTTGAGGCAGAAGGAGCTGCCTCCATTTCAGAAACTTTTGAAAATTCATTTATTTGTGCCATTCTAATCTCGGTGGTGCTGCACTATGGGGATGGGGGATGAGCGTTCGGATGTTTTGAAACAGTGTATGTTTTTATGTCATTATTTTATTATGCATGTTTTATTAGATGTCTTGGGCTTATTGTAAGGGGGAAAGAAATCTAAATAAATAAAATCTCTGTTACGCCTCTTATTAATAAAATACTCACAGCTATGTTTGAATGATTCTTTGTTTATATCCTTGGTTTTCAGCGGTCCCATATATATCAAGTGGAAGTATTCTAGAGGAGAGTCCAATCATGGCTATGCCCCTCTTAATGGTAGCCTGCAATGATAACTACACCCATCAATGTATGTTATACCTTTTAAGCTCAGCGAGGGACTTACTGCTGAATATTAACCTCTTTGGAAATCACTTTCTAATGAATGAGTCTTATCCATGGTTTTGTTCTACAGTTCAAGTTTGGAAAGGACAACAGTTATAGTGCTGTGTTCTACTTAAGCTTTTCCTAACAGAGAAAAAAATATAAAATCATTTTATACTGGCGCATGTCTTTTAGCTGGCATTTTCCATTTGCTTCATAGATACTTCAAATAATTTTTGTATTTTCATTTTGCAGTCTCATTTCTGGAAGCTACTTGGCTATTCTTCAAAATAATGTTCTTAAAGTCCTCTCATGTTTTTGTAGTCATGAACTTCAATGTGTCAGAATAGCACAGTGTGACTCACCTTTCAAAGACAGCATCTGCATATATTTTAAATAGTAATTCTTTCCTCCAGTGACTCATTATCCAGACAGCAAGATATAAAAAGATAAATATTTCAAAGTTAAAGAAACTGCAGTTTGACAACATGCAAGAAATTGAAGGAGTCTGAGAGAAACCACCAAGTACTGAGCTCTCTTGACTCACAGAAATATGAACAGGTCAAGCAAAAACTGCGCTTGTTTGCTGTTTATCCCTCAAATAACTAGGAGTCTTTTTACTAAGTTGCATTAGGCACCAACATGTACCCAATGTTGTAAAAAATGGAGTACAGTAGGACATGCTCAAGCATCCTGTGGAAACTTTAAAATCTGCATGCGATAATCGTGCACTAAACTTTTCTTTGAGGGAGTGTGTTAAGGGTGAGAATGAGGTAAAAAAAAGAGTGTATCAGCCACAGATAGAACAGCCAGGAGGATTCAGAAGTCAAGGGAAACAATGTTTTATTCACAACCAGACACGGCCCATGTTTCGGCTATGGCCTGCATCAGGGGTCAATCAAAGGTCTTTTTGACTTCTAATGCTGGCAACTTCCATTGTTTTCCAACAAGGGTTAAATTGTCAGTATTCTAAATGGAGAAGGGTAGTTAGTGGGATTCCCCAGGGGTCTGTGCTGGGACCGCTGCTTTTTAACATATTTATAAATGACCTAGAGATGGGAGTAACTAGTGAGGTAATTAAATTTGCTGACAACACAAAGTTATTCAAAGTCATTAAATTGCGGGAGGATTGTGAAACATTACAAGAGGACCTTACAAGACTAGGAGACTGGGCTTCTAAATGGCAGATGACATTTAATATGAGCAAGTGCAAAGCAGTGGCGTAGCTACGTGGGGCCTGAGGAGGCCTGGGACCCCTAGATTTGACCCTGGCCCCCCTGACGATTCCCTTGAACCCCCTCCCGCACCAACCCTCCCCCGCCATCTCCGCCCGCCCCACCACCGCATCAGATACCTTGTTTGCTGGTGGGGGTCCCCGAACCGAAGAGAGTATTTTTCAGCGCCGGAGTAGCACCTTCATTCAACGAAGTTCCTGGTGCAATCAGCTGTTTCGACGCCTTACGTCCTGCACTGTGCATGTAGCCCTATGCAGGACGTAAGGCGTCGAAACAGCTGATCGTACAGGAACTTCGTTGAATGAAGGCGCTACTCCAGCGCTGAAGAAGACTCTTTTTGGCTGGCGGGTTCGGGGACCCCCGCCAGCAAACAAGGTATCTGATGCGGCGGCGGGGCGGGCGGTGACAGCGGGGGAGGGTTGGTGGCGGGAGGGGGGTTCAAGGGGATCGTCGGCAGGGGGGTCCAATGTGGCGGCAGCGGCTGCTCGGGGGGGGTGGCTAAACAAAGCCCCCCCCACCTCAGGCTCTGCACCTCCCCTCCCAGCGAGGTCTGGCTACACCCCTGGTGCAAAGTGATGCATGTGGGAAAGAGGAGCACAAATTATAACTATGTCATGCAAGGTTCCAAGTTTGGAGTCACTGACCAAGAAAGGGATCTTGCTTAGACTATTGCAACTTGCTTCTCACAGGTCTCCCACTTAGCCATCTCTCTCCTCTTCAATATGTTCAAAATTCTGCTGCACGACTAATATTCCGCCAGTGTCATTATGCTCATATTAGCCCTCTCCTCAAGTCACTTCACTGGCTTCCTATCCATTTCCGCATACAGTTCAAGCTCCTCTTATTGACCTTTAAGTGCATTCACTCTGCAGCTCCTCAGTACCTCTCCACTCTCATCTCTCCCTACATTCCTCCCTGGGAACTCCGTTCACTGGGTAAATCTCTCTTATCTGCACCCTTCTCCTACACTGCTAACTCCAGACTCCGTTCCTTTTATCTTGCTGCACCATATGCCTGGAATAAACTTCCTGAGCTGGTACGTCAAGCTCCATCTCTGACCGTCTTCAAATCTAAGCTAAAAGCCCACCTTTTTGATGCTGCTTTTAACTCCTAACCCTTATTCACTTGTTTAGAACCCTTATTTTATCATCCTCACTTTAATATTCCCTTATCTCTTGTTTGTCCTGTTTGTCTGTCCTAATTAGATTGTAAGCTCTGTCGAACAGGGACTGTCTCTTCATGTTCAAATGTACAGCGCTGCGTACGTCTAGTAGCGCTTTAGAAATGATAAGTAGTAGTAGGTGTCGTCATTGATGATGCGTTGAAACCTTCTGCTCAGTGTGATGCTGCAGCTAAGAAAGCAAATAAAATGTTAGGTATTATTTGGAAAGGAATGGAAAACAAAAATGAGGACGTTATAATGCCTTTGTATCGCTCCGTGGTGCAACCGCACCTCAAATATTGTGTTCAATTCTGGTCGCTGCATCTCAAGAAAGATATAGTGGAATTAGAAAAGGTGCAGAGAAGGGCGACGAAAATGATCAAGGAGATGAGACGACTTCCCTATGAGGAAAGGCTAAAGCAGCTAGGGCTCTTCAGCTTGAAGAAAAGGTGACTGAGGGGAGATGTGATAGAGGTTTATAAAATAATGAGTGGAGTTCAACGAGTAGACGTGAAGCGTCAGTTTACGCTTTCCAAAAATACTAGGACTGGGGGCATGCGATGAAGCTACAAAGTAGTAAATTTAAAATGAATCGGTGAAAATGTTTCTTCACTGAACATGTAATTAAACTCTGGAATTCATTGCCAGAGAATGTGGTAAAGGCGGCTAGCTTAAAATTTTGGACGGCTTCCTAAAGGAAAAGTCCACATACCATTATTAAATTGGACTTGGGGAAAATCCACTATTTCTGGGATAAGCAGCATAAAATGTTTTGTACTTTTTTGGGATCTTGCCAGGTATTTGTGACCTGGATTGGCCACTGTTGGAAACAGAATGCTGGCTTGATGGACCCTTGGTATGTCCCAGTAGGGCAATACTTATGTACTTATGTAAGTTCTGTAGTGAACAGCTTGTGTGTGGTGGTGGGGGGGGGGGTTGTATTGTTGTTGCTGAGAAGGATTCTCCAGACTGATGTTTTATCTTTGATTGACGCTAATGGCCGTGTCGGGTTGTGAATAAAACAGTGTTTCCCTTAACTTCTGAATCTGCCTGGTTGTTCCATCTGTGGCCTGATATGCTCTTTTTACCTGAAGGTACTTTGTGATGGTACTCCCTTGAACTTACCTGCTAAGGGTGGAGAGTGGGCATTCCTGCAATAAACTGATAGTGTATCTACACTACTGCATGCTAAGTGGTTAGCGCATGGATACCACATGAGTCCTTACTGCCTACAAAATAGGTGGTGGTAAGTGCTCACATAATTTTTTTAAATGGCCGCACGCTAACGGCAACATTAGAACATGCCACAAAATACCAATATCTACTGCTCCAAAAATTAAGAGAGAGAAACCATCATTAAAGATCTAAAAGTTACAAAAATTACAGCAGTAAAAATATTCAAATACGATAAGAATCAGCAACCTGTAGTACTGTTATACCACAGGTTACTGATTCCTGTGGTAAATCAGGTTGTGGGAAAAGCATGCCTATTTCTTCACCTTGATACCTTCCCTCCTTAGTAGGGTAAAAACATTTGAAATGTCAGATTATACATCATTATACTTTCTTATTTTGATCCTTCTTAACAAGTACTTGGAGCTCTGAAAAAAAATAATTAGCTTCCTTAATTCTCATGATTTTTTAATGTATATGATTTATTTTTGTTACATTTGTACATGGGGCAATGGAGGGTTAAGTGACTTGCCCAGAGTCACAAGGAGCTGCCTGTACTGGGAATTGAACTCAGTTCCTCAGGACCAAAGTCCACCACCCTAACCACTAGGCCACTCCTCCACTCCAATTATATAATACAATTATATACGTGAAATACAATTATATACGTGAAAAAGTAAAACACTTGCTAATTCTATACTGTTAAATCCAATCATTATTATTTGCAGTAAAACAGTTTTTTTATAAATATTATAAATGAATATTATATTCATTTCCAAATAACTCACTGAAGTTTTCAGAAATAATGGAATCATGTTCCTACAGCCTATAACACCTTGTTGTGTTAAGAATTTATTTTGAACAAAAGTGTACATACAGCCTCTAGGAATACATGATTCATTCCTTAACATTCAAAAAGGCACAGTTTATCTGACAATAGAATAGTCATCTGAAAAAATGAAAGGTGCCCAATTCATAAATTACAGTTTTAGAAATTTAAAAAGCACATTATCGTAATTTTTTTTAGCATTTATAAGTGTGACTCTAAGAAATATTGTATTATAGCCTCAGAGATTAGCTCAGTATCTGATGGTAATGGTATTTCTGTGCCGCAAGCGTATCACTTATTCCTGGTGGCACTGTGATGTAGAATTCGGGTCATTATGTGAGAGGGAGCCAGACACAATTAACTACCCCTCTGGAAATGTAGTTAAATTTCAAAAGTGGGAGCCTGCCTTGTCATTAGCACACTTTATGATAATACACATTAATGACTGTACCACTCTCCTTGCCCTTCCTCCCTCCCCTTACTATTAACATAAAATCCTGTGTTAGGTGTTTAATGCAAGATTTAATACATGTGGAAAAAATGGGCAGCTGAAACTGAAGAGCTTCCACATGAAAATTGCTTCCATATATAGACAGCTATTTTGGGACCCTTTTATAAAGCTGTGCATAAAGTGGCCTGCACTATTTTTAGCAAGCGGGATTCCCGCACACCAAGGCCACTTTTAGCACAGCTGTAAAATGGCTGTAATTTCTTTTTCCATTAATGGCAATGTGCTAATTTCCCAATTAGCATGTGGCCATTACTACTACTACTTATCATTTCTAAAGCGCTACTAGACTTACGCAGCGCTGTACACTTGAACATGAAGAGACAGTCCCTGCTCGACAGAGCTTACAATCTAATTAGGACAGACAAACAGGACAAACAAGCGATAAGGGAATATTAAAGTGAGGATGATAAAATAAGGGTTCTGAACAAGTGAATATTATTTATTTATTACATTTGTACCCCATGCTTTCCCACTCATGGCAGGCTCAATGTGGCTTACATATTGTATACAGGTACTTATTTGCACGTGGAGCAATGGAGGATTAAGTGACGTGCCCAGAGTCACAAGGAGCTGCCTGTGCCTGAAGTGGGAATTGAACACAGTTCCTCAGGACCAAAGTCCACCACCCTAACCACTAGGCCACTCCTCCACGGTTAGGAGTTAAAAGCAGCATCAAAAAGGTGGGCTTTTAGCTTAGATTTGAAGCCGGCCAGAGATGGAGCTTGACGTACCGGCTCAGGAAGTCTATTCCAGGCATATGGTGCAGCAAGATAAAAAACAGAGTCTGGAGTTAGCGGTGTAGGAGAAGGGTTCAGATAAGAGAGATTTACCCAGTGAACGGAGTTCCCGGCGAGTAATGTAGGGAGAGATGAGAGTGGACAGGTACTGAGGAGCTGCAGAGTGAATGCACTTATAGGTCAATAAGAGGAGTTTGAACTGTATGCAGAAACGGATAGAAAGCCAGTGAAGCGACTTGAGGAGAGGGCTAATATGAGCATAACGACACTGGCGGAATATTACAGCATGAGCCCTTACTGCCACCTATTTTGTAGGCAGTAAGGGCTTAAGCGCAAACCCCAAGGTAATCAATAGCATGCAGTTATTTGCCTACGCTAACCATTAGAGAAGGGTACACCTACTCTCCACCCCCAAACATGCCCCCAGACTAAAAAATACGTAATATTTTTTAGCATGGGACTGGCGCACCGATCTCAGAACCAGCATGGAATGCCTGAGTTAGAGAATGACACGGGGACACGCGGTAGCCGCCGGGATGGGGATAGAGCTCACTGGGAAAGGGCGGGGACACATCCCGCAGGAACAGGGACAGATCCCACCGGGATGGGGCAGGAATGGGGACGGAGCCCACAGGTCCTCGGGTCATTTTCTGTTTTGAAGCCTGTTAATGAACTGTACTGTTATTTATGCTTGAATGATGTCTACAATAATATTTTGATTTTTTGGAAAAACAAGTAAACATGCTGGCCACAACTAGCAAAATTTGCATGAGGGATCTTGTACATCCAGCTATCAGCACATCTAAAAAGACATCTTCTATTGCAGGAAGGACTGTGGAAGACAGGAGAGCTAGATTGAATCCTGAGATTGTTGATTGCTTCTTATTCATCCACAGATTTAAAAAATCATAGCAGTGCTTCATAGGGCATATTCTTCCCTTCTAGGGCATACAGAACGGGTTGTATTTTAGACGGTTTGGTCTAGACCTGTTTCAATCACACCTAAGTCACAAAAAGATTCCCTAAATGACAAGATGACCACAGGATGGATTAAGGCATGACCCCCCCTTACTCCCCCAGTGGTCACTAACCCGCTCCCACCCCCTCAAAGATGTGAAATAAACAGTACATAGCAACCTCTATGACAGTTTAAGATGTTATGGACAGAGCAGCAAGCAAATCCCTGGAGTAGCCTAGTGGTCGGTGCAGTGCACAGTAGAGAAGGGGACCCATGCACATAACTGTTACACTTGTGGTGGAAAGTGTGAGTCCTCCAAAACCTACCAAACACCTACTATACTTATATATAGGTGACACCTGCAGACATAAGGGCTATTGTAGTGGTGTACAGTTGGGTACACTAGGTTTTTGGTGGGTTTTGGAAGGTCCACCATACATTATAAGGGAGTAATGGTGAAATGTGTTCCTGGGACCTTTTATGTGAAGTCCACTGCAGTGTCCCCTAGGGGGTCCACTGCTCTGCTGAGATGTCTGTGGTGCCAGTCTACTAAGAACACTGGCCCCCATACATCCCAATGGTTTGTTTTTATGCGTTTTTCCTTTGGACGCTTTTTTCCAAAAATAGTCCTATGAGATAGATGCACTAAGCACAAAAACGTCTAGCAAATGGCCATATTCAAAACAAAAAGTTGGACATTTTTCTGGTTTGAAAATGGGCATGTTGGCTACTGGAGTTTTGGATGTTTTTTGCAAAATGTTCAAAATCAGATTTAGACGGCATATCGAAAATGCCCCTCTATATCTCAAATACTGTGGAGGATTAAATAGAGATTTTATCCACATATATTCACGTATGTATTTATTTTGCAAGAGATCATCCATCTTTCAAATACTGTCTTGATGTAATATCAGTTTTTGTTCTCAAAGATTAAAAGCTAAAGAATGGGAGACACAACCCAACAAAAATGCATCCATAAGGGATTATTAAGCAATGTTGAACATGAAGATTCTTGATGGTAATAAATACCTGAAAACCTTCATCTTCAATCCCAGTTCTCGAGGGCTGCCAGGAGGTCAAGTTTTCAGGATATCCATAATGAATGTGCATGAGAGAGATTTCATGCCTATTATATCCATTGTATGCAAAGCTGTATCATTAAGAGGTATCTTGAAAACTTAGGGCCCTGTTTACTAAGCCGCACTATAGGGGCGCTAGCGTTTTTAGCATGCACTAAACATTAGTGCGCGCTAACGCTAAAGACACCCATATGGGTGTTTCTAGCATTAGCGTGCACTAAAAATGCTAGCGCACCTTAGTAAACAGGGCCCCTAATTTTTTGATGTCCCTCAAGGACTAGAAGTAAAGACCAAGGCTCTAAGATGTCTTGCATAGCTCACAAGCCTTTAATACATGTGGTGACTGACTATACACTTATTCCGCACCTGGACTAGCTTGGCTGCACACCCTGTAACTTAGACCAGTTCCTCATAACTTGTTTAACTGTACAAAGATTTTGCCTTGAGTTTAACCACCCACCTATGTATCCCAATTGACTCTGTACTACCTTTCTTGTTCCCATCTATATATCTGAACTTGGCGCCTCAGCTACACAGAAAAGCATGAACATCGTATCCGATATGAATGTTCTATTGCATTGCTTCTTAGGTGTTTCATTGGTATTATGGTGACATCATATTATATCTGTGTACTTGAATATTCTTACTTGCTGTCTATTATTGGTATTGTTTGTATTGTACTGACTATCATATTTCCAAGTTTACCTCATTTATTGTATTTATGTTTATATTTGGTTATTTTACTATTGTTTTGTTGTTAACAAAATTGTAACTTTTATGTTAAACTGGACTTTGGGTGAATCTGTTCATACAGGCGGCTAATAAATCCCAATTAATAATGTTATGGTATGGATATTTTCTTTGGGGGGAGGGGTTATTTGTTTAAACCTCCTCTGATATACACTCAAGTCTTCCTTCTTGGTCATCTGCATGAACTGGAAGTACAAAATTCTCTTGATTAGCATTGTGCTCTGCTGATTGTTTTTTTTTTTGTGGTTCTTCTTTTTTTTTCTGTTGAACAAATAATCAGCCTAATACTGCATTTGTTCCTGTATTTGTACTTTATGATTAAAAGAAAGTTAATAAAAAAATGTCAAAAAAAGACTTCTTCATGTCACAAAATGCCCAGACTTGCAATACATAACAGGCACAGGAATGCTAATACATATTCATGTGAAATTTCAGTCCGGTGATTTTAATCTGTTTACAGCTCTCCTTCTCTCTGCTTTGCCAAATTGGCAATCATAGTCAAAAAAGATTTTTGGAATGGATATGGAAAATAACAGTGGGATTGTTTCATCTATTTTGATGCTGGAAAGGAGACTGAGGTCAATAGTTATTTGGACAGGCTGGTGAATAAAAACATTTTCTGTACAGACATAGAGCAGAAGCTGAGTGGAAGGTCAATAGAGCAGAAATGGGTGTCTAATGAAGCTTTTCAGGCCTGTTCTGCTCTAAGCCATGAAATGTATTAACTCCTTCATTAACCCTTTTTGGGCATGCCAAATTGTTGAAGTGATATTGGTCCCCTTTTCTGAGGGCCAGCATTAGAGTACTAGGCACTCTAAACAAATCTACCTTGGTCCTGCCCTGCTAACCCTGGCTCCATTACTATTCTCCAGCACTATTTCTCAAGGCTGCTACTGTGAGTATGTTTAAAATGTGTGGTCACGAGGCCAACGCTTCCTGATGCTCATTTTGCAATGCACAAATTCAGCATCAAGACATGCAGGTTCTGCTTTGCTTCTGGGGAAATTCTGCGTAATTGTGCAATGCTGAATTTGCACAGAATTCCCCTGCTGTGCAGAAATCTGTATTTGCTCAACAGATATCAGTACAGGGACCAGGAGGTAGTGGTGGCTGCTGCTAACCAGCAAGACGAGAGGCAAGAACACAGTCAGCCGAAAGCTAAAGGGAAACTGCAGGTACACACCCTTAAAACCTTTCCAGGATAGCTGTGCAGGTGCAAGCACTAAATATCAGCCAACACCTGGCCGCATAGCTTCCAGATTGTGACCCTGGCCCACTTTTACATGCCCTGGTGGTCTAGCAGTGGTCTAGCGGTCTTTGGGGCAGGAACAGTCCCCGGCACACATGCCCAGGACATCTCCAGCCTCAAAATGGCTGTTGCAACCTCTAGAAGTCACAGCAGCCATTTTAAGGCAAGAGCTGACCTGGGCAGGAATGAGTAGGGATTGCTCCTTCCCCAAAGACTACTAGACTATCAGGGCATGTAAAGTTACCCCCGGGGAGGCCTACAGAGCAATGAGGGTGTGCTTCCTGATGGGCCACTGTGTTTGGGGGGGGGGGGGGAAGGAGAGGCTACGGTACTTGGGAGACAGGGTACAATACAGTAATACAGTCATCCTCTTATGTGGGTCTCTGATGACATTCAGCTGAGACCGGCATAAATGCTTTATTCCGGTCTCAACTAAGTATCAGCTAGGACCCACATAAGAGCCGGCGGCCAGTACATGTCCAGATAGCCCTGGATATTCAATGCCTGTGCTTTGACATGGCCCGGTACTGAATATTCAGACCTAGTTCAGCTGGCAATGGCCAGCACTTAATAAAATGCTGAGTCACTGGTTGAATATTGACTGGATAAATTCTTGTTTATAGCCATCTAACAATGATCCTCTACAGCTTTTTAATCTTTTATAATTTTGTAATTATTGAAGTTAATCATTGGAAGTATATTTATTTCTAAATAAATGAAGCCCCAAATTTTTTCTAACCTCTTCTCCTCTTACTATGTTTTAGAGACTCAGTGTATTTTAAGTAGGCTGTTGACATTCATCGATCAATGAAGTGTTATATTCTGATAATTCATTAATGCACTGAGGGGCCCTTTTACAATGCCACGGTAGAGCTACTGCAGCATTGGCGTGCGCCAATCCAGCACTACCGTCGGCCCACCACAGGAGCTGGTGGTAGTGCCACCCCTACCCTGCGCCAATTCCGATGACACGACTGGAAATATTGTTTTATTTTTACCACCAGGGCTCGCCAGGAAATGGCTGCATGGCAAGTTTGTACTTATCGCACAGCCATTTCCTTTTTTCCTGTAATTCATAATAAAATTAGTTTTAGTCATTATAGTATTGGTTTTACTAAGGGGTTCTTTTACAAAGGCGCACTAGCTTTCTTAACACTTGCTAAAAATAAGTGCATGCTAAATGTTAGAGACGCCCATATAT
The DNA here is from genome assembly GCF_901765095.1 of Microcaecilia unicolor. Classification (NCBI taxonomy): domain Eukaryota; kingdom Metazoa; phylum Chordata; class Amphibia; order Gymnophiona; family Siphonopidae; genus Microcaecilia; species Microcaecilia unicolor. The sequence continues at coordinate 94,648,513 of NC_044034.1, read as the reverse complement.
TTCTATGGGCGTCTCTAGCGTTTAGCACGTGCTAATCAGTAGCGTGCACTAAAAATGCTAGCGTGCCTTTGTAAAAGGACCCCTAAGTTTTTGGAAGCATCCATATGTATGTTTTTTGCTGTTGCTTTCTTATTTAATGTATATGTTATTTATATGTATTATGAGTTTAACATTCTTTTTGGTGTTATATTTTAAGTTGTGATATGCAATATGATTTTGTAATTAAGTATTTATGGATTTTTATTAACTTATTTATTGTACGTATTTATTTTGTTTTTAGTTATGTACTTATTTCCTAACCCCTGAAGTAGCCTATAGTTAAAACATTGCCATGTCAGGTTTTTAATGGTGGATTCTTAATAAAGGTTTTAACTGCTTTTACACCTCTCACTGCTTGTGGTTTCTAAAGAAAAGCTGCACAGACAGTAGAAATCCATCCACAGCTCCTATTGCTCTGCACCTTCTCAATAACTCAGCAAACAGTGCCAGGCCTCATCAGCCTGTACTTCCTACAGCTGAATTTGTGATGCACAAGATCAGCAACAGGAAGTGCCTGTTCCCAAGTTTTGAACTTCATTGCTGTTCCCTTCTCCCTCTAACAGAAATCTAAGTATCCATTAGTATTCAATAACATAAGAGAAATTTCCTTTGCTAGCCTTGCCGCCTGAAATGACAATAAACTCTCCAAATGCCTCAACATTCTCTTACCCCTTGCAGAAGGGAAGGCAAACAGATTAATATTTCTTGAAGGCCTAAGTGAAGTTGCTAACATCAAACAATTAACTAAATAAAGTGGCGCCAACCCATACAGTGATTTATACAGCAGACAAAAAATTTTAAACAAAATTCTTGCCGGCATTGGCAACCAATGAACCTTAACATAATATAAAGAAAGTCCCTCCGATCTTTCTTTATATTATGTTAAGGTTCATTGGTTGCCAATGTCGGCAAGAATTTTGTTTAAAATTTTTTGTCTGCTGTATAAATCACTGTATGATTTTTAAAAAGTCCCTCCGATCTTCTCAAAGAGTAAATGAGAAGCAAAGCAATGTTTTGAGTAGTCTTTTTTCATCAAAAACAGAGGGCAGTTCAGATAAATAATGTTGCAGTAATCTAGAAAATTTAACAGCAGAGCTTGTACAAACAGCTGAAACCGTTCCTCCTCAAAATACTTTTGCATGCACGGAGTTTACGTATAAGAACAAAGGCCCTTTGAACCAATCTATTCACTTGAGGTTCTAAGGAGAATTTGGAATCCAAAAGGATTCCCAAAATTCTCACTGTAGATTAGAAAATAATACTCTTGTTGATTTATTATAATCAGTAGTACAGGCAAGTAGATAGTTTCTGTTTATTTATTTAAAGTTAGTTACAGGTCCTCTTCTGGATTCTTCACCATCTGGAAGAGAAGGGCCCCAGGGTTAACCAAGAATGGAGAAGAAACAAAGTTTAAAGAGAGCTGGAAGCAGACAAGTGCTGCCATCATCTACACTGCACATACATCACACTTGAAGACTGTTCTGAAAAAACACTCTGGATATTTTTCTGATGCACTTAAAAAAGGGGAAAATTAAGTAAAGTTAAAATTTTCTTGGAATTTATACTTACCTGAAAGGCATTGCCATTCACTAGTGGATCCCACCACCTGGAGTACATAAGCACTGCCATACTAGGAAAAGACCAAGGGTCTATAAAGCCCAGCATCCTGTCTCCGACAGTGGCCAATCCAGGCTTCAAGAACCCGGCAACCCCTCTCCCCCCCAAAAAAAAAACTTAATTCTTAATAATGTTCAATGGACTTTTCCCTCAGGAATCTGTCCAAACCCCCTTTAAATTCCATAAGGCCAGCTGCTGTCACTACATTTTCCGGCAATGAGTTCCAGAGTCTAACTACACGCTGAGTAAAGAAAAACTTTCTCCTATTTATTTTAAATCTACCATATTCTAGCTTCATCTTATGTCTCCTGGTTTTGTTGCTGTTTAAAAGTGTAAACAAACGCTTCACATCTGTCCGCTCTAATCCGCTCATTATCTTGTAGACTTCTATCATATCACCCATCAGCCGCCTTTTATCCAAGCTGAAGAGCCCTAACCTCAGCCTTTCCTCATAGGGAGAGTTTGTTCTTAAAGATTAGTGATATTGTAAGGAAAGCAGAGTATAGAAAGAAGTGTTGGTTTGGGATATATTCATACTTACCTTTTGTGAGGTGAAAGGGTTCCTCAGTAAAAGTTCTTGAAGCCTATAGTAACTGTAAGAAAGAAGGAATTTACACATATAACCCCATATTCTATATATGGCGCTTTGAGTTGTGCGTTCAAATTTGGACACCTGTCCATTTTGTGCACACAACTTAATTGAAAAATGAGCCAATCAGTGCTAATAATTGGGCAATAAGCAATAATCGGCATTAATTAGAATTTACACATAAATACATTTTTTAGGCGTATTCTATAAAGAGATGCATGTAAATTCTAGTGTATGGATCCGAAAAGGAGATGTGGCCATGAGAGGAGCATAGGCCAGTCAGGGGCATTCCTAAAATTTATGCTTGTTGTTATAGAATTAGGGGGATCTGCACCTAGTTTACACGTGGTTTTCAAAGGTGTAAATGGTCATGCCTAAATGCAGCTGTGGTTCATACTGTGAAAATTCAGCTGAATTTATTTAAAAGGGAATTGATGCTTACAATAAGTTTATAAAATGTTCTACTTGTATTTTGAAGCTTTTTCATGTTTTGAACAGTTTCAAAGAATTCAAATAGCTAATTTAAACTTAAATCTTCATAACATCTCATTTAAGTAAATTTTTAATTATATCTATAAATATCTGTTGACTTTTATTACCCCATTCCACCTTATCCAGATATCCATATTTAACAGAGTGTAACACCTTTTCTCTGTCTGCACTAAATTCATATGCAGCAACAAACTAATTTCAAGTATTCCTCTTTCTTTAAGAGAAAAGGATGAGGTTCTTTTTATAGAGATGGATCCTCCAATTTCAGGGCACCTTACCTGAGGCAGATCTTGGCCCCGTGATAGTTCATTACTTCAGATCTGGTAAATTGTAGGATAAGGTCAGTTCACAGGTGTGGTGATCCCTTACATTAGTATCTTTAAATAGATAACAAGTCCAAATAGCATTGTTACAGGAATAAGTTTCCTGTAACATGGGTGTTTGGACTTGTTATCTATTTATTTATTTAGATTTTGCTCACACCTTTTTCAGTAGTAGCTCAAGGTGAGTTACATTCAGGTACACTGGATATTTCTCTGTCCCAAGAGAACTCACAATCTAAGTTTGTACCTGAGGCAATGGAGGGTTAAGCAACTTGCCCAAGATCACAAGGAGCAGCAGTAGGATTTGAACTGGCCACCTCTGGATGGCAAGACCAGTGCTCTAACCACTAGGCCACTCCTCCACTCTATGATATGATTAGAACATGAGAAATTGGCTAGAGGGTGGGTGAAGTATGTATCATTTGTATCACATAATTTAAAGAGCAGAGAGGTATAAATTCTGATACACAAGTTTGGGTCCTTGTCAATCTCTAGGTCTTACTCAGATCCTGAAGGGTGATTTGTTATTTTGAAATGCTCCCTCTATTCTGTAGATTTTACAAAAGCTAATATCCAGGGCCCGATACTGCCTAACAAGATTTTTATATCAAGTTATTAGCAGTTCAGTCTGGGATTAATGATTGTAATGGGAAGGGACTATAATGTGAGTTTGAATCTCTTTTTAGACATGTCTTTGGCAGGTTCAGGGATGGGGGGAGGGGCGGCAGATAGATTCCAAATGCTAGTTTGCTCTTATGGGCAGATAGCTATATGAAGGCATTAGTATCATACTGCTTGTTAGGATTTATTTACCACCTTTTTGAAGAATTTCACCCAAGACAGTGTACAACAAGAATAAGCAGGACATAGGCAATAGGCAATTATGGCAGTAAAAATATTCAAATAACATTATATACTATTTTATAATTTATTATTTACAATAGTAGCACAATACTCATTAAAACATCTTAAAAGACAGCATAGAGTGCAAGTGGAGGTACAGCATATAGACAGATAAGATAGAATAACAGAAGTTTATAGTCACCCTTATTTTCTACCTTAAGGAAAAATTGCACATGGAGTCAGAAAAGGTAGATGAACATGGCCTCAGCTAGAGAAGGAGTGGATAAGCAAGTCCTGCTACTGTATGAGCAGCTGGTGTTCGTGTGTATAGTTAGTTGCTTCTTCCGTTAAAAGTTTAAGGACTCATTTTACAAAGCCACGGTACTGATTTCCAGGGCAATGAAGCCCAGTGAATTCCTATGGGCTTTGTCGTATTTGCCGAAAGGGAATCAGTACCACGGCTTTGTAAAAAGGAGCCCTAAGAGAAGAACCAAGCAGTAATGTAGCCAGGACTGAATGGGCCTAGGGTGAAAAAATTCAGATGGGCCCCCCCTATAATGCCATCTCTCACAAGGAAGTGGGTACCGAGCTTCAGTAAACAAACCTTGCAAAAAACACAACCTGTTATAAGCAACAGAAATAAAAACCAAAATGCAAGATATCAGAGATGCACATTTGCCAAAGTTAACATATTACAATTAATAAATTCAGAAAAAATACATTTTGCTAACTTTGTTGTCTGAGCATTGCTTTGGTCCCAGTGTCTTATTTTTGCTTTTCTCTGTTTTTCTTTCCAGGATCTCCTGTTCTTTTAAGGCATCTCTTCTCTTTCTGGAGATAATTCTTTATAGATCAGCTAAAGGTTAGGCACTGAAATAATGGCGCTAAGCGCAAATTCTATAAATACAGGGATCTATGATGCTAACAATTTATGAGACTCTGAATCACATTACAGCCAGCACAGTGCCGCAAACCTATCAGTCATGTTGCATCATGCTGCAAACCTTTTGTAATTAGATCAATGTAGAATGCATTACAGTAGTCCAAGCTTGATGTTATCATGGCATAAATCATTGTGATAAGATTTGCCTTCTCAATGTATGGAGAGAGAGACTACACAGTTGTTGCAGATGATAGAGACAGCTCCTGAAAATTGCTTTGATTTGTGGGATCAGCATAATAAATATAGCAAGGATTACATGTTTTATTCCCCTAAACAAATAAAGGGTACCTTTATAACAAGACGCCTAGGTTGATTAGGCAGAAAGGCACTTAAGGGTCCTTTTATTTAGCCACGTGAGCGTCTATGCATGCCCAATGCATGCCAAAATGGAATTACTGCCCAACTACTGCGTGGCTGTTGCGGTAATTTCATTTTTGGCACGCATTCGCTATGCAATTTCGGACATGCGTAGCAGACACGCACCAAGTGGCATCTGATGCACGTAGGTCATTACTACCCAAATTCTTTACCGCTAGGTCTATGGCTTGGAGTAAGGTCTCAGTCCCAAAATGGATGTGCGGCAATTTTGACTTTGCTGCAGGTCCATTTTCAGCAAAAATTTTTAAAAGGCCTTTTTTTTCACAGGTGTGCTGAAAAAATGATTCTGTGCATGCCCAAAACACACGCCTCTACTACCACAGCAATTTTTCAGCGTGCCTTTGTAAAAGGACCCCTTAATTTTCAGCCTATATAGGTGCCTATCCTGCTTATAATCGAAATAGAAAAACACCTATATTGTGACCCAAATCGGGAGACAGACGTTTATCTCACAAAAGCGAATAAAGCTGTATAATCGAAAGCCGAATTTGGACGTTTTCAACTGCACTCAGTCGCGGATGCGGACAAAGTTGATGGGGGCGTGTCGAAGGCGTGGTGAAGGCGGAACTGGGGCGTGGTTATCGGCCGATCAGAGATGGGCGCCTTTCGCCGATAATGGAAAAAAAATATGCGTTTTTAGCAAGAATTTAGGGCACTTTTCCTGGACCCTGTTTTTCCACGAATAAGGCCCCAAAAAGTGCCCTAAATGACCAGATGACCACTGAAGGGATTCGGGGATGACCTCCCCTGACTCCCCCAGTGGTCACAAACCCCCTCCCACCACAAAATATGCCGTTTCACAACTGTTTATTTTCACCCTCAAATGTCATACCCACCTCCCTGGCAGCAGTATGCAGGTCACTGGAGCAGTTATTAGGGGGTGCAGTGGACTTCAGGCAGGTGGACCCAGGCCCATCCCTCCCCTACCTGTTACAATTGTGCTGCTTAATGCTTATTAGTCGTCCAACCCCCCAAACCCACTGTACCCACATGTAGGTGCCCCCCTTCACCCCTTAGGGCTATAGTAATGGTGTAGACTTGTGGGCAGTGGGTTTTGAGGGGGATTTGGGGGGGCTCAACACACAAGGGAAGGGTGCTATGCACCTGGGAGCTCTTTTACCTTTTTTTTTGTTTTTGTAAAAGTGCCCCCTAGGGTGCCCGGTTGGTGTCCTGGCATGTGAGGGGGGACAGTGCACTACGAATCCTGGCCCCTCCCACGAACAAATGCCTTGGATTTATTCGTTTTTGAGCTGGGCGCTTTCATTTTCCATTATCGCTGAAAAACAAAAACGCCCAGCTCACAAATTGTCGAATAAAACATGGACGTCTATTTTTTTCGAAAATATGGTTCGGTCCGCCCCTTCACGGACCCGTTCTCGGAGATAAACGCCCATGGAGATAGACGTTTTCGTTCAATTATGCCCCTCCACGAAACTCTATAAAAATGCTAGCACAAAATCCTACAAAAAGAAAATTGTAAACCGCTTAGGCCTAGGCGGTATATAAATACTGAATATAAATAAATAATAAAAAAAACTATACGCCTGTAATATTTTTAAATCTCTCTCTGGTTAGGAGTATTATCTGCTAGCAAGATAGTTATGTGCAAATATAGGGGTCCTTTTACTAAGGTACACTGAAAAATGGCCTGCGGTAGTGTAGATGTGTGTTTTGGGCACGCGCGCAGAATTATTTTTAGCACACCTACAAAAAAAATGCTTTTTTTTAAATTTTTGCCGAAAATGGACATGTGGCAAAATGAAAATTGCCACGCATCCAATTTGGGCCTGAGACCTTACCGCAAGCCATTGACCTAGCGGTAAGGTCTCACATGGTAACCATGCGGTAATGGTCTACACACTTCAAATTCCACTTGATGCGTAGCTGCCACGCATCAGAAAATAAAAAAATATGCTTCAGATGTGTGTAGCAGACGCACACCAAAATTGAATTTACCGCAAGGGCCATGCAATAACTGGGTGGCAACTCCAATTTGGTGCACGTTGGACACGCGTTGGTGCCTACATGGCTTAATAAAAGGGCCCCATAGCATTTTTAAATAGCACCAGCATTGGATATGTTTCCCATTGGCTCCTGTCTCCAGTCAGGATATCTTCCTTCCTCTTAATTAACTTCTTTAAGTCCTCAAAACTGGATCTTGCAGAGCGATGTATGCACAGTTAGCATATTCTGAAACCCAAAATAAATGTTTTCAAACTGGATCATAGATCAAGATTATACAGTACATCTAGTCTGCTCATCCACACCTCCTTCTCAGCTTTACAATCCCTTCCTCTCCCTCAGAGCAGAAACATAGGCCAATAAATCTTGAATCTGGGTTAGTTACCAGAATTCCTCTAAGTTATATTCAACACACCAGACCTCCCCTACTGACGGTTCATTCATCACTGTGTGTGCAGCCACTTTCTTGTTTTGCCTGCAAGCACAAGAGTGACAAATAGCAGTAATGAGAATCCCTCAGTCCAGCCAACATCTTCCAGGAGACTACATATGGTTTATATCCATGTTAAGCACAAAAGGAAATGCTCTAACAGCCAAACACCCCAAACCAATGTGTTAATGCAATAGGATTTGTACCATGCATAAACTGGTTTTGTGCTGTATAAATTTACATCTTCAGTGCTGTTTAGCAATATGCCAGCAATTTATTATGAATAGGAAGAAATAGCAAGCACGTTCTATATGCCACATGTAAATAAAAGCATGAATAGCACAAAATGATATATAACAAAAACATCAAGCTAATAGAGCTGCAGAATGGTACAATTCACTGGGAAAAGGTTACACAAGCTGAGACCATAACGATGCCTGGTGCAAATTGCTATTCAGAAAGGCTGCCAAATTAAAAAAAAAAAAAAAAAAGACATTCAAAGCTGGAGCAGAGGCTGCACAGAAGGTTAAGTAGTGGCAAGCTGAGTGATGCAGATGGCATAAGACAGCATTTAGGGGCAGTTCTAAAAGTAGGCACCTCATTTTAGGCATGCTGATGCTGTGCAGAGAGATAGTCTATTCTATATCAGCATCCGTGCGGCCATATTTTGTAAGCTGCATGGATGCGCCTTACATTTATGCATCCTCAGTTACACTACCCATAGCCCTGGTGTAAATGCAGCAAGAATGCAACTAACTTATACAGGGGCATTTTCAAAAGGAAGTTCTATTCAGAACATTCTAAACAGACGTCCATTTCTCATTTTTGAACAGGACACAACCTGTTTGAAAATACGTGAGATGGATGTCCATGCACTGGGAATGTCCAGCATGAACATCCATTTTACAAACTTAGCAGAGGGTCAGCCTAGTGATTAATGCAGTGAGCTTTTAACCAAGGGATCCAGGTTCAAATACCTAGTGTACCTGAATTTACACCACTTCAATAGCCTTCGGGCTTACAGGCGTGTTATATTTAGGTACAGAAGGTATTTTTCTCTTTCTGGAGGGCTCACAAGTCTATAAAAAAAAGAAAAAAAGAGTTGAAGAGTCAGACAGCGGTTATTTGCTGAGATTCCATCTGCCTTTACCCCAATGCAAGACCCTGAAGCAGCATTGCTAATTCGAGCTAAAGGAAAATGATGGCCAACATTGGTCTGGAGGACTGGTTACTACTAGAATAATGACTTCAAGACAAATGACTATTTGCATTTTTGAAGCTAAGTACTGACTCTGAAGTTTCTTGCATTTTATGCTGTGTTGGTTTTGGACATCAGTGAGTTTGGACAATTTAAGCACTATTAGTAAATATTTTGATGTAACTCACATAGCAAGTTATACAGTGAATTTCTTCTGAAATACTGGGAAGGTTTTTTAGCCAATGATGAGGAACAGATCATTGTGACCGCCTTTAGATCTATAGATCTATCGATTTGGAGCTCTTTGAGGCTTTTTCCTTCTTTTATGAACATCTTGCATGTTCACACATATTTTTGTTATTTCAGTGAGTCATTTTTGTTTTTTTGAATAGACTATTAGGATAGTATGTAGCATCAGGATTTGTGCTCAACTTTGGACACGAGAAGTTGCATCAACTGAAACCAGATGTAATTGTCAGTGTACAAGTTGGGCAAGGATTCCCTGAATTCTATAACACTGTGTGCATTCTAAGAGAACGCCCCTGCCCTAGCCATGCCCCCTTTGAAGATCTGCATGGAAACACACTGTATTCTATAAATGGCCATGTAAGTGTGTTTTCGCGTGGATCTACCATTTCTGAACTGTTTCGGTGTCTTGCAGCCACTAGAATGCTTTTTTGCACTGAAAATTTGGTGCAGAAGTAGCACCTAACATTCGACACCATATATAGAATTTCCCCCATAGCCCAGAGTGTACAAAGCATCTTCCTAGGGGTTAAATCAATTAGTGCCTGTAGATATTTTCCTGTTGTAATACATGATCAAAAAGACATTTTACTGAACAGAGCACAACTAGCGACCTTATTTACCAAGCATTTTCCCCATATATACAAACTGGAAAAAAATTTATTGAATAGGTCTTTAAAATAGATATGTTTTATTAGTGCTCTATTCCAGATTATATGATAATGTTTAAGGAAACACATACAAATGTTATAAGTGATTTTCTCTGTGTGTTGTCAAATGTTTGAAAAGAAAGGCTATACTGATCATAGTGGCAATGGCTCTAATAAAAGCAATAACAGTAAAAAAGTGAAAATGGACAAAAAAAACCAATAAAAAGCAAACACATCTATAAAGTGTACAATATAATTGGATTTACAGTACAAATATTGATCCAGCTCTATTGTGAAGAAACATTATGAAACAATGGTAATGGTGTAAAACCAGTCCATCTCGTGTAATATTTGAAGACAAAATATTGCGCATGTAGGTAAGGCACTAGGGGGCCCTTTTACTAAGCCATGTAAGCGTCTACGCGCACCCAACATACACCAAAATGGAGTTACCGCATGGCTACCGTGTGGCCCTTGCGGTAATTTCATTTTTGGTGCACATCCGCTACGCATGCCTGAAAAATATTTTTTTATTTTCTGGTGCGCGTAGGTCATTACTGCCAGGTTACCATGTGAGACTTTACCACTAGGTCGATGCCTGCCAGTAAGGTCTCAGACCCAAAATGGATGCGGGGCAATTTTCATTTTGCTTCACATCCATTTTTCGGCAAACATTTTTAAAAAGGCATTTTTTTGCAGGAGTGCTGAAAAATGATTCTGCGTGCGACCAAAACACGTGTCTGCGCTACCGCAGGCCGTTTTTCAGCGCACCTTAGTAAAAGGACCCTTAGATTTTTTTTTTAATCTTTGCTAAATTTGGATTTGACTAAAGCTTCAACCTTTTCTGCCAAAGCTCTCGAGGCATCAAACGCAGCCTCCCTTCTTGTAGCAAGGTCAAAGAAGCCACAGACAACAAGAGAAGAACTTTTTCTGCTTGCAGCAGTGGTACTAGCAGAAACCAGGCTGTATAAAAAGCAGCAACTATGTTATTTATTTAAAATATTTATACTCCCACTGCTACTTATCATTTCTATAGTGCACAAACGGGAAAAATAAGGGATTAAGCAGTTACATTTATTATGGGAATGATTACAACAGCATGGAAATTGAACAGGTGAACAAGGAGTTAAGCATTAAAAAGCAACCTCAAAAAGGTGGACTTTTAGCCTGGATTTGAATAGGTCCAGAGATGGAGCATGATACATTGATTCATGAAGTCTATTCCATGCTCACAGTGCAGCAGGATGGAAAGAATGAGAACAAAGGGAGTTATAGAACTTTCTCAGAAGCTACGATAATTCACCTTCCTGATATTCAAAAGTTTCACCACAGTGGACACACTCTTAGAAAAGTATTCAATTAAGATATTATCTGGGATAAAGAACCAAAAATCAAATAAAAAAAACCATTTCTCCATACATTATTTCCTTAGTGAGTTGCTACTGATACAGAGAAACTTTCATATATCAAACCCTTGGCCTGGTATTTAATTCCCCACACTCAGTTCATTCCATTATAGGCCATTGACTGCATTCATGGTTTTGGATTTTTTTTTTTTTAACTGCATTAAAAATAGTTCACACATTTAAATGGCACAATGAATCTTTTACTGATCTTCTGATGGCAGATAAAGAAAATATAGTCTATCCAGTCTGCCTATCCGTACTATCTACTATCCCTTCCTCTCTCTTAGAGATGCTATGTACTTGTCCCAAGCTTTCTAGAATTCAGATATAGTTTTCCTCTCCACCAACAAAATCAGTAGGCCATTCCACGAATTTACCACCTTTTCTGTGATGAAGTATTTTCTTAGATTACTCCTGAATCTATCCCCTTTCACCATCCTACTGTATGTCCCTCATTCCACAGCTTCCTTTCAATTGAAAGAGACTTGCATCCTGTGCATTTATGCCATGGAAGTATTTAAATGCTCTCATATCTCCCCTCTCCTGCCTTTCTTCCAGAGTATACATATTGGCATCCTACCTTCTCATCTGCATGGAGTTCCTATTTTAAAAAATGAGCAGAGGCAATGACTAAAATGGCCACTGCTAACTCAACCAGCAAATCAAATCTGATCTGAATATCATTCCCATCAATGAAACCTCCCTGTTTACAATCCATTGGCCCCAAATCAACACACGCTTATACTCCAGGTGTGATAAATTAAATACTAGTTTAAGCGTTCAATATACGAAGGTCCTCTGGTGTCAACAGCAACTTTTAAGAAAGTGTTATCAAATGACATACCCTCCCCCTTTCCCCAATAAGACTGAAGACGCAGCTAATGATATTTTGGCCCTTCAACTCAACAAATCCACAGATGTAAGCAGAATAGACCCAGTAATTACTTATGATTGTCACCCTGGATTTGACAATATCAACAATCACTTGGCAATAATCCAAGCCCTTTACTCATTGAGTTACACCTTGTAGAATTATGAGCACAGTCATGCACTATGGAATGAGTCAAAAGGCTAGAGATTGATAAGTCTGTGTGACTCTGGAATCTATCAGAGATTGACGAGCCTGCATGACTCTGGAATTTATGGTCTATTATGATACCCTTACGGGCAAGCAGGCTTGGGAAAGAAACTAGTGTAAACAACAGGAAGAATGTGATTTAGCAGGTTTAGTAAAGCAGATGGTGAGAACCAGATAATAATCTATGAGAAGGATAATTTGCAGAAAAAGTAATGTAAATCATTGTCTGAAACAAACAATATAAGCCGCTGTCTCAGAACAGTATTTCAGAGAAGCAGTCACAGTGAACATCTTTTTATGTAACTGTACTGATCTCTCATGAGAAACTATAATTGTATCTGTACTTGGTAAGTAAATAAAATTGACTTTCTCATATGCATGTAGCCTTGGTTTCTTGTATCCTCCCCAAATTGCGGATGGCTGGTACATGCTAATATTTTGGAAGGGGTACAAGGAGCCCAAAAACAGCCTACAAATGGACTTTTTAGTTATTGCCCACCCATGGCCCTTAAAGTTCTTTTTTGCTGATCGGATCTGTGTTCACGTAAAAGTATGCATATTGTTTCACAGTGTATGGCTTTTTAGCCATAGGGTTAAAAAAACATTCCTGAGGTGGGATTAGGCTGGGAGAGAAAAGTATACATTTAAAAACTGTGCACTTAACTTTACCTGAAAAAATGTATACACACAAAATGCAAGCTCCTCTTTCTGTGGGCATTTTTTTCTTTTCTTGTAATTTAGTCTTTATTAAATCTTCAGCAAGCTTTGTTCAGATATCAATCAATAGATGTATTTATGATAACAAAGTTTGAAACAAATACAATTTTAACATTTATACCTTCATTCCTTCCTCCTCCTTTTCCCCCTCCCTACCTCTATACTAGGAGGGCAATTCTATAATGAGGGAAATTTTATTTAGGTGCCTAGAGGGTATCTGTGTACAGCCTGTTCTCTACAAAGGAAAGTAGGTGCACAATTTCCTTTATAGAATACTAGTTTAACTAGGTATATACCAGCAGCATAGACAGAGCTCAATTTCTGGGTGAGCCTGGAGGTGGACTTAGTGGGCATGGCCCTTGAATTTCCTTTCTGCCCATTACAACCCCCCACCCCCCAAGTGGTAAAAAAATACCTTGACTGCCAGGGATCTCAAAGTCCCGCCAGCTGAAGAGTCCACTCTGGAGCACCCCTGTACTGTCTCAAACTTGGGGCCATTGTTGGCATGCTTCCAGCTGCCAATGCCAATGGGCCTCTGCACATGCTCAGTTCATGCGCATGAACTGAGAATGGACGGGGGCCATCAGTCTCAGTGGCTGGAGACATGCTACCAGCTATCCTGGGTTTAAGACAGTTCAGGGAGGTAGGGGGGACTTTGAGAGGATTCTTCAGCTGGCAGGGCTTCGGGATCACCACCAGCTACACTGACTATGTGCGCTGCCGTTGGGTGGGCCTGAATGGAACTGGTTGGGCCACTGGTATATACATGTATATGTGGTTAGGCATAAGCACTTGCACTGGCCATATAACTGGTATAAATGCTCACGCTTAGATTCAGGAGATACATGTGTAACTAACAGTAGTTTATAAGTGTGAGCCCCACTACATGCTATTGAAGAAATGTGCATAGTTACTAAATAGTGTGTAGCCGGATTATTGCCATTTATAAGCATGTGAGCCCATGCATGTACATATGCCAGTATTCTGTTCATTTATACACATACTTGGCACCTAAAGGTTGGTGCCCACTTTATAACATTACCCCCTAGATGTATGAGAGAGAATTCCTCTACTAGTTAATATGAACAGCCTAAAAACCAATTGCACACACAGATGGTAATTTTCCCCATAGAAAATTAATCCTTAGAGGATGCATTTCTGTATTCTCACTTCAAATACTGCAGTAAGGAAAACCAGGATCTCACAAATATATCATAGAATTTGTTCTTGATCACAGTTAAATATTTCCATGAATATAATCTTCCTATTATATAATTGCTGTGCAGTAGGAGCATCTAATTGTTTCCAACTTAATGCAGTCTCAAATATGGCATCAGTGAGACATACAAAAGTGAATTTACCCTGTTGGAGAGTTATCCAGTCAGAGAATAGGCCCAGTAAGATGATCTTAGGTTCTTGAGCTATGTCAGTTAGAATCATCTTCAAGATTAATCTCCTAATCTTCTTTCAATATTCATATATCTTAGGGCACCTCCAACAGATGTGAAAAAAAGGATTTGTCAACATTACATCCCTTCCAGCATACCAACAATACAGGACTTTGTAGTATTTTCTTTAAAGAATATTGATACAGATGTGTTCCCCATTATATCACATAAGTCCTTCCACTGTTTTTCTGTCAGCTCCGCCCCTAGATTTCTCTCTCTTTCAGGAATATACTTGAATTTATCAAAATCCTCCCCCTTTCATCAGAGTTTTCAGTTTTGAAATAGCTTCTTTTAATTGGTGTTGAAACAGACATATTTCTCAAATAGAGTACATCCTCGCTCTAAAATGATGGTTTCTACTGCTACATTGTTTATGATAGCATAGAAGAAGCACCAAGATGACCGCTGTTGGACAGGGGATTAGCAAGTCCTTTTCCTTTGCAAAGTTTATTTACAGCACAAGCTCAAAAAATTGTGCCTCACTCTCCATGGATGATTGCTATGACACAGATACTGCAATATATGTCAGGATGTTTGAAATTGTCATGTCCAGATCTGGAATTGGAAGGGAAAGAAATCCTCAGTGCCCTACCTTCACCCTTCCAATTTTTCGATTGTACTCCATCTTGTAGGTTGATTTGATTAAGTACTATTCAGCTCTAAGTTTTAGAAAGAGTCTCTTTGGTGAGATATATTATCTTAATGACATTTCTTTTCATACTTTAATTCAGGTCTTACTTATTTCTAGGCAATATGAAATGGCTTCAAACTCTACAAAATACAGTCATAAGAATTCTCTGTCATGCTAGTCAATTTGATTCTGTAAAGACTTTACTCATGCCACTACCATTGGCTTCCTGTTCAATAAAGAATTCAGTTCAACAGATTGGTTTGGCCCATAAGGGGCTCTATAAAGAAACTCCATTGTATCAACTAGATTATTCCAGTTCTCATATGAACACCACCTTATTCTTCCTCCACCTTAAGCAGCTAAATATGGTGCTACTAGGTCCTGTGCATAAAAATTTAGGACTTCCCTAACAGCCTACTCTTATACACAGGCCTATGGTCCACAGATTATTTCAGGTCTGGAAGTTGGGACTGCTGCATGTGAATGCAATTTATGACTGAACTTTATTTGCATGCTATGATATAGTGGAATATGTGCTAACATTTGACTGACCTGTATGTTTATGATATGTTGGATATACTTGTTGCTTATCTGTTTAAATATATTTATTTATTTGTTGCATTTGTATCCCACATTATCCCACCTATTTGCAGGCTCAATGTGGCTTACATAGATTTGTTATGGCATAGCCATTCCAGGCTAACAGATACAATTGGTGATACAGTAAGAAGAATTATGAGAAAAAAGGTCTAAGCAGATATTATAGAGAGACGACTATCAAAACTGGGGTGGGTTAGCAATGTGGTGTAGTTAAGCTATGGGTTTTCTTTATAGGCCTTGTTGAAGAGGTACGTTTTCAGAGATTTACGAAAGTTAGCTGTTTCGTTGATTGTTTTCAAGTCGTTTGGTAGTGCATTCCACAGCTGCATGCTCATGTAGGAGAAGGTAGTCACATGTATGAGCTTGTATTGTAGTCCTTTACAGCTGGGGAAGTGAAGGTTAAGGAACTTGCAGGATGATCTTTTGGCATTTCTGGGAGGTAGTCCACGAGGCCTAGCATGTAGGCCAGGGCATCTCTGTGGATGATTTTGTGTACCATTGTGCAGACCTTGAATGCAATACGTTCTTTAAGTGGGAGCCAGTGGAGTTTCTCTCTTAAGGGTTTTGCACTTTCATATTTTGTTTTTCCAAATATGAGTCTGGTGGTGGTATTTTGGGCTGTTTGGAGTTTCTTAATATTTTGTTCTTTGCAACCGGCATACAGTACGTTGCAATAGTCCAGGTGACTTAATACCATGGACTGTACCAAGTTGCGGAAGATGGATCTCGGGAAAAAAGGTTTTACTCTTTTGAGTTTCTACATGGCATGGAACATCTTTTTCATTGTGTTCTTCATGTGGGTTTCGAGTGTGAGGTTTCGGTCAATGGTAACTCCAAGGATTTTCAGATTATTTGAGATGAGGAGAGAGAAGTTTGGTGTGGTTATGGTGGTGGTGAAATTGCTTGTATTATGTTGTGAGGTAAGTACAAGACGTGTTTTTTCTGCATTAAGTTTTAACTGGAACACATCTGCCCAGGAGTGCATGATTTGGAGGCTTTGGTTGATCTTGTCGGTGATTTCATTTAGATCATGTTTGAACGGGATATAAATCGTGACATCATCTGCATATATGTAGGGGTTGAGGTTTTGGTTGACAAGTAATTTGGCTAAGGGTATCATCATTAGGTTGAAGAGGGTGGGTGATAGTGGGGATCCTTGGGGAACTCCGCATTCAGGTGTCCATGGGGCTGAAATATCCGCATTTATCTCTATGTTATATTTTATATTTTATTATATTATATTTTATCATTGCTATGTATATTTTAGATTTATTTCTGTTTTGAAGAGAATTCATTTCCTTTTCTTTTAACTTTCTATATTTGTAAATCAAACTTGAATAAACCATAAATCATAATATCAGCATCATCTTACAATACCCTACCCCTCCTCCCCAGCTAAAAAATAAATAAATAAAACTCTAATATATTATTTTGTGTGTGTGTGTTTTTTTTTATTTCATTCTCAAAGCCAACAGGTTTTTATGGTATATTTCCAAATTCAAGATATTTTTGTTAGATTTTCATTAATTAGGCACATTTCACTTAAGTGATAGCACCAGTTGGGTGGCTCCAGCCATCTTGTCTATCTGTTTGTCCACAGAGAGCAGCAGAGAAATGAAGATGGAGCTGCAGCGGAGAAATTAAGATGGAGCCATGGTGGTGAAATCCCTGATTCTGCCACCTGAAGAAGACAGCAGAAAAAGGAAAGATCCATAGTGGTGGGGAGTCCAGTTACTGATGATGGAAGATGAATAAGGAAAGAACTGTGGGGAGCAAGCAGGTCATGCCTTGTCACCAAGGAACAAAAGAACAGCAGCGGAATAAGGAAAGAGCCATGGGTGGTGAGGAGGTCATGCCCTGATGCCCAAGGGAGAAGGAAAGTTTCAAAAGTGGAATAAGGAAGGAACTGTCATCGGAAGTAGGAAGTGTGCACTCTTTGACATTTAAAATTAATATCAGTTATGTATAAGGTCTGAAGATAATCTCTTGCTGTTCTATTTCTGCCAAATCTACTTTGTGCTTACCTTCTAACCTTATAGAAGTATCATGCTACTCATTTCCTCAAACCATTCCTTTTTTGCTTAGCAGCTCGCATGATTAGTCTGTCCCTCAAAACTGCTGTAAGAACACGTCTAAATCATATCCTATCTCATGCTGCTTTTGTCACTGAGTTTTACATACTCCTTAAGATTTTTTGTACCCTCATAAACACTTTTGTTCCTTAGAAGGATGTCATTAATTCTCAAAAAGACATCCCGTGGCATGGCCTAAGTCCCTGAATGCTAGTCCGTGTTTATGTGTATTAGGCTTTTGATACACCACCTTTCAATAAAACAATCAAAGCCATTTACAAACTAAAAGGAAAAATAGGAAGAAACAGAAAATTACAATTGTTGACTGGAAAGAGGACAAGCAGAATGGATCAAACAGAGTCAATAACAAAGATAAGGGTGCTACTCCCAGCAGTACCATAGGCAAGGGTATAAAGGTGAGTTTTCAGAGCAGCCTTGAACCTGAGGTATGACTGCTCAGAGCAAAGAAGCGGGAGGAGGGAATTCCAAAGAGGTGGAACAATCCAGAAAATGAACAGTGATATGTGGATTGAAGATGGGAGCAGTGTAAAGAATGCAAGGGAGTTATAGGGGACAATCAAGGAAGAAAGAGTGTGTGTGTGTGTGTGTGTGTGTGTGTGTGTGTGTGTGTGTGTGTGTGTGTGTGTGTGTGTGTGTGTGTGTGTGTGTGTGTGTGTTTGTGTGTGTGTTTGTGTGTGTGTCAGTAGAATGTATAATTTCTCTGTCTAAGATGCTGAAATCTCCAAACATCTATAAAATTAAATACCTTTAAGAGCTGGATCAGTTTAATTCTGTGTCTCTTCAGGCTGTGCTGGAATCTAGGATGTTTTAAACAAGTCTGTTAAAATTGTCAGTTTAAGTAAGTCCAGGCCACTCACTGCTCATCTAGTGTTCATTCCTTGAGAAAAGTTGGAGTCTGAACACCAGCAGATATTACCACTGGCTTGTAAAAGGGGAAAAAGTGCTTTCAAACCTGTTTGGATTATCCACAAAAGTTTACAAGTTTCTTGTTGATATCCATCCTGCCTTGTATCCATGCTTGAAAACACCATATGGACAGATGAACTTGCTTACTTCGCATATCTATTTGGCAGACTGGATAATCTGAATTCCTCCGTGCATGGCTATGATATTAACATTCTGATTCTGTATGACAAAGTAAAAGCTTTATAAATAAACAAGAAAGTGGAAACAGAATTCTGAAAGTCAAAATGTGAAGAGGACTTCATATGTTTTTCTCTCTTTCACGTGTTATCTTTCCAAACTGCACATAGGAGACATTGAATCAAATTAAATAAATAAATACAGACCATTTGGACTAGAGAGTTGCACGGGGACAGAAATCTTACCCATCCCCGCCCGTCCCTGCTGGAATCTTACCCGTCCCCACCCATCCCCACTGGAATCTTACCCATCCCCACCCATCCCCGCAAAAATTTAAACCATCCCAACCCGTCCCCGCAAGAATTTAACCCATCCCCACCCATCCCCGTAAGAATTTAATAGTACATAAAAGAAAGTTCCAGTCAGCTCCCTCAGTCTCTTTCTGGATTTGAGCCACAGCACTGTAGGCAAGGAAGGAACGGAAGTTGGAACTTGGAACACTCTGGTGCGCACATGTAAGATTTGTCTCTGATTCACTGGCAGTGTGTGCTGAGAGGCCGCCACATGCACGCACCAGTAGGTCAGATGACATCTGATTCTCGTGCCTGTGTCAGAGCTGAGGTCTTTGCACCAGCCTGAGAGCAAAGAGGATTAATAGTAACACAGTAAGTGACAGCAAATAAACCTGAACGGTCCATCCACTTTGCCCAATAGTCACACTCATGATCAATTCATCATTAAATCAACGAGTGTGATATTATATACTTGATTATGGTCTTTCTTTCGTGTTTCTGGAACAAAGACCACAGAAGTCTATCTGGCCCCATCCTTATGTTCCAACTGCTGGAGTTGCCATCGAAGCCCACTCCAGCCTATTCATGTTCTCATTTGTGGGACACAGACCGTAAAAGTCTGTCCAGCACTGTCCTCAAGTTCCAGCCACTGAAGTTGCTGTCTAAGCCCTTTCCAGCCCATCCTACACCAGATTGCCATGTATGAGACACAGACCATACAAGTCTGCCAGGTATCAGCTCTAGTTCATCACAGCCAGAGTCGCCATCTAAGTGTCACTTGACATATCCACACACATGCAGCCATTTAAGGTTAGCTTTTATATAACTTCCATTTTCTAATTAGAGATCCTCTGTGTTCATCCCACCCCTTTTTGAATTCCGTCATCATTTGTGACTCTACCACCTCCTTAATGGAAGACTTTCCACATTCATGCTGTTAAAGCAAGGAAGAAGAGGAGGAGACAGCACTCAAATAAATTGGTATTCGGTAGATGAGAGGCTGGTGCAGGTGCAGCTTACACTTCCACGGGAAGCCCACAGAACTGGTTCCATCCCCGCGGGAACCCCGCATGAACTGCCTCCGTCCCCGCGGGAACCCCGCAGAACTGGTTCCATCCCCACGGGAACCCCGCAGGAACTGCCTTTGTCCCCGCGGGAATCCCGCGGGTTCCGCGGGATTCCCACGGGGACGGAAGCCGTGCAGCTCTCTAATTTGGACTACAGTATGACTAGATTTTTTTTTTTTTTAAACCCTTTGCTTTGCTAAATTTTAGCAGCTATAACTTTTCTCCTACTTAGTAAAAAAAAAATCTTTTGTACTGACACAAGTCTACAAATCAAATAAAATGACTACGCCCTGACTTAGGACTGGTGCTGAGTACCATTAAGAGTGCATTTGGTTCATTAACTCACCTTTAAAGATTGTAGGGTCCTTTTACAAAGGCACTCTGAAAAATGACCTGCGGAAGTGTAGGTGCGGGATTTGGGCACATGCAGAATCATTTTTCAGCACATCTGTAAAAAAGGCCTTTTTTTTTTTTTTTGTTTGCCAAAAATGGACATGCGGCAAAATCAAAATTGCCGCACTTCCATTTTGGGTCTGAGACCTTACAGCCAGCCATAGACCTAGTGGTAAAGAATTTGGGCGGTAATGACCTACACTTGTCAGAAGCCACTTGGCGTGCATCCACTACACGCGCCAGAAAATAAAAAATACTTTTCAGACGTGCGGCCACGCGGTAACCAGGCAGTAACTCCAATTTGGCGTGCATTGGGTGCACGTAGTCACCTACGCGGCTTAGTAAAAGGGACCTTTAGGATCCCTTTTACTACAGTTTAGCATGCACTAATAGACATTAGCTTGAGCTAAATGCAACGTGACCCATAGGTATAAAATAGGGCACGCAGCATTTCATGTGTGCTGTCCATTAACGCACGCTAAGTTTTAGTAAAAGAGCCCCTTAGTGCAAGCAAAATTGATTTAACATGCAACAGATTTGTGTGTATTGTAAAGTTTTAATGCATGTTAAATTTTATATTTATTTCATTTCTTACATACTGCCTGCAAGCTAGAGATGTGCACCGGTACATAATCTGGTCCCCAAACCCAGTCAATTCTATTCCATCCCTAACCTATCCCCATCATATTGCTACCATTCCCTCACCAGCCCCAGTCAATGCTTTTCCATCCCCATACTAATCTCATCATATTAGTACCATCCCCCCCAGTTTTCTTTCCCATCCCCATAATCAACCCATATTTAAAAGATCTTGTAAATTCAAACAAAACATAAATGCTGAGGTTTACTAAGCCTCTAGCATGGCTGGCTGTGCGCTAGTGCCAACAGACCCCAAAATGTGTCCTATAACTTGTTAAAATTTAAGACAAAACAATAGCTATAACATTTGATAACTATGCAAGAAAAACATATTAACATGGACTGTGAGAAAACAATCATTTCAAATTATGAAAAAATAATATGTTGTCTACAAAGCCAGAGTTAAGTTCATCGATTGTTCATCCTGCAATTGAAAAAGAACATTCTGATGATGTGCTGGTGGCAGGAGTTCCAAACAGGGAACAGGCAACACGTGTCAGTTTCAGCCACACATCAGATCTCTGTTGCCAGTAGGTAGTAAGAGATGAGCAGAATTCCTTGTCGAAGTTCAATATGTATGTATCCACTTTGTTAATCAGATACTGTTTCCCGGTTCTTGAATAAGTCACAAAAAAACTCTGCCTCTGATTCTTCTCATTTTGGATGTTTTGTTGGTGGTTCAGCAATTAGCTACACCTTGACCACAGCTTGATCTGCTGTCAATGTTCAGTCTAGCATTGTTCTGCCCTTCGGCCATCATCAGATCTAAACAACCCTTCAGCCTTGGTTCCAGCAACCTTGCTTCCAAGTGTGTCTCTGTAACTGTGAATCAATGATCCAGGTGATCTGCAAGATGATTTTTTTTAAGGATGCTATCACATGGCTGTCTGAACTTGCAATTGTCAGATGCTATTTCAACTGATATTTTGTTGGGACTATCAGAGGTAGTGAAGGCTTAGTATCTGTCAACAGTTCTTTTGTAGCCCTGCTAACACCATAACAACTTCTGCCAGCAAGTAGTTCTCAATTGCACACAAATTGGCCAGGAACTGCTTGTTTGTACCTGGTTCAGTGCAAGCAGTTCCTCTATATTATCTACCACAGATTTCAATGTCGGTAGAACACTGTTCTACCAAGTTGACACTCACTGCTTGAACATTTTCTTCAATGAACAATTTGACTTTTGTTCACTTGGTGAGTGTAACCACTTCCTTGCACAATGATATAAGCTCACTTACCTCACTGGGAAGGCTATTTGGATCAACTTCAGTTTTTGATGCCTGGAGTCTATGACAGAGTACTAGATTGAGAATGAAGGGCATTTTCGATATGACATCTAAATTCGACTTTGGACATTTTGCTGAAAATGTCCAAAAATCAAGATGTGAACATTATCATTTTCAAACCAGAAAAATATCTATATTTGTTCTTTGAAAATGACCTTTCCTAGATGTTGTTGTGCGTAGTACGTCTATTATTTTGGACCATTCCCCCCCCCCCCCCCCCAAAAAAAAAAGAGTCCAATTGAAAAACGCACAAAATCAAGCATTTGAGACAAAGGAGGAGACAGCTTTCCTAGCAGATTGGCCACACAGGCATCCCAGCAGATCAGTGGGATACCACAATATAAAAGGTCCTATTTACACATCTCAACATTACCCCCTTATGCTGTACGGTGAGCCCTTCAAAACCCAAGAAAAATCTACTGTACACAACTATACACTACTACAATAGCCCTTATGGCTGAGAGTGTCACCTACAGTATATGTGGGTGTAGTAGGTTTTGGGAGGCTGACACTTCCCACCACAAGTGTAATATTTAGCGTGGATAATGGGCCTAGGTCACCTTCTCTACTCATAGAACAAACAGTCTATGTTCAACTTAATGATTGGCTAGAAGAGAGAAATTGGCTAAATCCATGTCAATCTGGATTCAGATCCGCTTATGGAACAGAAACGGTCCTTGTATTCCTACTAGATGATCTTCACAGAAACCGAGACAAGGGATTCACCTCATTGTTAGTACTACTAGATTTCTCAGCAGCTTTTGACACTATGGATCATGATATCATGCTAGCACAACTGACAGAAACAGGTATCAATGGAACAGTACTTGGCTGGTTCAGATCCTATCTATCAGACAGCCAACAATCCATAATGTTTGGCAGCAACTCATCACCACTATGGACACTGACCTGCAGGGTACCACAAGGATCGATACTGTCACCTATTCTGTTCAGTATCTACCTCAAGCCACTAGCTGACCTGATTTGGTCAATGGACACTCAGCTCTACATCTAAGCGGATGATGTGCAACTATTCATACCCATTGAACCTGACTTACCTATAGCCTTGAATAAACCGATTACCTGTCTAACATCAATTCAAGAATGGATCCCTAACACAAGTGGATACATACCTGACATCAAAATCCTTATTGGAAAGTGCAAACTCCCCCTCAAATCACAAGTCAGGAACCTTGGAATACAGTTAGATTCAACACTTCTTCTGATTCCCCAAATCCAAGCAAACTTCAAGAGCTGCTTCTACTATTTGCGACTGCTACGCTGCCTCTCTCCTTACATCGAGAAGGTAAATGTTATCCCAGTTGTGCATGCCTTGATAGCATCAAGACTGGATTACTGCAATGCACTATACAATGGTCTGATTACAAAGGGCCTGCATCAGCTCCAGTTGATTCAGAATGCAGCAGCAAGACTCATAGAAGGTTGCAAGCGACGTGACCACATCACACCATTTTTGCAAAACCTTCATTGGCTACTAGTACAATACAGGGCTAAATTTAAAACTCTATGTCTGATCTTCAAGGCCCTGAAAGGGAATGGCCCTCAGTACCTGAAGAATAGGATGATCCTCCACACACCACCTAGGACACTAAGGTCCTCCCAAGGACTTTCACTTAACACACTCTCTCCAAAAGACATTATACATGATGTGATACCTGCAAGCAAGCCTTCTCCGGAGTAGCCCCCACATTCTGGAATGCATTGCCTGAAAGGCTCTGCTTAACACAAGACTATCTCTACTTCAGGAAGCAGGCCTTTAATGGAAGAAGTAACTAACTTATTAGTCTCACTCACACACCCAAGAAGAGACTCGGGCTGCACGTACTACAGCAGGACACATTTATCTACTCCTACCCTAGCTGAGATAATATTTAACCATCTCTCTGACCTCATGTTCATCACCTTACTTTCTAACTCTTCTTACTCTCTTACCTATCTATATATTACATCTTTGCTTTACGCTTCACTATCAATTAACATGTTCTATTACGTATTGTGTTGACATTGTAAGTAGTATACCATGCCATACTTTGTATTGTTATTTGAATATTTTTACTGCTCATGTTTGATCTATTCTTACTGTACACTGCCTTGAGTGAATTCCTTCAAAAAGGCGGTAAATAAATCTGAATAATAAATAAATTAAATAAATAAACCAAGAGATTGAAGATAAGGAGTTACTCTGATAGTGTTCTGAAAAAAGTTTATAGAAGAGCCAAATGTAATAAAAGAGTTGCTCTTTATGAAGAGAAATCATGACCAAGTTGATAGGAAACTTTATACAGGTGTTTTCAGATTTTCTAATGGAAGTTCTATGGCCTCCAATATTATAAAGAAATACTAGGATGTGATGCAAGTGAATCTGATTTTCAAAGATGTATAGTTAAGATTGGGTCTTTGTTTGGTGCCAATAAAGTTTGTATTGTTCAACATTCCCCGCATGGAAGCTTGTATTGTCCTCTACTAAGATTGGCATACACACGGAATAATAACTTAAAAGAAATTTTAAGTCCAGCTTCCTTACCACCCACTAGTAAAAGGAGTATACAGAAGAGAGTGCGCTATTTCAAATGTGGTGGGTGTAAAACTTGTGAAATTACTACTACTACTACTACTTGACATTTCTACTACACACCTCAAGGAATTTATTAATCCAGTTAATGGTTTGAAAGCCATTTTAAAAGATTTCACCAATTACAATAGCACACATGTGGTTTATGTAATCAAGGGGCTCATTTTTGAAAGAGAAAAATGTCTAAAAAAAAAACTGCACAAAGTGGCAGATGGACTTTTTTCACAACTCATTTTTAAGACTTTTTCTCCGCAGTTCATCTAAATTTCAAGGGGATGTGTTGGGGGCATGTTTTGGGTAGGACTAGGGTGAGCTTATGATTTGGATGTTTTTCTGCAATAAAAGGAACATTTTTAAAAATGGCCAGGGCAAAAAATAATTGTTATTGAAACAGATTTAGCCGTCGTAAGTGCCAAAACTGACCAGATGACCACTGGAGGGTTAAAGCAAATCCACCAATGGTCACAGACACCTTCCTACCACCCCTAAGAGGTGAAAGTGACAGTATATACCAGGTTCTATGACAGCTGCAGATATAGCCATTCGTCTTAGAGCAGCAAGCAGGTCCTTGGAGTAGTTTAGTGGTCAGTGAACTGTAGAGAAGGGGACACAGGCTCATATCCTACTGTAACTGGTACACTTGTGATGGAAAATGTGAGTGCCCCAAAAATCACAAACTACCTAGTGAACCCACATATAGGTGACACATGCAGGCATAAGGACTGTTGTAGTGGTGTACAATTGGGTACAGTACATTTTTTTGCTATTCCTGGAGTGCTCACCATAAACTATAAATGGGTTATAATGTGATATGTACCTGGAACCTTTTAGGAGAAGTTCACTGCAGTGCCCCATAGACTGCCCACTGCTCTGCTGGGACGTCTGTATTGCCAGTCAAGTAAGACTGCTGGCCCCTAGACATCCCAATGGCTTGTTTTTGTATGTTTTTCCCGTGGATGTTTTTTTGTCTGAAAATGGCCCTTTAAGAAAGATGCACTGAGCACAACAGCATCTAACAATAGGGTGATTTTTTAAACCAAAAAGATAGACATATTTCTGGTTTGATAATGAGCATGTTCGGCACTGGATTTTTTGTACTTTTTTGAAACATGTCCAAAACTGGATTTAGATGTCACATCGAAAATGCTTCTTCACATGTCCTTGTGATAAACTTTATACTGGTAAAACAGTGAGACCTTTGAAAATTGGTATGAACAAACATCGTTCTGGCTTACATATGTAAAAACTTGATGTGCCTCTCGTTAAACATTGCATCGCACTGTTTTGAAAAGTTATGATGCTTTGCTTTAGAACATGTTCCTACAAATTTGAGAGGAAGAGATTGTGATAAAAGATTAATGCAGTTGGAACAATGTTGGATCTATAAATTACATTCCCTGGAACTACTAGACTGAATTGCATTTGGTGTGTATCATCAATCAATCCAGTTTTTTTTCTGTTAGGTGCGCTAATGTTGCCATTAGCACATGGCCATAAAAAACTACTGTTTTAGCACTTACTGACACCTATTTTGTAGGTGTTAAGGGCTTATGTGATAATCCTGTGCTAATCAGTTAGAGCATAGGAATGTTGCTGTACTCTCTGCCCTCAGACACGCCCCCTCTGTGCAAAAATATAAAATATTTTTAAGCACGTGGTTAGCACATGCAGATTAGGAGCTTACCGCAGGACACCTGAGTCCATCCTGCAGTAAGCCATATTAAGCTGCGGTAAGCATGCACTAGCGCTTACCACAGCTTCATAAAAAGACCCCTAAGAGCATTAGAAGGCAATGGGCAATGATGAAACGTGGACCTCTATGACATGATGAGATATAAGTGTCAGAGGTGTTTCAAATGAGCCTAATCCCTTCATAGGACAGAAGACAGCCAACATATCATTTTGATTCAGATTTTTATTTGGATTTATTATTTTAAAAATGTTGTATCCATATATGGGATATAAAGAGGCTCATTTTCAAAGCACATAGACTTACATGGAGGGGCATAATCGAACGGGGCGCCTAAGTTTTCCTGAAAACACCCTCGCAGGACGTCCCCGTGAAGGGGCAGAGAAACCCGTATTATCGAAACAAGATGGGCGTCCATCTTTCGTTTCGATAATACGGTTGGGAACGCCCAAATCTCAACATTTAGGTCGACCTTAGAGATGGTCGTCCCCCATTTTTGGCGATAATGGAAGCCGAGGACGCCCATCTCAGAAACGACCAAATCCAAGCCATTTGGTCATGGGAGGAGCCAGCATTCGTAGTGCACTGGTACATAAGTACATAAGCACCGCCATACTGGGAAAAGACCAAGGGTCCACCAAGCCCAGCATCCTGTCTCCGACAGTGGCCAATCCAGGCTTCAAGAACCCGGCAACCTCCCCCCCCCCCCCCCCCAAAAAAAAAAAACTTAAATCTTAATAATGTTCAATGGACTTTCCCCTCACATGCCAGGACACCAACTGGGCACGCTAGGGGGCACTGCAGTGGACTTCAGAAAAAGCTCCCAAGTGCATAGCTCCCTTATCTTGTATGCTGAGACCCCCAACCCCCCCCCCCCAAATAAAAACTGTACACCACTACCATAGCCCTTAGGGATGAAAGGGGGCACCCATATATGGGTACAGTCAGTTTCTGGTGGGTTTTGAAGGGCTCACATTTACCACCACAAGTGTAACAGGTAGTGGGGGGGGGGGGGGGGCCTGGGTCTGCCTGTCTGAAGTGCACTGCAGTACCCACTAAAACTGCTCCAGGGACCTGCAAACTGCTGTCATAGAGCTGGGTATGACATTTGAGGCTGGCAAAAAATATTTTAAAAGTTTTTTTTTGGGTGGGAGGGAGTTAGTGATCACTGGGGGAGTAAGGGGAGGTCATCCCCGATTCCCTCTGGTGGTCATCTGGTCATTTAGGGCACATTTTTGTGGCTTGGTCGTAAAAAAAAGGACCAAGTAAAGTCGTCCAAGTGTTCGTCAGGGACGCCCTTCTTTTTTCCATTATCGGCCGAGGATGCCCATGAGTTAAGCACGCCCCAGTCTTGCCTTCGCTATGCTTCCAACACACCCCCGTGAACTTTGGTCATCCCAAAATCGGCTTTCAATTATGCCAATTTGGGTGACCCTGTGAGAAGGACGCCCATCTTCCGATTTGTGTCGAAAGATGGGCATCCTTCCCTTTCGAAAATGAGTCCAAATGTGACAAAGGACTTAGTGACATAGTAAATGACAGCAGATAAAAACCTGTATGGTCCATCCAGTCTGCCCAACAAGATAAACTCATAGTATAAGGTATGATGAGATACTACAGTCATATCCTTGATCCTGAAAAGATCAACTGACATGGATTGGTACAGATACTGCAGTGGCCCTTGATCCCAGGGCTAGGATTTCTGAGACTGTTGTGCTAACCATCAAGCGGTAGCAGCAGGCTTTATGGAATTTTATGTAACTTTGTAAGTCTATAGATATTGGGGGGGGGGGAGGGTTGTATTATTACAACCTTGATTTTGTGTATAATGACTGCAGTGAAGCAAAAGACACATTTCTATATATTCTCTGCTTCTCATTATTTTGAGACTCACAAATGGAAATTGGGCTGAACTGTAACACTGGCATATTAGTGTAGTATTTGCTGTAAATTCAGAATGACTTGTCTAATAATGTGGTAGAATGAAGAAGGTAAAAGCAATTTTATCAATAGCAGTAGGTCCTACTGTCTGTCATGTTGTGACTGATTGCCAAATACTGTAAGTTACATACATACCTCCCGCATCTAGGTGCAAGCATTTACACCAGCT
Source organism: Microcaecilia unicolor (assembly GCF_901765095.1). Classification (NCBI taxonomy): domain Eukaryota; kingdom Metazoa; phylum Chordata; class Amphibia; order Gymnophiona; family Siphonopidae; genus Microcaecilia; species Microcaecilia unicolor. The sequence goes on along the minus strand of NC_044034.1, from coordinate 94,619,676 downwards.
CTATGGCTGGCATAAGAGTTCATGGCAAACTCCATATGCTCATTTATACCCAGCTATGCCACTACTGTATAAGGGAAAGTAGGTACCTTGGGTTAGATTCTATATGTGGTGCCTGAAAAATCCACGCAGAAAAGAAATACACCTAGCATACTCTCTAAAGTACACCTAAATTTTATAAAATAGGCTTAAATTTCCATGTAGTATATAGAATACACCAAGCGGCTCTCCATGCAACCAAATCTGGTCACATCCATTTAGGCCATGTTTTACTTGGCGTAAACTGCAACACCTATATTAGATACAGAGCGGGTGTATTGTATAATAATGTGCATAGATTTTAGAAATGCCCACAACCCGCCCATTCCATACCCATAATCACACCCCCTTTTTAACTATGGAATCTACATGCACCACGTTACAGAATACACTTGGGGCCCTTTTACTAAGCCGCGTAAGCGTCTACACGTGCCCAACGTGCACCAAAATAGTTACCACCCAGCTACCGTGTGGCTCTTGCGGTAATTTTTTTTGGCGCATGTCCAATATGCACGGCCGAAAAATCATTCTTATTTTTGGACATGTGTATTGGACGCACGTAGGTCATTACCACCTAGTTACCGCATGAGCATTTATCACTAGGTCAATGGCTGGCGGTGAGGTCTTAGACCCAAAATGGATGCGCAGCAATTTTCATTTTGCATATCCATTTTCAGCAAAAATTTTAAAAAGGCGTTTTTTGCAGGTGCGCTGAAAAATGATTCTGCACGCGCCTACACTACCGCAGGCCATTTTTCAGTGCAGCTTAGTGAAAGGACCCCTCAGCGAGTTTTGCACGTAAATCATAATTAATGCCAATTAATGCTGACAATTGACTGTTAACATCCAATTGACAGCGCTGATTAGCTAGTTAACCAATTAAGTTATGTGTAGTGTTATAGAATATGCTTCGATTTCCACACACTAATTAAGGCGCGATATATAGACTTTCAGGGCTAGTGTTCTAAGTATAGAGGAAAATAGGTGCCTTCTTAACTTTATAGCCACTCATCTTTACGTGTAGGTTTTGTCTCTCATTCATGACAGCTGAATACTGACAATTTTTCATGCTGGTACATTGTGCAGCTCTTTCTCACTATATTTCAAGGTCTCTCCTTTGTCATTCTCTAATTTTTCATCATTCTGTTATGTCTGTTTCTTGGTAAATGATTTATATGCTAGTTCTTGGAAACTTGTATATATTTATATAGTGTATCTAGCTTTCTTTACATGTGATGTGTTGTCCTCTGCAATTTCTGTGATTACATTCGCTGGCTTTTGCCAGCACTCGCAGATTGACACACCCACAGAAATGATGCATTGGCGTTTTTTTTTTAAGGGAAAAAGAGTCTTGGCTTGATGCCAGGGAGTTGCTTCTATCTTACATTTTTCAATGATGGCATCAGAAGCTAAAACAGTAACGGACTTCCTAACAGCACATGACAAACACAGAGGATCCTTACCTAAGAGGAAAGGACAATAAAGACAGAGATCATGCACATTCTATGGCAGGGATGTCCAACCTTGGCCCTCGCCAGGTCAGGTTTTCAAGATTTCTACTATGAATATGCATGAGATCAATTTGCATACAACGGAGGCAGTGCATGAAAGTAGATCTCATACATATTCATTGGGGAAATCCTAAAAACCAGACTGGATTGTGGCCCTCGAGTGCCGAGGTTGGACAATCTGGCTCTATGGTATTACGAAATCTACCTGTCATGGTCTTAACGTGACTCGGGATCTCAGGACTTCACAGCTGACAGGCTCAGAGGGAGTGGACAGCGTGTGGCAGGAAGAAGTCTTCACTCTTGCGTTGCGGGACCTGTTGCCCATCCCCCCTGCACACAGGATGATGTCAGACGCCGACGGAGGAGCAGCCCTTAACCCCGCAGTCATCTACCTAGATGTTCTTTTGTCAGTAGCCGCCCTAGCTGCTGTCTTGCTCCTGTGGGTTTTGAGATGCCTTTGCTTGTGTGAGTGGGTTCCAGATGCCTTCTGTCTGCTTGCCAGAGTGGATTCCAGTAAAGCCTTGCTTCTTGAGAGAGTGGGTTCCTGTAACCGCCTTCCTTCCTTTCTGTGTGAGTGGGTTCCAGCACAGCGTCCCACTGCTTGTGTGTGTGAAGAACGCTGAACCACCTGGAAAGTACGCTGATCTAAAAAAGATCAAAACCAAGTCAGTACCTTTCCTGAGATTTCAAATGAACGCAATCGACATAACAACAAAGTGTTATTTAATATTATAATATTCTATTCTTCTATATTCTATTCTCCACCAATTAAATATAAGGTAATATGATAAGAATATGTAAGAAAAGGGGGAATTAAAAACTATATTTGTTGAATTACATTAACCTGCACTGTAAGGTTTAAGGACATGTGCTCAGAGCATAAAGATCATATATTTAACTTTAAAATGTTTATTTACAATACAGGTAATATAATAATGTTACAAGAGAGAGGCAGTTTTTAGGAATGTTTCACAAGGGGAATGTGCTTTCAAGATAGCAAATCTGAATTATAAATTAGGCTGGATAATGGCAATGGCATAGTCAGACCTGACATTTTGTGTGGGCCCAGGGCTAATATGGGTGGGCACTGTGTATATATGTATGAGTAGTGTTTCTTGGGATACTACAAAATAATGCCTTAGAATGCACTTGATTATGGATTTCTAAGTAGTCTGTCCCACAACTGCCCTGCATCAACATAAACCACATACATACTTAATGAAAAAAACAATATTTTTAAATATATTTACATTATGCCATATCAAACTTGACCAGACTTAAGTCTACTATAATGGCAAACATCTCAATTCACATGATTCTGCAATATAATTACAACAATGACATACATACTTCACATTTTGCAAACTTTAACACCAGTTCCAATAACAATACCTTTACAAAGGCAGTAGTGAATATACACAACAGCACTACACATCCCACTGGAAAAGTCAGACAAGTCAGAAACGTCAGACTCATAGATCCTGACACAAACCACATACCAGCATACTCAGTTGCATGCAAAGCAAAGACCAACCTTCATCAATTACAGAATAAAGGACCAAATATTAGAAATTGTCTTGTAACGTGACACCAGCCCTTCCCTTCCTTAACCCATCCTTCCCCCATCCTTCCTTGTAGCCCAGCATCAGCTTTTCCCTTCCCTACCCAGGCTCACCCGTAGCTATGCCCCTAGATAATGGTAACTCACTTTGATGGAGGCTGCTGGTTGGAGTGATGAAGGAGATCCTCACTGGAAAAGAAGTCTTTTTGGTTGCAGAGTTGTTGCTGGAGCCTGGAGAAAGTCTAATTTTTAGATGTGTGTGAAGTCCAGCAGAGAGGCAAAAGGCAGAGCGAAGAGCAAGAGAGCGAACTGAGCATGTTCCAGGCTTTTTATAATCTCTTGTTGGGCCATAGGCTGAAGTCAGGTGGGGTGTACTCGATCCAAGGAAACCTCAGGGATAGCTGAAAACTGGTTTCATCTAGTTTTGAGATGGAGCATGGTAACTGGTCACATGTTTTAATGACATCATAAGACTTTCTGTCTGGACATCTGCTGTGATATATATCCAGAAAGCATCTGACAAGATTAAAAGTGTCTTTGTTTGAGAGTAAATGGGCTTTTTTTGTCAGATTAGATAGGTAGATGGGCTTTTCAGTCTGAGTCATTGTCTGAGAATAGGTGGAGTTTCACTGACTTTGGTTAACTCCAGTCTCTGTGATTGCTGTCCATCTTCAGATTTTTGTTCTTTGGAGATGTGTTGATGGGCTTAGGTATCCACCCAGCTAGTTTTTGTTACATGGGAGGGTGATGGTCAGAGCAATTTATCTGATACTGTTTCAATAAGTCTTTGCAGCTGTATATTTTACATTTGTATCTGATCCAGCAAAATCAATAACTCTGACAATTAAACTCATATCATGCTACATATTTCAATAACTGACAATTAAACTCATATCATGCTACAAAAATATGATTGATTGTATCAAACGCAGCGGCCACATCCAATGATATCAAAAGAAACCGTTCACCCCAATCAAAACCAAGTCGAATATTCTCCACCATAGTAAGCAATAATGTCTCGGTACTATGCCACATATGAAAGCCAAACTGAAAGGGATATAATAAGGAATAACAATCCGCAAAATCAGTCAGTTGAGACATCACTAACTTCTCAACCACTTTTGCAAAGAAACCCACGTTTAAAATTGGACAAAAGTGATCAACCCAATCAGTCGACAAGGAAGACTTCTTCAACAAAGGGTGAACGGTTGCCCATTTCAAAATAGCAGGCACCGAGGCCTCATCAAACATCCGATTAACAAACAATGCCATCGACCCTGAAATATCAGATTTTAAAGCTTTTAAAACCACTGTAGAACACAGATTCAAAGGACTACTAACATTTTTTTATTGACTGTACTACCTACTCAACTTGCATCACACCTCCACAACTCTAGAACAACAACCACAGTCTCATATTTCCAACCAAATTTCCACTCATTTAGAGTGAAAATAATCATACAGCTGCTGACTAGGTGGAAAAAAATTCACACACACAAAAGGAACAACCAAGGATTCCATCACAGAAAAGAACTCCTTCAGTTGTGAAGATGCCATAGCAATATGATTATCAAAAAAACATACATTTTGCAGTAGTCACTGCACTCTTATAAACCTCAAAGAGCCACATAATACTCCCTCTGTGTAAAAGCATCAGGGTGCTTCCGCCAACTCCATTCTTTTCTTCGCAACTGACGCCTCTGTGTCCGCAGTTCTGATGTATACCGCAAATGATGGATCCGACAGCTGAATTCACACAACTGTACTTGAGCACAACTTTCTAGGCATATTCTACAACACGGTGCTTGTAAATTCTAATGCGCGCAGTCGAAAAGGGGGCATGGCCATGGGCACGGAATGGGTGGGTTGTGGGCATTTCAGAAAACTATGCACACTATTATAGAATACACCCGATCTGCACCTAACTTACACAGGTATTTAGGCCTGGTTTTAAGTGGCCTAAATGGGTGCGCCTAAATTTTAGTCGCCAGGATGGCACGTGAGCATATTCTATAAACTACACCTAACTTTAGATATAGTTTATAGAATCACTAACCGCGTGGTTTTTCAGCCCCAATTTTTAAGGCACCATTTATAGAATTTTGCCCTTAGCACATAACTGCAAGTGAATACATACAAAACTGGTGGAATTTGGGTGAGTCACAGGCTTATCGTCACACGACACACACAACTTCTAGAAAACTACAATTGTACACGTTGCATGGCACACATTGGCACATCAACTTACACCATCCACTGGCCTGCCATAAGTGGAAGCACCTATGTTCTGGCACACCAACATGACTTTACACTGGCATTTTATAACAGCTTAGCCGCGCCCTGAAGCTGTTCTAGAATTCACAGTAAGTGCAGCCCTTTGGAGTGCCTAAATTGAAGTGCCATGTTATAAACGTATCCCCTTTGCACATAATGGGACTTGATTCTATATACGGTGCCAGAAAAATCGGCGCACAAAAAATTTCCACCTATATGAATCCTATAAACCATGCCAAAATCTAGGTGTGTTTTATAGAATACGCATAGCGGACATGATGGCGCCTAATTCTAGGCACATCTATTTATGCCAAGTAAAACTTGGTGTAAATACCAGCTCCTACGTTAGGCACGAAGCAGGTGTATTTTATAACCCTGCTCATAGTTTTCAGAACACCCATGACCTGCCTATTCCATGCCCATAGCCACACACCCCTTTTGGGCAGCACACAGAATTTACTCGCACCGGTTTACAGAATACGCTTAGCACATAGTACGTGTAAATTCTAATTAATGCTTATTAGTGCAGATAACTGCTTCTTAACATCCAATTATCAGTGCTGTTATTATTAGCTTGTTAACTAATTAAGCTAAGTGCATTGTTGAGGAATACACTTTGATTTCTACTCAGAAATCTCCGTGTGATATATAGAATCCGGGGGAATGCCAACTCAGGACATTTCCTTAAATTGTCAGAATGGCATTATGATGTTCATCACTTTTGAAATCATTGCTACATTAGACCAGTAGTTCTGAATCTTTCTTCTTCTGTGACACACCTGACAGACAATATTCACCTGCGTGACGCACTGAACACTACAGTTTTCAGCTGAACAAAGTTTTTAAAAACCCTATATATCATTTAATTGTTGCTAACAATGATGTAAGGGAAATAAAGATGCAATGGTGATGACTGTTGGGGAGGAAAAGAGGGTTCAGCTGTAACATTTTCATTTGAGGCTAATGCCAGAAGTATGGACCAGTTATGGAGACTTCAAGTACTCGCCTTCCTGGTTCTCAACTCTTCCCAACCCGCAGCACACACGGTTGTTAAGAAAAGCACAAGCATACTGTCTGACAAAATTTTGGTGACATACCTCCCAGTTGTTGGTGACACATTAGACTAACTGCAGAGGAACTTTTGGCAGGTCCAGTATATGTACTCACCTAAGGAGGGTGATATTCAGTATACATCTATCAGGGTAAAGGTTTCTGGATTAACTTTCACCAAGTATTCAGTAGACTTAACTATGTGCAGAACTATTCTATAAAGGAACGCCTACATATAAAACTATCCATAATGCAGGATTTTCACATCAAAGTACAACCAGTTGCCTAAACAACTTCGTCAAACTGAAGACTATCTCATATTTCATAAACTATTGAAAACTCACTTGGTAAGATCGACCTCTAACAACAGAAATAACTAACCCTCTAACTAAACCTGCAATAAAAATAACTCTGTCCATATTCACATTCTATCTTATGTATTACAAACTTTTTTATGATCAGGATTTCATGTTATGCTGTTATTAATAATTTTGTATCTATATATATATATATTTTTTTTTTGTTCTATGTAATCAGAACACCTTCTCATTTCTACTTTTGTTATATTGTAAGCCACACTGAACTTGAATCCTATTTGAGATAGTAACGTGGAGGGGAATAATCGAACGTCGCCGGCGAAATAGGTCGCCAGCGATCTATTTTGGCGGCGGCGCAACAGCCGGCCGGAACAGTATTTTCAAAAAAGATGGCCGGCCATCTTTTTTTTCGATAATACGGTGTGGGCCGGCGAAATGCCTTGGATTTCGCCGGGTTTGAGATCGCCACTCTTGTTTTTCCGCGATAATGGAAAAAACTGCCGGCGATCTCAAACCCGGCGAAATCCAAGGCATTTGGCCGTGGGAGGAGTCAGCATTTGTAGTGCAATGGTCCCCCTCACATGCCAGGACACCAACCGGGCACCCTAGGGGGCACTTCAAACATCTTTTATAAACAACCAAATTAGCTTCCAGGTGCATAGCACCCTTCCCTTGTGTGCTGAGTCCCCTAAATCCCCTCCAAAACCCACTGCTCACAAGTGTGCACCATTACCCTAGCCCTAAGGGCTGAAGGGGGGCACCTACATGTGGGTACAGTGGGTTTTGGGGGGTTTGGGAGGGCTCAACATTACCCACCACAAGTTGAACAGGTAGGGGGGGATGGGCCTGGCTCTGCCTTTCTGCAGTCCACTGCAACCAACAACAACTGTTCCAGGGACCTGCATACTGCTGTCAGGGTGCTGGGTATGCCATTTGAGGCTGGCATACAGGCTGGCAAAAAAGGTTTGTATTTTAATAATTTTAGTGTGGGAGGGGGTTGGCGACCACTGGGGGAGTAAGGGGAGGTCATCCCCCATTCTCTCTGGTGGTCATCTGGTCAGTTGGGGCACCTTTTTGAGGCTTGGTCGTGAAAATAAAAGGTCCAAGTAAACCCGGCGAAATACTGCTTATTGCCGGAATTTATTTTTCCATTATCCGCGAAAGCCGGCCATCTGGTAGCCACGCCCAAGCCTGCCCATGTCCCGCCTTCGCTTCGCCGCCAACACGCCCCTTTAAACTTCCGCCGGCGCGGCGAAGGGAAAGCGGCGAAGCTATCACAAATGTAGCTTTCGATTATACGCTTTTGCGAAATCGCCGGCCATATCCCGATTTGTGTCGGGAAATAGCCGGCGATTACTTTCGATTATAAGCTGGATAGTAACATAGTAGATGACGGCAGAAAAAGACCTGCATGGTCCATCCAGTCTGCCCAACAAGATAAACTCATATGTGCTACATTTTGTGTATACCTTACCTTGATTTGTACCTGTCCTTTTCAGGGCACAGACTGTATAAGTCTGCCCAGCACTATCCTCGCCTCCCAACCACCAGCCCCGCCTCCCACCACCGGTTCTGGCACAGACCGTGCAAGTCTACCCAGCACCATCCCCACCTCCCAACCACCAGTCCCACCTCCCACCACCGGCTCTGCCACCCAATCTCGGCTAAGCTCCTTAGGATCCATTCCTTCTGAACAGGATTCCTTTATGTTTATCCCACATAATGTGGGATATAAATGTAATAAATCAATAAGTAAATACTTTAAGCACCTGCTCCCTAATTCTGTAAAAGTCACCAAAAATTGCACATGTAAATTTGGGCATGCATTCAATATGCGTGTGCAATTTAATTAAATAGCAAGCTAATTAATGCCAATAACTAGATTTTTATTGACACTAATTAAATTTAATTGAACCTGACATGCAATCTGAAAAAGGGGGTGCGGAAATGGGGAGGGTCATGGGCGGAATTAATGCACATTGTTATAGAACAACAGGGATGAGTGCCTAATGTAGGTGCGTACATTTGCACCACATTGCAGTTGTTGCAAATGGCCATGCCTAAAGTTAGATGCGTTTCTTGGGCGTAAGCACGTTCATCAGCGCTGATTTCTTTTGGCGCCATATATAGAATCTAGCCCCTAGAGGCACCTAATTGGAGTCTATTGCATAAAGGAAAATAGGGGCCTTCTTTCCTGTATAGAATACAGTGTAACTGGGTTTGCATGTGCATATGGGTTAGACGTCCAGCCATACATCTGATGTAAATGTTTGTGTCTAGATTCTAGAGATACATGCATAAGTAATAATATTTTACAAGGATGTGCTCCTCCCAGAAATCACCATGTGAATGCCCACCTACAAACTGCACTCATGATATACGGGTATTTATTAACCAGATTATTGGTATTTGTGTGCGTATATGTCAGTATTTTGGTCATTTGTGCTTGAATTTGGCATGTAAAGGTTTGTGCTCTTTATAGAATTACTCTCTTTAGGAGGTAAGTCTATAATTTTGGCCTGTATGGCACCTATATTAAAAAGGAAAGTAAGAACGTTCTTTCCTTTATAAAAAAAACTAGCGTAAGTCATAAATAATGCCTTTAATTTAAGCGTGAGCATTTACACTAGCCACAGAACTCCTGTAAATGCTCATGCCTAAATGCCAGAGATATACACATAGGGCTAGAGTCCATATATGGTGTCTGAAAAATCTGCGAGGTAAAAAAATACGCCTAGGCATATTCTCTAAAATACGCCTACATTTTATATAATTGGCTTTAAAACCCTTTAGTGTCCAATGTTCCCATCAATAGCCCTTCCACTAACAAAGAACGTGGCAGGAAGAGAATAAGAAGTATGTCGGATGATGAGATCTTTACCTCTCCTCTTCACAGCCCTAAACCACGCAATGCAGTCACATCTAATTTTTTAGAACATCTCTGGCAACAGAACAATTCACGTCCACAGAGATTGGACTCCACCAGGAATATAGACCGATTCCAACAGGGATATCAATTCCGCGGAAGAGGACGCGGAAGAGGAAGAAACAGAGGAAGAGGAGAGAGACAGAATTATCGACCTTGGTAGATGATATACCTATATTTAACCTATCAGATTATGTCCTTAAAGATATAGAAATTGCAGTTTTAAAAAAAGGCCTTTCATTCTCTCCCACTTCCACCTATGATGAATTTCAGACGCGCATAGATCTCTTTAAGTTTCAGAGGAAATTACAGATCAAAAAATTTTTTTCATCCATTGAATCCACACAGACTGATATATCAGTTGTGAAAAGGAATTCTAAATGGGTTCCCCCTGGACCTTGTGACCCTGCTATTAAAACATTTTATGACGTCGTCCTCAGGGACATCACAACATTAGAAAAGAGCACTAAAAGACGCCCTTTTTATAATCTCACAAAAGATGAAAATCAAGCATTGCGTTCCCTATCGTTGAATACAAATATTGTCATAAAACCAGCAGACAAGGGTGGAGGCATTGTCATTCTAGATCGAACATCTTATATACAAGAAGTAATGAGACAACTAGGTGATACTACCTTTTATGTGCCTCTTGGTGATGACCCTACAGATACCTTAAAAAATGAAATAACTACAATTGTTGACTATGCACATAGTATGGGTTTTTTAACACTTAAAGAAAAACAATTTTTGATTACCGAGCATCCTGTCATTCCAACGATTTATATCCTACCGAAGATACATAAATCTATGACTGATCCACCAGGTAGACCTATCATTTCAGCAAACAGTTCAGTTTTGGAACCCCTTTCGATATTTACAGATTATTTTCTTAGACCATATATTCCCAAAATCAAATCATATGTACGCGACTCATCTCATTTCATTAATATGTTGGAAGAATATAATGGTGATGTAGAAAATTTATTATTAGTTACATTAGATGTTGAATCATTGTACACTAACATACCACAGTTGGAAGCACTAATTGTCATTGAAGAAACCCTACGTGATAGGCAGACTGACATACGGATTCCTAATAGGCTCATTTTAGCCTTAGCTACTCTTGCCCTGACAAAAAATTATTTTTACTTTAATGGCAATTTTTATTTACAAATTAAGGGCACAGCTATGGGGGCATCTATGGCCCCCGATATAGCCAATCTTTATATGGCCAAATTTGAAGATTTATATCTATTAGATCATCCATACAAACAGCAAGTTAAAATGTATAAGAGATATATAGATGATATCTTTATACTGTGGAAAGGTGATAGTTCTTTATTGCAACAATTCCATGAATGGATCAATACATGTGATTCAAATTTGAAATTTAAAATGCAATTTGATAAAGACTGTATTTCTTTTCTAGACATTGAGGTTAAAAAGGACAGACATTGGCTCACCACCTCATTATACAGAAAACCCACAGATAAAAATTGCTATTTACATTACTCAAGTTACCATAATAGAGCACTAAAGGATAATTTACCATTTTGTCAATTTTTAAGACTTAAGAGAATATGTGCTGATGTAGATGATTACTATAAACATTCTAGAGATTTAAAGAAAAGATTTAGACAACGAGGGTATCCGAATAAATGTATCACAGAAGGGTTTAAAAAAGCCAGTCTGAGAACTAGAGAAGAACTGTTGAATACTGGCGCTAAATCCTTTTCTAATCCAGATTTAGTCTGTGCTCTTAGATTTTCATCCTTAAGCCATTCTTTTAAAAAAATTATCTTAAAACACTGGCATATCATTCAGATCCATCCATGTTTCAAAGAAGTCGTTCCAATTTTTGCGCTTTCTAGAAACCCTAATTTAAGGAATCATTTAGTTCCATCTTTCCTTCCAATGATTAGAGATAATTTTATTCGTAAATTTGGTGGACACAGGCCATGCAATTCTTGTACTGTCTGTGCCCACTCCCTCCAGTTAGATTCATTTATACATCCCTCTACAGGTAAAAAATATGAACTAAGATTCGATAGTGATTGCAATTCTGATAATGTGATTTACATGATTCTATGTCCTTGCAACATGATCTATATTGGTAAGACTAAAAGGAAAATAAAAACTCGGATAATCGAACATCGTAGTTGCATCAGGAGGCAGGTTAAATCAGCTCCATTAGTTGAACATTGGATCGATGCTGAACACAGCATTGATGATTTAAAATTCTTTGTATTACAGCTTATTAAACAAAATCCCCGTGGTGGAGATATTGACCAGAAATTATTAAGAGCAGAACAACGTGCTATATATCAAGCTGAATGTGTAGCTCCAAAAGGTCTTAATAAAGAAATTGAATATTTACACTTTCTTGGATAATATCTTTGCATTAATCCATCAATTATTCTGATCTATTTTCTGCTATTAACTCTCATATATATATATATATATATATATATATATATATATATATACATTTTGATATTATTGATATTATTGATATTATTTATATGTTTACGTTACGACTAGTATCAATTTTTTATGTTAGTTTTCTTTTTTTAATATTTCATAATAGTAATCTTAATATTTCATTATAGTAATTTATTGATTATTCTGTCGATATATATATCCAAAATATAAATTTTAATATTATTTTGTATTAGAAGCATAAAACCACTTTTTATTTTTACTTTTATTTTCATTTTTTGGATTAGATTTATGTTCCTTATAATGAAATTCTATTTGCGATGATGGACCTCTTTTTACTATTATTATATTTTTTTATCATTATTCTTTATCATTATTTTTATTTTTATCCCATGATAGTAATTTATTGATAGCTCTGTCCATGTGTATCCAATATATTCAATTGTAATATATGACCAAATCATTTTTAAATATTTTTTAGCAGAAGCATTAAACTATTTTCATTCTTGGATTGGATCTATGTTTCTTATAATGAATATTCCAGTCTTTTTGTGTTGATAGACCTATTTTTATTTACTATTTTGTCATTATAGGATTTTAATAGCCCTATAACCCATTTTGTTTCAATAGAGAAAGATATCTGATGTTATACAAATAGGTACTAATGTGCCTGTCATCACGAATATTCAATTAACATTTGTTTTAACGATTTTTCGTTTTATATATTGATTCCAAGGAGCTAATTTATAGGCTTATTCTTTTGTTAATTATTGGTTTAAATTACTATTCCAGTACCATTTAAATTAATTAAATACCTTGGTTACTACGTCATGGTTTTAACCATTTACCACTGCTGCTATATGTACCCATAATTTCTGTCGAGTCCCTCAGAGCTGTACTTATCTCAGTTTAACTTCTTATGACATTTCTTACTAATTGGTTGATATATCGTTTACAAATTTTGGCATCTTTACATATGTATTGTTTAAAATATCCGTTAAGTATTACTTGATTAATTATTTGGTTATTATTCTATCATCCCTTATTTTTGGTTATTTTCTAAATATTAATTTATTAATTTATTATCCTATTGAGCTCTTCAAAACCGTTTTCTCAATTAATTTTTTAATTTCTATGTATTCTTTTAGCTTTTCATCTAATTATCTTTTAAATGATTATGTGACAAATTTATCACTTTACACCTCCATCAATTTCATTCGCCTACCCCTACAATGATTGTCTAATGTAATAGTCATCCGTTTTTCATTAGTTAGTATATGTGCCAATCCTTATTTTGAAATTTGAAATACCCTATCCACGGGTTCCACGTTACATCATATCGTTATTTAAATAATGCCTTTTCTGGCGCCCTTTTCAACACAATTTCAAACTATACCTATTGGTACGAGGCTACATTTTTTCTTCATTCAAGGTAAGGTATTCTTCTTTTCTGATTTTATTTAGCTTAACATCTTTACCCGACACGGAACCACTGATGTATATGTAGCTGGCTTTCATTCTAACTACATGATAACTTTACTATCGATATGTCTTTTCTGTTAGAACTTTGGGCGGCTTTAAACGTAAGGTACATACTGATATATCTATCTACATCTCACATATTAGCATGGAGTGGATCTTGGCATTTAGTTTTTTATTTCCTTACCAAACTGAAGTCATATACAAGGTTTTTTTTATCAAAACACGATGACCGATTGATACAACACCATGAGTATATATTCCTTAGTTGTTGCTCTCTCTGCTAAGACCTTCGGTGCTCTTTTCGTTAGGGATGTGCACATATACACATATCTTATGCGCTAGTATAATTTGAAGTATATAATTTGTTTTGACATATAGTCCTCTTTTAGGTTTGTTGGAATGTGTAAGTGTAGACCTTTTCTGTCCTCTCAAGTTTTTTTACGTTTGTTGATAAAATTATCGACATTTGGATACACATGTTCAAAACCTTTTAACTTTTACTTCATGATTTCATAGATTGTGAATTTATATATTTTCACTTAATATGATAAAATTTTTTTTGCTATCTTTTAAGCATAACAAAATTTTGGTCGTTAAACGTTTTAATACAACATATTATTATAATATTGATTATGATCTTTAATTATTAAAATCTTTTTTATAGAGACTACATTTTCACAAGCTCCTTTGTCTGTCAGTATATCTCCTGTGCTACTACTGATTGGTATGTTCAAAATGATTTTTCCTTTCCTTTTTATTTAATATATATGCATTAAGAAGATATCTGCTGTAAATCTTCTGTTACTCACCTGTTATTTATTTTTCATTTAGCATATCATTGCTTTTTCTCATTAAGAAAATATCTGCTGTAAACCTTTTGTTATTTACCTGTTATTCATCTCTCATTTAGCATATTATTGCCTTTTCTTATTCAGCATATCATTGTCTTTTCTTTAATACATAACATTAATGCCTTCTGTTGAATTCATGACATTTATATATAATTTTTGTTCTTCCATTCATAGATACCATTTCTGTTATACATAATTTATACACTATATTATGGGTCATATTTATATCAAATTATTTTAATATATAATATTTTTGGAAACGGTTTTATAATGTTGGTTTAATTACATATAATCAATTTACTAATTGTCTCATAAATTAATTACTTATAATTGATTTACCATTTGTTCCCTATGACATCCATTTGATAATAACAATATATATATGGATTCAGTCAACACTTTCGAGTAATGAATTTGATTCATAATGAAAAATTTTTTTTTTTTTTAAATTCTTTTTTATTTATACATTATATTTGTTATATGTGGTGTATTTTTACATTTCTATATTTGTTGTAATGTATTTGATTTAATTTGTTTTTAATTTGTTTTTATTTAATAATATATATGATTGATTGTTATCTTTTAGACCCCTGATGAAGGTTTTTATAAAAACCGAAACACGGACCGTGTTGGGTCCTCAATAAAGTTTTTTGGAGCATCTCAACCCTGATCCTGGTTTGATCTCTTGAAACGTTGTTTCCACTTGCTTCTCTCTTGTGTTGAACTTCTGTGGAAACTTTTGGACCTTTCATTGCTACGGTTGTTGGACCTTGGTTCACCCCCAGTGGTCCCATCATGTCTTTCCAACCATGGGATAACATATTGAGTTATCCAGATGATCGACTCAATGGACTACTACAATCACAAGAGCCATTTACAGAAGATGAAGACATCCACCTATCAACTTTAGACAGATGGTCAAATATTATATTGAAACAGAAAAATGCTATCAAATTTGACTTACATTATTCATTTTTATTGGAATATTGTAGACAACAAAAAATCCCCCGTGGTTTAAGGATCATGAAGGGACCCACCATTTTTCAAGATGATCAATCTTTTTTAGACGATTGGTGTAAAATTTTAAATAAATGTTCTTTAGACCTCATGATTCTTCTAATTGAAACAGCTAAGAAGAGGGCAGAGAACATTAAGAAAGAAATAAAGGTAGAACTTGACATTCTTGAAAAAGAAGATGATAATTTTAACACGATCATTTTAGATGTTAACACTCGAAGTAAGAATCTGAGACAAGAAATTAAAAAGGGTAAGATGGAAAAACTAAAACGAGATACTAATGATTATAAAAGGGGCCCAATCTATCCTTGGGCCCTAGCAAAGATTAAATATCATCCTCAGATACACCACAGATCACGGTCACACATGGCATCACATGTTAAAAACCAATTACCTATCTCTGATAGAAGCCATAGAAACATAGGGAATATTAATTCTGATAACAGTAATCAAATCTCAGTCCAAGCGGAAATACATCAGACCCATTCCAATAGCCCTTCCACTAACAAAGAACGTGGCAGGAAGAGAATAAGAAGTATGTCGGATGATGAGATCTTTACCTCTCCTCTTCACAGCCCTAAACCACGCAATGCAGTCACATCTAATTTTTTAGAACATCTCTGGCAACAGAACAATTCACGTCCACAGAGATTGGACTCCACCAGGAATATAGACCGATTCCAACAGGGATATCAATTCCGCGGAAGAGGACGCGGAAGAGGAAGAAACAGAGGAAGAGGAGAGAGACAGAATTATCGACCTTGGTAGATGATATACCTATATTTAACCTATCAGATTATGTCCTTAAAGATATAGAAATTGCAGTTTTAAAAAAAGGCCTTTCATTCTCTCCCACTTCCACCTATGATGAATTTCAGACGCGCATAGATCTCTTTAAGTTTCAGAGGAAATTACAGATCAAAAAATTTTTTTCATCCATTGAATCCACACAGACTGATATATCAGTTGTGAAAAGGAATTCTAAATGGGTTCCCCCTGGACCTTGTGACCCTGCTATTAAAACATTTTATGACGTCGTCCTCAGGGACATCACAACATTAGAAAAGAGCACTAAAAGACGCCCTTTTTATAATCTCACAAAAGATGAAAATCAAGCATTGCGTTCCCTATCGTTGAATACAAATATTGTCATAAAACCAGCAGACAAGGGTGGAGGCATTGTCATTCTAGATCGAACATCTTATATACAAGAAGTAATGAGACAACTAGGTGATACTACCTTTTATGTGCCTCTTGGTGATGACCCTACAGATACCTTAAAAAATGAAATAACTACAATTGTTGACTATGCACATAGTATGGGTTTTTTAACACTTAAAGAAAAACAATTTTTGATTACCGAGCATCCTGTCATTCCAACGATTTATATCCTACCGAAGATACATAAATCTATGACTGATCCACCAGGTAGACCTATCATTTCAGCAAACAGTTCAGTTTTGGAACCCCTTTCGATATTTACAGATTATTTTCTTAGACCATATATTCCCAAAATCAAATCATATGTACGCGACTCATCTCATTTCATTAATATGTTGGAAGAATATAATGGTGATGTAGAAAATTTATTATTAGTTACATTAGATGTTGAATCATTGTACACTAACATACCACAGTTGGAAGCACTAATTGTCATTGAAGAAACCCTACGTGATAGGCAGACTGACATACGGATTCCTAATAGGCTCATTTTAGCCTTAGCTACTCTTGCCCTGACAAAAAAATTATTTTTACTTTAATGGCAATTTTTATTTACAAATTAAGGGCACAGCTATGGGGGCATCTATGGCCCCCGATATAGCCAATCTTTATATGGCCAAATTTGAAGATTTATATCTATTAGATCATCCATACAAACAGCAAGTTAAAATGTATAAGAGATATATAGATGATATCTTTATACTGTGGAAAGGTGATAGTTCTTTATTGCAACAATTCCATGAATGGATCAATACATGTGATTCAAATTTGAAATTTAAAATGCAATTTGATAAAGACTGTATTTCTTTTCTAGACATTGAGGTTAAAAAGGACAGACATTGGCTCACCACCTCATTATACAGAAAACCCACAGATAAAAATTGCTATTTACATTACTCAAGTTACCATAATAGAGCACTAAAGGATAATTTACCATTTTGTCAATTTTTAAGACTTAAGAGAATATGTGCTGATGTAGATGATTACTATAAACATTCTAGAGATTTAAAGAAAAGATTTAGACAACGAGGGTATCCGAATAAATGTATCACAGAAGGGTTTAAAAAAGCCAGTCTGAGAACTAGAGAAGAACTGTTGAATACTGGCGCTAAATCCTTTTCTAATCCAGATTTAGTCTGTGCTCTTAGATTTTCATCCTTAAGCCATTCTTTTAAAAAAATTATCTTAAAACACTGGCATATCATTCAGATCCATCCATGTTTCAAAGAAGTCGTTCCAATTTTTGCGCTTTCTAGAAACCCTAATTTAAGGAATCATTTAGTTCCATCTTTCCTTCCAATGATTAGAGATAATTTTATTCGTAAATTTGGTGGACACAGGCCATGCAATTCTTGTACTGTCTGTGCCCACTCCCTCCAGTTAGATTCATTTATACATCCCTCTACAGGTAAAAAATATGAACTAAGATTCGATAGTGATTGCAATTCTGATAATGTGATTTACATGATTCTATGTCCTTGCAACATGATCTATATTGGTAAGACTAAAAGGAAAATAAAAACTCGGATAATCGAACATCGTAGTTGCATCAGGAGGCAGGTTAAATCAGCTCCATTAGTTGAACATTGGATCGATGCTGAACACAGCATTGATGATTTAAAATTCTTTGTATTACAGCTTATTAAACAAAATCCCCGTGGTGGAGATATTGACCAGAAATTATTAAGAGCAGAACAACGTGCTATATATCAAGCTGAATGTGTAGCTCCAAAAGGTCTTAATAAAGAAATTGAATATTTACACTTTCTTGGATAATATCTTTGCATTAATCCATCAATTATTCTGATCTATTTTCTGCTATTAACTCTCATATATATATATATATATATATATATATACATTTTGATATTATTGATATTATTGATATTATTTATATGTTTACGTTACGACTAGTATCAATTTTTTATGTTAGTTTTCTTTTTTTTAATATTTCATAATAGTAATCTTAATATTTCATTATAGTAATTTATTGATTATTCTGTCGATATATATATCCAAAATATAAATTTTAATATTATTTTGTATTAGAAGCATAAAACCACTTTTTATTTTTACTTTTATTTTCATTTTTTGGATTAGATTTATGTTCCTTATAATGAAATTCTATTTGCGATGATGGACCTCTTTTTACTATTATTATATTTTTTTATCATTATTCTTTATCATTATTTTTATTTTTATCCCATGATAGTAATTTATTGATAGCTCTGTCCATGTGTATCCAATATATTCAATTGTAATATATGACCAAATCATTTTTAAATATTTTTTAGCAGAAGCATTAAACTATTTTCATTCTTGGATTGGATCTATGTTTCTTATAATGAATATTCCAGTCTTTTTGTGATGATAGACCTATTTTTATTTACTATTTTGTCATTATAGGATTTTAATAGCCCTATAACCCATTTTGTTTCAATAGAGAAAGATATCTGATGTTATACAAATAGGTACTAATGTGCCTGTCATCACGAATATTCAATTAACATTTGTTTTAACGATTTTTCGTTTTATATATTGATTCCAAGGAGCTAATTTATAGGCTTATTCTTTTGTTAATTATTGGTTTAAATTACTATTCCAGTACCATTTAAATTAATTAAATACCTTGGTTACTACGTCATGGTTTTAACCATTTACCACTGCTGCTATATGTACCCATAATTTCTGTCGAGTCCCTCAGAGCTGTACTTATCTCAGTTTAACTTCTTATGACATTTCTTACTAATTGGTTGATATATCGTTTACAAATTTTGGCATCTTTACATATGTATTGTTTAAAATATCCGTTAAGTATTACTTGATTAATTATTTGGTTATTATTCTATCATCCCTTATTTTTGGTTATTTTCTAAATATTAATTTATTAATTTATTATCCTATTGAGCTCTTCAAAACCGTTTTCTCAATTAATTTTTTAATTTCTATGTATTCTTTTAGCTTTTCATCTAATTATCTTTTAAATGATTATGTGACAAATTTATCACTTTACACCTCCATCAATTTCATTCGCCTACCCCTACAATGATTGTCTAATGTAATAGTCATCCGTTTTTCATTAGTTAGTATATGTGCCAATCCTTATTTTGAAATTTGAAATACCCTATCCACGGGTTCCACGTTACATCATATCGTTATTTAAATAATGCCTTTTCTGGCGCCCTTTTCAATACAATTTCAAACTATACCTATTGGTACGAGGCTACATTTTTTCTTCATTCAAGGTAAGGTATTCTTCTTTTCTGATTTTATTTAGCTTAACATCTTTACCCGACACGGAACCACTGATGTATATGTAGCTGGCTTTCATTCTAACTACATGATAACTTTACTATCGATATGTCTTTTCTGTTAGAACTTTGGGCGGCTTTAAACGTAAGGTACATACTGATATATCTATCTACATCTCACATATTAGCATGGAGTGGATCTTGGCATTTAGTTTTTTATTTCCTTACCAAACTGAAGTCATATACAAGGTTTTTTTTATCAAAACACGATGACCGATTGATACAACACCATGAGTATATATTCCTTAGTTGTTGCTCTCTCTGCTAAGACCTTCGGTGCTCTTTTCGTTAGGGATGTGCACATATACACATATCTTATGCGCTAGTATAATTTGAAGTATATAATTTGTTTTGACATATAGTCCTCTTTTAGGTTTGTTGGAATGTGTAAGTGTAGACCTTTTCTGTCCTCTCAAGTTTTTTTACGTTTGTTGATAAAATTATCGACATTTGGATACACATGTTCAAAACCTTTTAACTTTTACTTCATGATTTCATAGATTGTGAATTTATATATTTTCACTTAATATGATAAAAATTTTTTTGCTATCTTTTAAGCATAACAAAATTTTGGTCGTTAAACGTTTTAATACAACATATTATTATAATATTGATTATGATCTTTAATTATTAAAATCTTTTTTATAGAGACTACATTTTCACAAGCTCCTTTGTCTGTCAGTATATCTCCTGTGCTACTACTGATTGGTATGTTCAAAATGATTTTTCCTTTCCTTTTTATTTAATATATATGCATTAAGAAGATATCTGCTGTAAATCTTCTGTTACTCACCTGTTATTTATTTTTCATTTAGCATATCATTGCTTTTTCTCATTAAGAAAATATCTGCTGTAAACCTTTTGTTATTTACCTGTTATTCATCTCTCATTTAGCATATTATTGCCTTTTCTTATTCAGCATATCATTGTCTTTTCTTTAATACATAACATTAATGCCTTCTGTTGAATTCATGACATTTATATATAATTTTTGTTCTTCCATTCATAGATACCATTTCTGTTATACATAATTTATACACTATATTATGGGTCATATTTATATCAAATTATTTTAATATATAATATTTTTGGAAACGGTTTTATAATGTTGGTTTAATTACATATAATCAATTTACTAATTGTCTCATAAATTAATTACTTATAATTGATTTACCATTTGTTCCCTATGACATCCATTTGATAATAACAATATATATATGGATTCAGTCAACACTTTCGAGTAATGAATTTGATTCATAATGAAAAATTTTTTTTTAAAAATTCTTTTTTATTTATACATTATATTTGTTATATGTGGTGTATTTTTACATTTCTATATTTGTTGTAATGTATTTGATTTAATTTGTTTTTAATTTGTTTTTATTTAATAATATATATGATTGATTGTTATCTTTTAGACCCCTGATGAAGGTTTTTATAAAAACCGAAACACGGACCGTGTTGGGTCCTCAATAAAGTTTTTTGGAGCATCTCAACCCTGATCCTGGTTTGATCTCTTGAAACGTTGTTTCCACTTGCTTCTCCCATCAATCTGTTCCCATATAGCTTATTATGGGAACACTGGACACTAAAGGGTTAAATTTCCATGCGGTATATAGAATGCACTAAGCATCTCTCCATGTAACCAAATTTGGTTGCATCCATTTAATTTTAACTAATGGGGCCTCAGAAAATTAAATTCTGAGTTTTAGTACTATGCAAAATGCTGTTGTTAATACAGTATAATGAATATAAACATTCCACTTAATGTTATCATTGCTCTGACAGCCCTAGCAAATCATTGAATAGGACAGGCAGAAGTATTTCTGTTATGCAATAAAGACACTAAAGCATATTCAAGAGTGATCCTTTTCATTTAAGTGAATTACTTGAAGAAAAGCTCTTAAGCTTTTCAGGGATTTTTTTTTATTTGTGCAACTATCCTCCTAGAAATATTGTGGGTTTCCCCACCAATTGAAAATGATTGACAATTCCCACAACAATCCTAAACTATCCCTCAATTGTTTCATGTTATTTTCACCTGCAGTTCAATCTTCACACCTGGCTGTTCTTGTAAGGCATGTTCAGTAAAACCAGACAATTTGAGATCCTCTAGGAATTCAGAATGGAAGAACTGCAAATTAATAAACACCAGATTGTGCCAGTCCTACCTAATCTCAATACACAACGCTCACTCTGATTTCATTCTTCCAAGCTCCCATCCTTTTGCTTCTGCTCTCTTCTCACATATTGATTGTGAAATATTGCTTTCACAAAGGATCTATTTTCAGAGTTGTCCTTCATCCTGGACTAAAATCCCTTTCAGAGGAAGAATCTGGCTTACAATATTCAAAGAAAAATGAGTCACCAAAATGTTCAATCTAACAAATGTTAAAACATATACCAAAACAGCAGTCTTATCTTTATCACCTAATAAGACATAGTAACAAGGAGTCAACTTTCAAAGAACTACAGTCTATAATTATATATTACAATTTATGTTTAGGCTGTTTGAAAGTTGATTAGCTACTAGGGGAAAGTTTGGTTATTATTCCTTTATAGGTATGTTTCCTCTTTGGTGCCCTTTCAAGTGTTCACTCCTTCTGAAATGTTCACATTTTGCTTGTGATACCACACTCATGTTTGTGTTATTGTATTCGCTAGCTAAGTTTCACACAATTTTGCATATATATAAGCACCTTAATGCATACAATTATTTACGGTCTAGCTCCGGAATACATGATTCCTTTAATAGACCTCCCACCTTGAAATGCCATCAACACAGCCCGCACCTATCTCCAACTTCATTATCCGTCTTGCCGGGGTGTCAAATACAAGCTTCTTTTTGCCTCTACTTTTCACTACTCCAGCCCGAAGACTTGGAATGCTTTACCTCTGAACCTAAAATCTCAATCTGATCATCACCTTTTCAAGAAGATGTTGAAAACGTTCCTTTTTGAAAAAACTTACTCCATTAGTAATTCTGCTGTTTAGTCACCCTAATTGTTGTTAGTGTTCTCTCCTTATTCGCTGTAAAATTCATGTGTTGTACTTTTCTACTTTTGTAATTCATGTAAGCCATATTGTGCCTGCATTTGTGGGAAAATGTGGGGTATAAATGAACTATATATATATATATATATATATATATATATATATATATATATATATATATATATATATCACTTTGCCTTCAATGATTTCCATACATTGTCAGTTGGCACATATTGTACCAGTTACAAAGCTGTTTCATTGTGTTCACACCTACACCTCATTATTATTCATTTTGTTAATGGTCTTATTAGTGTTCTGATTCTCAAGCATGATTGTACATGCTTTATAGATTTTTTCAGATTTCATGACTTCATGCCTATTCATGAGCTGTTTTGTTTTCGTGCGTCTTTATCATATGCATTAATTTAATATTTGGATTTATGTTTTTTATGATTTCAACATCCAGGAAAAAGTTTTAAAGAGGCAAGAGAAGATCAGATGGATGCCAGCATGCCTCCACCATCTTGGATCCTCCATAAAAGAATCACAAGGTAATACTTTTAAAATAAGAGGAAATATTTTTTCACTCAATGAGTATTTACGCTCTGGAACTCGTTGCCAGAGGATGAGATTACAGTGGTTAGCATATCTAGGTTTAACAATGATTTGGACAAGTTCCTGAAGGAAAAGTCCATAATCTGCTATCGAGATAGACATGGAGGAAGCCATTGCTTGCTCTGGGATTGGTAACATGGAGTCTTGCTACTATATTGGGGTTCTGCCAGGTACTTGTGACCTGGATTGGCCACTGTTGGAAACAGGATACTAGACTAGATGGACAAACACAAACAGAAGAAAAACTCCACTGAGAGAAAGCACCGAGCATCAAAACAGTAAAGAATCTTTATTAAACAACAATCGTCAATAAGCAATAAAGGGGACCCGACATGTCGCATGTTTCGGGCCTAACAGACTGCTTCAGGGGCCTAGGAATCTAACATGTCAAACATATTCCCAGCTAAGTCGTGAAACCAAATCTCCTATTAGTAATCTTTCTGAGTTCAAAGAGTGCAGGCACAAACTGACTTGTAAAAACACTGTGTCATGCACGGATTCTATATATGACACCAGATTTGGGCGCTATCCCAAAATGTGCACTCAACTTAATTGGCTAACGAGAAATTAACAAGCAATAATTAGCTGCCAACTTTGACTTTAATTGGCACCAATTAGGGTTTGAGTGCACATCTGGCTGCACACCATTTTATAACGCTTGGTGCCCAAATCCCATAGCACACAACTCAATAGGGGGCATGGCCATAGGAGGAGCATGGACACATCAGGGGCATTCCAAAATATTGCGTGATTCGTTACAGCACCAGCATTTCCACCAAGTTTTGGCAGGCGTAAGTCTGGTGCTCCAAGTTAAGGTGCGGGAATCGGCACTAAGCACAATTCTATAAAGGGCGCTTTTATAGAATCGCGCTTAGCACCGATCTTTTCCGGCCCCCATTTGTTAAGTGCCATGTCTAGAATCCAGCCCTTGGTGTGCAGAAATCTGATGGAGAGGAGGAGTAGCCTAGTGGTTAGTGCAGCGGACTTTGATCCTGGGGACTGCAGCTCCTTGTGACTCTGGACAAGTCACTTAATCCTCCATTGCCCCAGGTACAAATAAGTACCTGTATATACAATGTAAACTGCTTTGAATGTAGTTGCAAAAATGACAGAAATGCAATATATCAAGTACCATTCCCATGTTGGGGGTGAGAAGCTGATCTGCACTGACCTGGAAAGAGACCTTGGTATGATCATGTCAGATGACCTCAAGGTAGCAAAACAGCATGATAAGGTGGTGGTCGGTGTCAGAGGGATGCACAGAGAGGCAGATTAGCAGGGTTAAAAAAAAAAAGGTGTCAATGCCTCTGGTACATGTTCTTGATGAGACCTTACCTAAAATGCTGGGTTCAATAATGCACAAGAAAATCATTTTTATTAATGGAAAATCAAGATTGCTTATAAATTCAAAAACCCTGTATCTTTTTGATCTTGACCCTCTCTCCTTAAACAGCTTTTACTGAAATACTTAAGGACTCTTCTACCAAGCTGTGTTAGGTTCTAATGTGTGCCTAATGCAGGACATGCTAAAGCGTTTAGTTATTTTCTCAATTGCACACACTTTGTGGTATTTATATTTCTTTTTTGGGGGGAGGAGATGTGTTGGGGCAGAGAATAGGCCTGGATGCACTAATCTGCTACCATGGTGACATTATCACCAAGCTAACTGTTTAGCACGTCCATAATACAGGAGCCCTTAGTGCCTCTTACAGAGGAGGCGGTACATGCTCTCACGGTTAATTTTTTAAAATTACCTCATGCATATGCTAATATTAGCGCAGAACCAGAAATAAAAGAAATAGGAAAAAGCTCTTTTTGACGGCCATGCTAGAAATGGGCTTAGTGCATGAGAAAGGCCTAAGTAAAGATGCAGTAAGCTCATTACTTAGCACAACTTAGCAAAAGGACCCCCAAGTCATTACTAGAAATTATTTTTAATCTTGTGTGTCTCTATTAGATTGTAAGCTCCATGGAGCAGGAACCAAGCCTATTTTATGTATTTGCACAATGATATGTAT
The DNA here is from genome assembly GCF_901765095.1 of Microcaecilia unicolor. Lineage (NCBI taxonomy): Eukaryota > Metazoa > Chordata > Amphibia > Gymnophiona > Siphonopidae > Microcaecilia > Microcaecilia unicolor. The sequence goes on along the minus strand of NC_044034.1, from coordinate 94,594,053 downwards.
GCTAGAGGCTGACTGAAACTGTCTGAAAGCTTTCAGCCAAAACTAAAACTGCAGCAGAAACTCAGCGCCTGGTTTCAGCTGAAGCCGAAATCGCTGCCTCCACCACTTTTGACCCTCCCCCGGCGCCGCCATCCCTCCCCTTTCAACCCCCCTGCCCCAACCCTCCCCCGTCGTCAGGTACCTGTGCTGGCAGGGGTCCCCAACCCCCGCCAGCCGACGTCCTCTTCAGTGCCGGTCTCCAGGCCGGCACGTTGCTGCAGCTGATCTGGAAGGATTCTGTTTCTGTGTCCTCCTGGCATCCTGCACGATCAGCAGCAGCAACGCCCCGGCCCTGAGACCACGCTGAAGAGGACTTCGGCTGACAGGGGTTGGGGACCCCCGCCAGCACAGGTACCTGACAACAGGGGAGGGTTGGCAGCGGCAGGAAGGAGGGTCAAAAGGGGAGGGGTGGCAGCACCGGGGGAGGGTCAAAAGTGGTGGCGGCGGCGGTTTCGGCTTCAGCTGAAACTAGGCGATGAGTTTCTGCTGCAGTTTTAGTGGGGGAGGGTTGGCAGCGGCTGGAAAGGGGGGGTCACAAGGGTTGGCAGTGGTGGGGCCAGGGCCAAATCTGGGGGGGCCATGCCCCCATGGCTCCACGTAGCTACGCCCCTGATTTAAATAATGACTGTATTTTACCTTCAAGCAAAACAGCCTCCACACATATGGACCACAGCTGCTTTCACAGTGGGTGACATTGCGCCACACTTGGAATGGCAGCTGATGTCATAATGCCACAGAAAGAGTTTATCACCCCAAATTTACAGATTTGAATTCCTGTTAAAATTTTGTATTAAAAGCATTTATTTGGCATACTCTTAGACAGCTGCCACCGAAGTGCTGTAAAGATTCAGTTGGCTGGCTTTGCAAGAGAATATATAGATTTGTGATCTTTAAATTGGTAAAGAAAAAAAAACACATTTTAAACATAGAATAGTATTTCATATGTAACCAAAAAAAATAAACAACTTCAAAACAGGAGTAATTCTATCATACTGGTTGGATTTAATCAACAGGCAAGCTGAACATGCTTCCATGCAGTTTTTTCAGGAAAGCCAGCCAGGAGATATTTGCAAGACCTGAGGCAGGACAATGCAGAACTGTTAAAAAAAAACCAAAAAGCAGCCTCATGCAGTACAAACTGCAAGTGCCAGATTCTGGAAAAATGGGGAATAAATGTGCAGATCAAAATCAGCCACTGTGGGCTTTTTTTTATACTTGAATATTCAGCGCCAGCCTGTATCTGGATACTGGTGTGGAATACCTAGGTATAATGTGGCTGCCGGCACTTATCCAGGTACCACAATATTCAGACTAGTACCTGAATAAAGTTAGGACAGCCTTTTTGTTGTGCTAATTTTATTTGGATAGTTATCTGGATAGGGGTTAATTCTTAAGATGCTGTCAAAGGTTAGGTATTAGGATGATGTGTGCTAAGCATGAATTCTCTAACCGCAGTTACACATGTAACTACCATTTCAGAATGCTGGCTTAAGTCCACAGTTATATGCCTAACTTTAAGTGTGATAAATCAAATTATATGGACATTATACTTCAATGTGGGGATACAACATCACTTTCAGCACAAAATCCCAACAAATTTACGGGTATGTTTACTAAGGCACGCTATAGGTGCTTTAGCTTTAACACATGTTAATGGTTAACACGTTTAACACTAGTGAGCCCATAGGAATGTAGTGGTGTGTTAGTATTTAACATGCCTTGACTTTAAAGGCGTATTAAAAACGCTAACGTTCCTTAGTAAATGTACTCCTTAGTCATTTATATCCAAGAGTCACACTATAAGTTAAACATAACTTCATTAGAAAAAAAATATTTTGTGACCACCAGAAAATGGCAAAACCCACAGCATTTCAAACTTTTATGCAATGGATGCCTAATTGTCATCAGTCTGTTTTTAAACTTTTGTCAACATTTTTTCTTCAATAAATGTATATATTTTCCCCAACACAAGTACTTAGCTTTTAACACTGCTGTGAACATTCAGACTTGCTGCTGACATGTCCAAGGTTGGATCCTTCTTCAGGGTAGCAGTCCAAGCATACTGAGCCAACTCTTTCTTTGCCAGCAGGCCACTCCTCCACAAGTTATGTTTAACTTAGTGACTCGTGGATATGACTCAATTTGCTGGGATTTTGTGCTGAATGTAACTTTAGGCGTGAGCACCTATGCTAGTCTATTGTTAAGATGGACATGGGGGAAGCCACTGCTTGCCCTGGGATTGGTAGCATGGAATGTTGCTACTATGTGGGATTCCAGAATCTTGCTTCTCTTTGGGGTTCCAGAATGTTGCTACTATTTGGGTTTTTGCCGGGTACTTGCGATCTGGATTGGCCACTGTTGGAAGCAGTATACTGGGCTAGATGGACCATTGGTCTGACCCAGTATGGCTATTCTTATGTTCTTATATAAATGCTCGTGCCTAACTGTAGGCAGTTGGGTGCATAAATGATGATATTCTACAACCAACATGTGCAACTACTAGCTACAATCATGACCCACACATGCCCCTCCCAGGTCCATGACCCTTGCAATTGCATGCTATGGATTTTGCATGTGCAATTGCAGAATACCAACCAAGGGCAGTTTTGCGTGTAACTACTATTAATGCCAACACCAATTATAGCCAATATTTGGTTGTTAAAGCCAATTGTCAGCTCATTAGTATATTAAGTTACACGTGTAACTGACATTATTCTATAACTTATGTGCACAACTTTGTGCACTAAGTGTAAAAATGAGCACACAAATTTATAGAATTAGGTGCTTAGTGAACTGAATATTGGCAGGAATCTGGTGACTGCCAGCTCCATCCAGACTCCAGCTCGCCCAGATATTGCCGAGGCATCTGACCAGATTTTCAGTGGCACTATCCGGGCAATTGAAACTGCTACCAAAACTTATTGCCTGGTTCCTTCCTTTCAAAGCTGAAACCTAAAGTTTGGTTTTGTGAATGTGAACTGAGGCCCACTGGTGATTGTCAGAGCTTGCAGCCATAAGAGTTGATGAAGCTGTGGTTTTGCAAAAATATGTTCCACTCGCCAATTACAATCGTTGATGTCTTGTGATTTTGCAATGTCTGCTTTAAATTGAGTGTTTGGACATAACTAGAAGAGGAACTTTTTCAGTAACTGGACCATTGGAGTGGAATAAGCTGCCAAGTGGACTTAAAAATGAGCGACATGTACAAACGTTCTGAAAACACACTAGTTCATGTCTAGCGTATTATGTGCCTGCTGGTGCTGCTTCTCTATCCATCTAGAGGACCTGGATGTTATCTTTCATTTTCTTTTTTTTTGATTGTGTATTATGAAGAATTTGTTTTGATGTGATTTTATACATATATTTTTTGTTTCCCACCCTGGATAAGGGTGGGTTATAAGTGGAGGAGTGGCCTAGTGGTTAGAGCATCGGTCTGGCAATCCAGAGGTGGCCGGTTCAAATCCCACTGCTGCTCCTTGTGATCTTGGGCAAGTCACTTAACCCTCCATTGCCTCAGATACAAACTTAGATTGTAAGCCCTAGGACAGAGAAATATCCAGTGTACCTGAAAGTAACTCACCTTGAGCTACTATTGAAAAAGGTTTGAGCAAAATCTAAATAAATAAATAAATCTAACCCAATCCCACAGGAGATTACCCTCCATTCCCAGAACTGCCATTTTAACAGAGACTTCTCAATAAATCTGGCACATTCAGGTTCCCAAGTCAATGCTGATGTAGTTATAAATACCCTCTGATACCGGAACTTTGTGAGAATGTGTAAAGAAAATCATGATTACCAGCTTTTAAGCTTACCAAACTCTGCACAAGTAACAAGAGAAAGTAGCATGAAGAAGTTTTCCATTTTGTATTTAGCTATAAAACTGATTACGGACGAACGTGACATAGATTCTTACTAAAGCAGGTTAGAGTCCAAACACTGGGCTACACTGCAGACATAACCAGCCTGATGCACAATCCAGGATTAAAAAAAAAAGCCCATTGATGTTACTGAATGCGAGGACTATGTACTCTGAAAATTTACAATCAAGAGCAATACATTTTTCAAATTATTTGCTAATAAACTTCTTTTCAATGTAATATCACTTCCCTACCAGTACAGGCATTGTAAACAATCACTGCAGGTTCCTTTTTCAAAGAATCTAGCTTCTGCATGACACAAGTTTGATTAAAACGTTGCATCTTCATCATACCCAACAGAACTTAGAAATTCTTTAGAATTGCCCAAATAGTATCCAAGCCAGAATATATATAATAATTTAAATAATGAAATATCATATTTTACCACTAAGCGAAATTGCCTCCGCACACATGGACCTCAGCTAATGAAAACTGAAACTAAAAGAGACAGTGCTTTTACAATGGCTTTGTGCCACATTTGGAGTTAACAGCTGATGTCATACCTCCACAGAGAGGCTAATTCCTAAGGAGTTTGCCGTCCCAAATTTACAGACTTAAATTCCTGCTAAACTTTTTGTATCAAAAGCATTAATCTGGAGCACTAAATTTGCCAAGTAAATTAACATGCAACAACTATGCATGATCATAATGGCATTACTCGTTATCATATTACACATGCAAAAAAAAATGCAAGAATTATCCCCCCGCCCCCCCCCCCCCCAAAAGACTACTTTACAATGTTAGGTGGTCTAGTGGCGTACTTGGGTCAGGAGTGATTCCCAGTTGCTCTTGCCCCTGTGAACTCTTGCCACTAAAGGTCATGGCAGCCATTTTGAGAACAGAACCAGCATGAGCAGGAGCAACAGGGGGTCAATCCTGCCCTGACTACACCCCAAGTCTGCCAAGGATTGTAAGACAGGCCCAAGGGTAGTATCTGCAGGTAGGCAGTGGGGGGGGGGGGGGGGGGAGCAACCTGTTTGAAAGGGAGGGGGAGGGGGAGAGACAAACAAACAAACAGGGCAAAGCGCAAATTTTCAGCTTCCAATGCAAACACAGTCAGTTTTGGCTAAAACTTAAACAGAAGCCATGGCTGTAGCCTTTTGGTTGAAACAAAAACCAGACAGGAAAATGAAATTTGGGCCGGTTTCAGCACTGTAACTTAAACCAAAATTTGGTCAGCCTCTAATTTGTGCCTCTTTCTATAGCTTCATACAGTGTAGCCCACTGGTTTTCCACTATTTCTATCTCTTTCCATCCTCCTAGCTCTTCCTTAAAGTTCAGTCCCATTTTACCAAACTCAGTATTTTTTAAATCCAGGATTTTAATCTCTTGTCTTCCATGCCTTGGCTATTAAATCAAACCAATATAAGTAAATATTATTTTGCAGAAACACTGCCCCATGCATAAAGCTGATTCTCAGCTAAGGATTTCAAGACAGACATCAGGACCAGGGCAAGAAATTAAAAAAAGGTAAAGCCAAAAATCAAGAGATGTCTGACAGGCCCAGCGAATCTTCTCATATCAGTGATGCTTTAGCTGTGGTGTTCACCTTTATTTTGTTGCTGGTATAACACTTTTGAGGAGTAACCTTTCCCTCTATTACTGCTTCTAGTTTCCTGTCAGACCAAGCTTGTCAGGTGTGACTGCAGATAAGGGCTGATGCAAGTGGTCAGTTAAGTGCTGTTGCTTTCTTTCCCCAGACTGTATTGAATTGAAGGTATCTCCTTATCTTGAAGAAAGCACAGAAGGTGAAGTAATGCCATCCTCACACCACCAGTCCTAGGAAGTCTGTCACTTCTCCTTCTTTACCTTGGAGATTCTGTCAAACTCTTAAAGGGTTCACAGATTTTACCTACAAATCTGGATAACACCTAAAGAAAGGATGCCCTTCTTTTTTTCTACTGTGTAAAGAATGGTGCACATTTTCCCTGCTCGATGAGTGCATTAAGGTGGCTGTCACCAGTGACCTGATAAAAATAACTAGGACTGAGCTTATTGTGTGAAGGATGTCAAGCCTGTGAAAGACATATTGATCTCATTCATTCTGAGATCCCAGTGTCTGGCATCTGTATGTTTGAAAAGGAAAACGTGGAAGTGTACTGCAAAACAAGGTTACTGATGAAAAAGTGAGGAGATTTTAACCAATTTTACTTTTCAACAGTTCATTTAAAAAAGAAGAATTAAAAAAATTATATTTAGTTAGGGAGCACAAGCAGCTTTCACCCATTTTTGGTTTCCAAACCATTCTTCCTAAATAATGCCAACTCCAAAGTCTTAGACAGGGTATGATACATACCTGTAGCAGTTGTTCTCCGAGGACAGCAGGCTGATTGTTCTCACGACTGGGTGACGTCCGCGGCAGCCCCCACCAACCGGAAAGAAGCTTCGCGGGACGGTCGGCACGCAGGGCACGCCCACCGCGCATGCGCGGCCGTCTTCCCGCCCGTGCGCGACCGCTCCCGCCAGTTGAATGACTAGCAAAAAGATGAAACACACAACTCCAAAGGGGAGGAGGGAGGGAAGGTGAGAACAATCAGCCTGCTGTCCTCGGAGAACAACTGCTACAGGTATGTATCATACCCTTTCTCCGAGGACAAGCAGGCTGCTTGTTCTCACGACTGGGGTATCCCTAGCTCTCAGGCTCACTCAAAACAATAACCCAGGTCAATTGAACCTCGCAACGGCGAGGGTACAACAGAAATTGACCTACGAAGAACAACTAACTGAGAGTGCAGCCTGACCAGAATAAATTCGGGTCCTGGAGGGTGGAGTTGGATTTACACCCCAAACAGATTCTGCAGCACCGACTGCCCGAACCGACTGTCGCGTCGGGTATCCTGCTGGAGGCAGTAATGTGATGTGAATGTGTGGACAGATGACCACGTCGCAGCCTTGCAAATCTCTTCAATAGTGGCTGACTTCAAGTGGGCCACTGACGCTGCCATGGCTCTAACACTATGAGCCGTGACATGACCCTCAAGAGTCAGCCCAGCCTGGGCGTAAGTGAAGGAAATGCAATCTGCTAGCCAATTAGAGATGGTGCGTTTCCCGACAGCGACCCCTAGCCTGTTAGGGTCGAAAGAAATAAACAATTGGGCGGACTATCTGTTGGGCTGTGTCCGCTCCAAGTAGAAGGCCAATGCTCTCTTGCAGTCCAATGTGTGCAACTGACGTTCAGCAGGGCGGGTATGCGGCCTGGGGAAGAATGTTGGCAAGACAATTGACTGGTTAAGATGGAACTCCGACACCACCTTCGGCAGGAACTTTGGGTGAGTGCGGAGCACTACTCTGTTGTGATGAAATTTAGTATATGGAGCATGAGCTACTAGGGCTTGAAGCTCACTGACCCTACGAGCTGAAGTAACTGCCACCAAGAAAATGACCTTCCAGGTCAAATACTTCAGATGGCAGGTATTCAGTGGCTCAAAAGGAGGTTTCATCAGCTGGGTGAGGACGACGTTGAGATCCCATGACACAGTAGGAGGCTTGATAGGGGGCTTTGACAAAAGCAAGCCTCTCATGAATCGAACGACTAAAGGCTCTCCAGAGATGGCTTTACCTTCCACACGATAATGGTAAGCACTAATCGCACTAAGGTGATTCCTTACTGAGTTGGTCTTGAGGCCAGACTCTGATAAGTGCAGAAGGTATTCAAGCAGGTTCTGTGCAGGGCAAGAACGAGGTTCTAGGGCCTTGCTCTCACACCAAACGACAAACCTCCTCCACTTGAAAAAGTAACTCTTTTTAGTGGAATCCTTCCTAGAGGCAAGCAAGACCCGGGAGACACCCTCCGACAGACCCAACGCAGCGAAGTCTACGCCCTCAACATCCAGGCCGTGAGAGCCAGGGATTGAAGGTTGGGGTGCAGCAACGCTCCGTCGTTCTGCGAAATGAGAGTCGGAAAACACTCCAATCTCCACGGTTCTTCGGAGGACAACTCCAGAAGAAGAGGGAACCAGATCTGACGGGGCCAAAAGGGCGCTATCAGAATCATGGTGCCGCGGTCTTGCTTGAGCTTCAGTAAGGTCTTCCCCACCAAAGGTATGGGAGGATAAGCATACAGGAGGCCGGTCCCCCAATGAAGGAGAAAGGCATCCGACGCTAGCCTGCCGTGTGCCTGAAGTCTGGAACAGAACAGAGGCAGCTTGTGGTTGGTCTGAGAGGCGAAAAGATCCACCGAGGGGGTGCCCCACGCTCGGAAGATCTTGCGTACCACTCTGGAATGGAGCGACCACTCGTGCGGTTGCATGACTCTGCTCAGTCTGTCGGCCAGACTGTTGTTTACGCCTGCCAGGTACGTGGCTTGGAGAAGCATGCCGAACCGACACGCCCAACGCCACATACCGACGGCTTCCTGACACAGGGGGCGAGATCCGGTGCCCCCCTGCTTGTTGACGTAATACATTGCAACCTGATTGTCTGTCCGAATTTGGATAATTTGGCAGGACAGCCGATCTCTGAAAGCCTTCAGTGCGTTCCAGATCGCTCGGAGCTCCAGGAGGTTGATCTGCAGATCCTTTTCCTGGAGGGACCACAGACCCTGGGTGTGAAGCCCATCGACATGGGCTCCCCACCCCAGGCGAGATGCATCCGTTGTCAGCACTTTCGTGGGCTGCGGAATTTGGAATGGACGTCCCAGGGTCAAATTGGTCCGTATGGTCCACCAGAGCAGTGAAGTGCGGCAACTGGTGGAGAGGCGGATGACATCCTCTAGATTCCCGGTGGCTTGGAACCACTGGGAAGCTAGGGTCCATTGAGCAGATCTCATATGAAGACGAGCCATGGGAGTCACATGAACTGTGGAGGCCATATGACCCAGAAGTCTCAACATCTGCCGAGCTGTGATCTGCTGAGACGCTCTGGTCTGCGAAGCCAGGGCCAAGAGATTGGTGGCCCTCGCTTCGGGAAGGTAGGCCTGAGCCATCTGGGAATTCAGCAGCGCTCCTATGAATTCCAGAGACTGAGTTGGCTGGAGATGGGACTTTGGGTAATTTATCACAAACCCCAGCAGCTCCAGAAGTTGAATAGTGCACTGCATGGACCGGAGGGCTCCTGCCTCCGAGGTGTTCTTGACCAGCCAATCGTCGAGATACGGGAACACGTGCACTCCCAGCTTGCGTAGGTAGGCCGCTACCACCACGAGGCACTTTGTAAACACTCGTGGGGCAGAGGCGAGCCCAAAGGGCAGCACACAATACTGAAAGTGCCGTGCGCCCAGGCGGAATCTGAGATACTGTCTGTGAGCTGGCAGTATCGGGATGTGAGTGTATGCGTCCTTTAAATCCAGGGAACATAGCCAATCGTTTTTCTGAATCATTGGCAGAAGGGTGCCCAAGGAAAGCATCCTGAACTTTTCTTTGACCAGGAATTTGTTCAGGCCTCTCAGGTCTAGGATGGGACGCATCCCCCCTGTTTTCTTTTCCACAAGGAAGTACCTGGAATAGAATCCCTGCCCTTCCTGCCCGGGTGGTACGGGCTCGACCGCATTGGCGCTGAGAAGGGCGGAGAGTTCCTCTGCAAGTACCTGCTTGTGATGGGAGCTGAAAGACTGAGCTCCCGGAGGACAATTTGGAGGCAGGGAGGCCAAATTCAGGGCGTATCCGTACCGCACTATTTGGAGAACCCACTGGTCGGAGGTTATGAGAGGCCACCTTTGGTGAAAAAATTTTAACCTCCCTCCGACCGGCAGGTCGTCCGGTACGGACACTTGTAGGGCGGCTATGTTCCCATGGATCCAGTCAAAAGCCCGTCCCCGGCTTTTGCTGTGGAGGCGCAGGGGGCTGCTTAGGCGCACGCTGTTGACGGGAACGAGCGCGCTGGGGCTGTCCCTGTGCCTGACGAGGCCTTCGGGCCGGCTGGTTGTACCTACGCTTCGCAAAAGAATAGGGTGCAGCCTGCCGAGCCCGGGAAAAACGCCCGCCCGCGGGGGCGGGTGCTGAAGGCGCCCGGTGGGAGAGCTTGTCGAGAGCGGTTTCCCGCTGATGCAGTTGGTCAACCATCTGCTCGACCTTCTCGCCAAAAATATTATCCCCCCGGCAAGGGACGTCAGCCAGTCTCTGCTGGGTGCGGTTGTCCAGGTCAGAGGCACGCAGCCATGAGAGCCTGCGCATCACTATACCTTGGGCCGCAGCACGAGATGCCACGTCACAGGTGTCAAAAATCCCCCTGGACAGGAACTTTCTGCACGCCTTCAGCTGCCTGACCACCTCCTGATAAGGCCTGGACTGCTCCGGCGGGAGCTTATCGACCAGGTCCGCCAGCTGTTGGACATTGGTCCGCATGTGGATGCTCATATAGAGCAGGTAAGATTGGATGCGGGTCACGAGCATGGAGGATTGGTAGGCCTTCCTCCCAAATGAGTCCAGAGTGCGAGACTCCCGCCCCGGGGGCGCCGAGGCGGTATCCCCCGAACTCCGTGCCCTCTTGAGAGCAGAATCCACGACCGCTGAGTCATGGGGCAACTGGGGCCGCATGAGCTCTGGGTCAGAGTGGATCCTGTACTGGGACTCTGCTTTCTTGGGAATGGTGGGGTTAGTTAGTGGTCGCACCCAGTTCCGAAGCAGCGTCTCCTTCAGGACATTGTGCAGCGGTACCGTGGAGGACTCTCTAGGTGGTGATGGATAGTCGAGGACCTCGAGCATCTCGGCCCTCGGCTCTTCCACAGAGACCACGGGAAAGGGAATGCTTATAGACATATCCCGCACAAAGGAGGCAAAGGAGAGACTCTCAGGAGGTGAGAGCTTCCTCTCCGGTGACGGCGTGGGGTCCGAGGGAAGGCCCGTAGACTCCTCTGAGGAGAAATATCTCGGGTCTTCCTCTTCCCCCCACGAGTCCTCATCCTCGGTATCGGACATTAGCTCATGTAGCTGAGTCCGGTACCGGGCCCGGCTCGACGTCGAGGCACCGAGGCCTCGGTGTCGTCGAGCGGTGGACTCCCGCGCCGGCGGGGACGGAGCTCCCTCCATCGACGTCGACGGGGACTCCACCTGCGTGGCGGTCGAGACCGGCACCGCAAGCGGCGGCGGTGTCGACAGCCCCGGCGCCGGGCTAGAGCTCGCCGGCGCCACAGTCATCGGCGCCGGGGGCGCAAGCACCCCCGACGCCGGCACAGCCTGGCGCATCAGCCCTTCCAGGATCCCCGGAAGGATGGCTCTGAGGCACTCGTCCAGGCCCGCTGCCGGGAAAGGCGGTGGGGCCGGTAAGGGTGTCGGTGCCAGAAGCTGCTGGGGGCCAGGAGACGGCACCGAGGTGCCGGAACCCCGACGCGTCGGTACCTCCACCACCGACGGAGATCTCTCCTCTCTGCGATGACGCTTTGGCGTCGACTCCCCTTCAGGGTGCACCGAGGGCTCCCGGTGACGGCGCTTCTTGTCCTTTTTCCGGTGCACGTCACCGGCGCCGGAGGGCATGGAGGAGGAGGAGGTCGATCCCCCTCGGTCTCGAGGTACCGGGTCCGACAGGGTTCGGTCCCGTGGCTCACGAGCTGAGGGAGTGACCGGGGCCGACAGCCCACGCGGCCTCTCAACCCCACTCTCACCGGCGGGCCGACGGGACCTGTTCTCCTGGGGTCGCTGCCATCGGTGCCAATGTCTCGGGCATCGATACCGGTACCGAAGATCCGGCCTTCGATACCGATGCCGTCGAGGTCGACGTCGAGGGGCCGGCGCAAGTTCCAAAAAGACGGTCCCGCAGAACTTGCCTCGCAACCTGAGTCCGTTTCCGGAGACCGAGACACAGCGCGCACGACTTGAGATTGTGCTCCGGCCCGAGGCACTGGAGGCACCAAGCGTGGGTGTCGGTCTGCGAGATCGGCCGGCCGCAGCGACCACACTTTTTAAATCCACTCGGGACCTTCGAGGACATCGACGGAAAAATCGCGTCGGCGAAGTCAAAGTCGGCAATGGTGGCTAAAATCACACCACGAAAAAACTAGCCGACCGAGCGGCCACTAGGCCGCAACGAGGCGTCCCCGCTGGAAGCGAGGGAAAAGGGGAGCGCGTGCTCCACACGCGCAGTCTTTTCTTTTTTTTTTTTTTTTGTTTTTAAAAGAAAAATAATAAAAGGAAAATAATTAAATTAACGAAGCGCGATCCGCGTATACGCGATCGCAAGAATCCGGCGGCTGAAGTAGAGAGAGCGGCAAAGCACGACTCTCTCCAGGCGCGGAAAAAAAGGAACTGGCGGGAGCGGTCGCGCACGGGCGGGAAGACGGCCGCGCATGCGCGGTGGGCGTGCCCTGCGTGCCGACCGTCCCGCAAAGCTTCTTTCCGGTTGGTGGGGGCTGCCGCGGACGTCACCCAGTCGTGAGAACAAGCAGCCTGCTTGTCCTCGGAGAATACAGTTTACAAAGAAAAGAAAAATGAAACAACAATATGAAAGTGCACATCAGATTACATTCAATACATATTTTAGATAGATAATTTGGACACCAGAGATTCACAGACACTTTTCTCCCTTAATTTTTAGTGTGGTAATTTAAATTAACAAGTACATTTTAATTATGCCTCACTTCCATTTCTTCATTTTCTGTAAGCTAATACTAAAAGTAAATCTAATTTTAAGGCCCTCTTATGCACCATACTCATTTTCAACATACATTGCAGCAGATTGTATCATCCTATAATACATTTCAAGTTGGGGAGAGGGGCCTGCCTAAGTGATTAGACAAGATAGAATCCAGTACATCAGAGTTCAAATCCGACTTCTACCACATACTCTTACTGATTTTGAGCAAATCACTATACTTCCCTGTTGTGTCATATACCCATGTAGGTAACATATATGGGTGAAGGCAATGGCATAGCCAGGACTAGAATTGCACAGGGACAGCAATCTAACCCATCCCCACTAGAAATCCAAACCGTCCCTGAAAGTAATCTCCTCCATCCATGTCTGTACCCATAACCTTCAGATGTTTTTCTGCATTTTTATTGTTAATGAAAACACAAACATGCCAAAACAGGCATAAAACCAACATCTCCCTCCCCCCCAATTCCCCAACCTCAAACCAAGAGGTTGACATGACCAGCAATCATCCCATGATCATGACACACACACGGCAAGCCAAACACGAGTACCACTAGCCGCCGGTACCCAGAACCTTCTAAACTAGTTGAAACATATAGAACTTCCATCCATTTCCATATTACTGTATACTCGTCTTGTAATGCAGTTGATAGATAATATGTCAATGTAAAAGGGGGCACATTAACAACAGAAACTCCCAGTACTTCAATTAGATATTTTCTCATCATAAGTATAGTAATCAACATTATTAATCCCCAATCCCCTCTGCATTGCAAGCAACTCAAAACAAAAGACAGAGAGACAACTTAAGCCAGAATGGTATGGTAGTGGTACCTATTAAATTCCAGTGGTCAGCTCCTTCTTCTTCCCTCAACCCTCCCACCTCCCACCAGTCCAATGCTGCTCCCTCTACTTCCTCAAACTCCCTCCCACAAGTCCAACGCTGATCCTTCTCCTTTCCTGAACCCCCACCCCACCCACAAGTCCAACGTTGCTCTCTCTCCTTCCCTCAACCCCCACACCTAACACTGATCCTTCTCCTTCGCTCAATCCCCCATGAATCCAACACTGCTCTCTCTTCTTCCCTCAACCCCCCCCCATATCCAACAGATCCTTCCCTTAACCCTCCTCTCTCCCCCCCCCCCCCACAAGTCCAATGCTGCTCCCTCTCCTTCCCTCAGCCCTCCCAAGTCCAATCACCAATGGTGATCCTCCTTTCTTCCCTTAAGCCCCGGTCCCCACCACACTCAAGTCCAACACAGCTCCCTCTCCTTCCCGTATCCCCCCCCCAATGGAGCTTTCTTTCTTCCCTCCTCCATCCATCAAATCTGCATTGTCTACCGACCCCTGCAGCATTAACAGACTGCCTGGACCAGCACCAGATCCTTCCCACTGCCGCGTCACACCCCTGTGACACAAATACTTGTGTACGCAAGGAGGGGACCCAACAGACAGAAGGACCCAGTGCCGGCCTAGGCAACATGTTAACGTTGCAGGGGCTGGCAAACAACGCAGGTTTAATGGCCTGAGGAGTGGAGGGAGGAGGGAGAAAACAGCACTGGATTCGGGTGTAAGGGAAGGAGACAGAGAGAGCAGTGCTGGTCTGTGCAGAGGGAGAGACCTGCTGCATGATTTATTTTTTTTAATTTTTGCCTAAGGTGAGAGCGAGGCTGGAACCCCACAGGAACTGCTTTTGTTCCCACAGGAGTGCTGCATACCCGGAGGGAATTCTTGAAGATTCCCACAAACCCCATTAGTGTGCTGGTCTCTAGCCAGGATCAAATGGGTCCCAGGCAGAAAAATTAAGATGGGTCCCTATAACATCGTTTCTCCCAAGGTGGTGGGGGGTACTCCTTCACAGCTCCAATAACCAAGCCATGCAAAAAAAAAAAAAAAAACCCCAAAAAACCAAACATTTGAGACCTACATAGAACACCAACACTAGCAGAAAACCTCACTTCTATCATTCCTGCAGAACATAGACAGAGCCTCAAATATAGATTAAGTAACCACAATCTAGAAATAGGAACCCTCTCCTTTCCACTTTTCTTTGTCATCTTTCATCTAAATTCTTTTCTAGTGTTTCATTTCTCCTCTCTATATCTGTCTCTAACATTGATTGTTCCACTTTATTTTTTCTCTGTCTACTGGAATATAGATTATCCTACATACATTTACAATCTAGTGCTACCCTCCAGGAAGCTCTCAAGTGGGCAACACCAGATTCTGTGAAGGTAGGGCATGCAGAAGGGAAGTCAGATTGTTCTTCACCAGGAAACTGCAGGATGTCTGTGTAGTTCCTTGATCCTGGATCATAATTATACTTTTTGCAGTTAGTATGATTGTCCGTCATGGGCAACTGCTGGACCTTCTCTTAAATTTTCCAGAAGAAGTGTTCGTGTCTTCACCAGCACTCAGTTATGCATGAAAACGCCATGGCCTTACAACTCTGTAAAGGCTAGCAGTCTTTTTGAGAATTGATTACATTCACTCTGTCCCTGAGACAGCTTTTGTCAATGGAAATGAGCATGTGTAGTCTTTATGACTCTCTAGAGCTCTCCTGGACCTTCTCCCAATTGCGACCAACAGCCACCACATTAGATCCTCTACCCTCTTTCCTGATCAAAAAACATCAGACTTTATTGCTCCCCTTTCTAAAGTCCATGATTTCTTTATCTGTGATGGGAAACCGACCATGGACTCCAGAAATGAGGACAACTTTGATACTTCAGAAAAGATTTACTGATAAAAAGATTGTACACAGCACTGTCTGCCATAGGCCAAAACACAGTGCTGTGTTGAGTCTTTTTATCAACAAATCTTTTATAAAGTATCAAAGTTGTTCTTCTCATTTCTGGAGTCCACGGTCAATTTCCCACTTGTTTTCTTCCGCTTTAATTTCCCATGGGATTTCAGAGTTCTCCGCCTCGGTGGATTTCTGCTGATTCTTTATCTCTGACAGGATTTGTACCCCAAGAATAGATGCCATCATTTACCCAAAGATCCAAAACTTTCTTCAGCTGACCCATCAAATTACAGGGCCATCGCTAATTTGCCCTTCCTTGTAAAGATAGTAGAATCCATCGTCCATTCACAACTCTCTAGCTTTACTTCCAAAACTAACACCCTGCATCCGAACCAAACTGGTTTCCACCAACACCATAGCACCGAAACATCTTTGTTAGCACTCATGAATGTTATCCACTACTTCCTAGACAAATCTCATTCTATAATTCTACTATCTCTAGATCTTTCTGCTGCCTTCTCTTATCGATCATTCAATCCTGCTTTCCTGTCTGGCCTCTATCGGTGTAACTGGTCTCCAATGGTTTGAGTATATTTAGCAAATAGGCAATATTCTGTTCACTCGGCTAACACAAAATCTCTACCATTTCATCTTGCACTTGTATTCCACAAGGATCAATACTTTTCAACATTTTCCTTGAACCCCTTCTCACTCTAGTACAATCTATAGAATGAACCATATATGTTTATGCTGCTGACATTCAAATTCTTTGTCCTATTAATCCCTCAGATCCCTTCGAACTTACCTCGCTTAACACACAACTCAAATTTCTGACAACAAATTGATCCTTAATCCAGAAAAATCAAAAGCTATCCTATGTTTCCACCACTAATTCTATATCATCAGTCTCTCCAATTCTGCTAAATAATTTTCCAGTCTCATTAGTCCAATCCATGTGCATTCTAGGATTTATTTTTGACTCTACTCTTTCATTTTGTGATCAAATTTCTAAGGTTATTCAACGTTCTTTCTATAAATTTCATTAGATCTGTCTGACCAATATTATATCCCCCCGCTATCAATATATTAATTCATTCTCGGTTATCTCACAACTTGATTACAGTAACTCCCTCTATTTAGGTCTTTGGATTAAAGATCAACATCGTCTTCAACTAGTGCAAAATATTGCCATAAGAGTACTCTATCACCTTAAGAAATTTGACCTTATTACTTCAAAATAAAACATGGATAAGAAAATAAGATGATATCTTTTTTTATTGGACATAACTTAATACATTGCTTGATCGGCCGGGGGGGGGGGGGGGGCAAGCCCCCGGATTGGTTTTGGTCTGATAAATGCATGCATCGCGGGAGGTCAGCGCTCGTCGGCATGTATTAGCTCTAGAATTACCAGTTATCCAAGTAACAGATGGAGCGATCAAAGGAACCATAACTGATACTTGGATAACTGTGGTAATTCTAGAGCTAATACATGCCGACGAGCGCTGACCTCCCGCAATGCGTGCATTTATCAGACCAAAACCAATCCAGGGCCTACCTCCCCCCCCCCCCCCCCGATCAAGAAATGTATTATGTCCAATAAAAAAGGAATCATCTTATTTTCTTTTCCATGTTTTATTTGGTTTTATTTCTATTGATTACCTTTAAAAGTGGACTAACACGGCTACCACACCTCTCTATCATATTACTTCGAACCTCAAATCTTCGAACTGGCTCCCCGTTTCCCACTGCATTACTTATAAAATTTTCCTACTATTTTACAAGACTTTCGTCACCACTGAACCTCTTTACCTTCTGAGATACCTCACCCCATATATTCAAACTCATGCTCTAAGATCAGCACAACTTAATCTCCTCTCCATTCCATCACACACAGAAATTTTTCATGAACACAGCAATGTTTGCCTTTCAAGGGCCCAAGCTATGGAACGCCCTACCATCTCACTTTCGCCAAATCACCTCATTATCACTCTTTAAAACAGAACTTTAAACTTTTTTTTGTTTCCTGATGCACTTTCATAATTTTCTTTTTCCCTTCCAGATGTGGTCACTTTACTGGTTTACAGGGCTTTTTTTTTGTCCCCCCCCCCCCCCCCATCTTTCCTATTAATATTGTAGTTCTACCCAAGTTTCTTTTGTTTCATGTAATGTGTGTATGTTGATTTCACTCATATTTCCCTTCTCCTACTCTTTGTTCTTTTAAGATTGTACGCCGCCTAGATGGTTTGCTCTGTTAGGCAGGATAGAGTTTTTAATAAACTTGAAACTATATACCTGAAAACCTGAGTAGTTTTAAGCAGTAACAGGAGTTAATGCATGAATTAGTGTGTGTTGTTTGCATGCAAGCATAGTAATTGTTACCCTGCCGGCATGACAGTGTACGCTAATTTGCACATTAACTACATGCTGTTAGGGGGTGGATCTTGGTTGGTTATGGGATGGGTATGAATTGCACACGAGGTAGTGCATGGTACTTATGGTGCACTATCACCTGTGCAGTTAGTATGGGTGTACTTACCTCCTAAATACGAAGGGATTACATGCACCTGAGCTAATGACAATAGTCTTAATGTGCAGTAAAGAACTTTTCAGTGCAGTAACTGGAGAGGATATGCTGGGGCCATCCTCAATAGTTACTGCACAGTCTTTGCATTTACTGCATGTGCATGAAAGTATGACCATATTATTATTTTCAAGCAATTTCATTGGTTACCCATTTATTCTAGAATACAATTTCAAATTTTGATCATTACCCACAGGGCTTATTATGGACACCTGCCCCTTTACTAAAGTTCCATGGCAATTCTTTATGTACCTGCAAGGACATTAAGATCATTACGAAGACTGGATAGTAGAGACCAGCGATTTTTCAGATCGACTAACAGAGGAGGCCTTGGTGCCGACAATACATCTCAGCTGGCTATTACACACAATACCTGGAAAGCAAGTTAAAGAATTGGTGCGAAACCCATTGTTGCTGTCTGCTACAGCGAACTGGAGATGGCTCTGTCGGAGGCATGGATTCTCCGCAGCAAGCACCCCATACTTGCCCATACACCGGAATCCGGATTTTCCAGCTAGTAAAAACTCACCGGTGTTCCTGCGCTGGAAAACGTAGGGACTAAAATATCTAAGTCAAATTCTCACGGAAGGAGTTATAAAACCTTTTTCAGATATTAAGCAATCATTTGGCCTACCATCCACAGACTGGTTTGAGTACTTACAGATACAACATTATATTTTTTCGCTGAGGTGGACCAACTTGACGGAGGATGTACAAGACGTTCTAAATGATGCCCTCACACTGAGTGCTAGTACTGCTATGCCTTTGCGTTTCCATCACAGATACCTTAAAGACACGACAGAGGAGCTGAATTTCACACAACTAACATGCAATTGGACAGATTTACAAAATACACTGACTGAAGAGCAGTTTCGCGCGCATCTACTTAACATTCAAAGACAAGAGGCATTTCCAAGGCACTGGGAACTGTAATATAAGTTTGCTCTTAGGCTCTACATATCACTGAGGAGAGCTTATAGAGCAATGTTGGGCTCTAATGGTAATTGTCCTAAATGTTCACAAGAACTAGCCACGCTAGCGCACATGTTTTGGCACTGTTTGCCCACTCAGGTGTTTTGGAAGCAGGTTGTGGACACAGCATCTCAGCTCTGGAAGCGGAGTATGCAAGTTTCATCTTTAATTCTTTTTGGTGAATTTCAACTTGGAGATAGACCTCCATCGGGCTTGAAACAATTTTTACATAAATCGATACTGATAGGGAAAAAAGTGATTCTATTATGCTGGAGAGAGGCTCATGGACCTCGCTTGAGTGTGTGGAGAACAAATATGATAGACTTATTAAAGCTGGAACATTGCGGCTTGCGCAAGGCCTCCTCTGCGGCTGCAAAGAGACAGTTTAATAGTACATGGCGCAGATTTCTGACTACACTCCACCCAGTGGCATGTAAGAGACTTCTCCATTTATAAGAGCTCGATTACTGTTTGACCTCAGGGAAGGGGGGGACTAAGGGATGGGCAGGGGGGTGGGGAACGGGATTGGGGAGAAAATTGATGTAAAATGTTGCACGTGGCTATGATGTTATTGTGTTTGTCATTGGTTAATAAATTGCTAAAACATAAGATCATTACAAGACTATAAAATGGTGATTCCCATGCCAGCCAAGGCTTGATGGGACAGTACATTATTTTTCTGGTTGGTCTCCATGTTATGAAATAGGCTTTCAATCTTTATTAGAACAGAAGGAAATCTGAAAAATTTTAAACTAAGTTAAAAACCTATTTTTTCATTCAAGCCTTCCCTGAGGAGGGGAGGATTCATTAGCAGTATCTGTAGGATATAATATATGTTTAATAAGTATGAATCTTTCTGGTATGTTTGCATTTAGTCTTTCCTGTCTTTTTAATTGGTGTTCCTTTCTTAATATTTGCAGAATATCCAATTTTAATGAACAAGTTTTGCTGTTACAGCATAGTAAGTGCAAAAAGTTACCGTACTTTAGTAAAAGGGCCCCTAAGTGCAGTACAATAGGGTTGACCATCATACTACTACTACTACTACTTAACATTTCTAGAGCGCTACTAGGGTTACGCAGCGCTGTACAATTTAACAAAGAGAGACAGTCCCTGCTCAAAGAGCTTACAATCTAATAGACTACTAATGGTATACTGTTGAAGTTTCACAATAACTATTTTTAATGCTTAGAAACTGAAGTAGATATAGCTAATTCCACTGAAGGCTAGTGAAGTTATGAAGCCTACTTTACAGCAGTATTTGATATGAAAAAGACAATTCACAACCAGCATTATCTTTTGACAGGGAAAGGGAAGAATTGACAAATAATTTCTTGCTGCCATTTACCTTTCAGTGGTAATTTTATAAAGTCATTTTAGTGTCTAAATATCAAAATTCTGGTATAAAATGGCTTGTGTAAAATTGCAGTAGTACACACCATAGCATAAACACACATACTTTCACTACAGGTGTTGCTGGCGGCATGCTCTGGGCAGAGCATAGGTGAAGTCATGAACTATGCACATTGATTATAAAATATGCTATTGATTATAGAATACATGTGTACTCTATACACAGACAGTTACAACTGCTCTTGAGCAGGGGTAAAGTCTGCACCTGCAACGTGGGTGCAATTTCTCCAGGATTTATGTTATTATTTTATAAAGATAAATAAATTCAATATATGCGCCTTCCAGCGGCTCTCTTATAAAATTATCCTCTTCATATCTGAATTAAGGGAACAAATCTTGCCTGTATAAGAAACCAAATATATTAGCTGTAAAACAACATTTGTTTGATAAAAATTATTGAAAGTTACAGGGTTACAAAAATTCTCCAAAAGCAACACTTTAGAAACCAGTAGGTTAAAATTTTATTGTTTTTGGTGTTTTATTATTTAAGCACAAAATAAATTCCAACATCCATTTTATCCATTTCTTAAATATGCTGCAGACCATTTCTATATATATATTTCATGTATGTACACAGGTAACATAAGACCAACAATTTGATCAAAAGAACAAGTCTGCGTACAGAAAAAAGGCAGAAGCAGCATCAGTGTTCTCAACTTTTCACACAATATGTTTTTCTAAATGACAAACAGACCTTTAGATAACTTTCATCTGCAATTCCAGCATTTCACAAGGAAGCTGCTGACAAAAAGATGTATTACAGTATAACTGCTAGACATTTTCAACTAGTTATCTAACGTAGGTCTAATTTCCATAAAGTTGGGCACATAGCTCACTTCAGTTATAAGGCAGGCTTACCACTGAAAAATTGGAAAAGATGAACAATGGAAAGATGTGTCTTATTCACTGATAAATATGCTCGAATTTAACCATTTTGTATGGTATATGTAAATAGGAAATCCTATTCATATAAATGTGTATTAATTGCATGGTGTGAAACTAAGTGCTACTTTTATCTTCTTCACAGAATGAGGTGAATGAATACAGTGTAAAACTGTTTCTAAACCTGTGTAAGGCAGAATGCCGAGTTACAATAGTACTGGCTGTGTAACAGGTGTAAAGATTCACAACACATTGAGAGTATCCTGTATCTTAAAAATGGCTTAGCTGCAGGGGTGCAACCATGGGATTGCAATTCTGTCCTGCAGCTAGCCTGTAGCTATTGTATGGTTCAATGTTTCATTGGGTCAACTCCATTGTTTAGGACCAGGCTATAGTGTCAACCGCTTATTTGCAAATGTTACTGCACTAGTCAATTAATATGAACAACTTACTTCAGCAAAATATTTGTAGTCTTGGGAGTGTTCAGCTACACCGCTTACAAATAATTGATATTGTCTAAGTTCACTTAATGTTACATATTAAGGAAGAAGAAATACCTCTAATACAAACTGTTTTGCATGATAGTTATTCATAATCTTCTGTCTACTGAGGAATGCAATTTGTATACATACTGGGTTTGATTGCAGAGAATCTAGTCTCAACCAAAAGTGCTATATTTTGATAACAACAAATGAGGATATACATGCGATATAAAGCATAAGGCCTGGAAGAGGGGTGAAGCTGAAACTGAAGAGAGATCTTCAAGTCATCACTTGCTCTACACATAGGTGCCAAATCTGCAGGTGCAATGGGCTTTTGATCTTTAGCCAACTTCTTCACTATGTCCAGGGAGGAGTAATTTAAGTTGAATTTAGCAACCCCAAACAGTTGTGGAAAATTGGGCCCTATGCCTCTACATTACTTTTGACTTCTAAGGTGAGCAATACGAGTTTAAACAGAGGCTACTTTAAAGTTTCTGAGCCAGTGGGATATTTAATTAATTTCTCAAAAAAAGGAAAAAGGAAAGAAAAACAAAAACAGTATGTCAGAAAACATGCCACAAGAAGAACAAGGTGTAAAACGTCAGCTTCTCAGATTGGCAACTGAAATTTCACATCCACCTGAGCTTGTTTTGCTAAAGTGACAATCTCAGAAAGTTTAACAACCTGAAAAAGAAAAGAAAAAGATAAGTAAAATAGAGAAATGTAATCAGTTCTAGTTTTATTTCAATTCTAGTTTCATAATACGTTGGGGGAAAACTTATTTATAGTCTTAAACAAGGATCATTTTACCATCAATCCATTTTGGAACACTGACTAATTAATACTTTTTGCTTTACCACTGTGAAGGAAATGGGCAGCAGCAGATCCACCTGCTGCTGCTGCTGCTAGAATATTTAATAGAACCAGCCCTATGGCAATTTCACGTCCTACTTGTCTTTGTTTTAGCTAAGACTGCTTTAGGTTCATCTTGGCCTTTCAGTGAGACTAGCTATTCCCAGTCTGAGGAAGACCAACATGAGCATGTTCCCTTTTGTCTAATGTTGAGAAAACCAAGAATGTAAGGTGGGAGGAGGAAGGATTTAACACTTGTCACTCAACACCATTAGTTGATTGCTCCTGGCTGAGTTAAGAGAAGGAGAAAAACCCCAGGTGGGTGCAAATGAAGGATCACAACACCATATTCCAATAAAGACTGGTTCCAACTGAGCTGGAATCTCAAAGGATCAAAACAATATTGATTGGTTTAATTGTGGCTGATTTGGTGGCTGTCAGTCTTGTTTTTCATGCAGAATGAAATGTATTTATGTACCTGTTACATATTTCATTGCTGACAAATTACCCACTGTGAACTTTTGTTTCATTATATGTTATTTGAAAATAATGAAAGTTCTAAATCAAACCTTTTCTATCACTACCCATTACAGAAAGGGTCCTAGTATGCCAGAAAAATGCAAAACAGGTCAACTCAGTGCTGAAGAAACGTTTTTCCAAATATATCCACTTCAAAAGGCTTAACCGGGTCATGAATAAAATTGAACCTTAGCATTTTTACATCATTGTGAAATATATGAGCAGTTCATAAGAAATTTGTCCAGTTCAAATCCCACTGCAGCTCTTTGTGATCTGGAGTAAGGTACTTATTCTTCCACTGCTTCAGGTCTAAATGTTGGGGTCCGTTTACTAAGCTGCGCTAGCAGCTTCCGCACGGCATTCCCGACATAGTGAATGGCCTGTGTTGGCACAAGCGCACAGCCAGCCCTGCTACCGGCTTAGTAAACCCCAGCGTTAGATTGTGATCCCTCCAGGGACAGAGAAATACTTTAAACTACAACTGAAGGCATGAACCAAATCCTAATAAATAAATTTCTGTCGATGAATTAAGTTTTACAGGAAACCACTAAAATTTTAAGACTGACTTTCTGAAAATATTTTTACATAAGAAGTTATAATTTTAAATAATCCATATCTCTATATATAAAAGGCACCTCCAACGTTCTAATTGAAGCCTCCAGCCGGAAACTTGAGGTGGCATAGATATCCGGTTTAGCAAGTACACAAAGGAAAAGAGAGTTGCAGCAAGTAAAGCAATTAACTCCTGCCACAGTTGTTTTCTCAGGCACCTGGAGTGGTTGCCCTGGGTGATTAACAAGGTCAGCTGGAGTAAAGCAATTAATTCCTCCCAGAGTCTTGCCCTGGGTGATTAACAAGGTCAGCTGGGGTGCACAGGGAGGGGGGAGGGAGACCCTGGAACTGGGAGGGAGTGATGGGCCCCTGGCACACACTCTGATTCTCATACATACACTATCACTGTCACAGACACACTCGCACCCAGTCACACTCTCTCAAACATACACACGCCGAGGAAAACCTTGCTAGCGCCTGATCAGAAACGGGCCTTTTTTACTAGTATATACCTAAAACTTTAATACAGACTTAAGGTAGTCTAGACTATAAACATGCACACCAAACCCAAAATGATTTAAAAGGCCCTCAAAATTTAAGGACTATGGGGGGCATTTCTATAACTGGGTACCTTCATTCAAGCACCCCGAGGGAGTGCAGTACAAGCAAATTCTAGAAAGAAACTTAGGTGCCTAGGTTCCATTACAGAATACTAGGGCAACCTAGTATCAACACACTCAACATTTTGGAACCTGCATCTATGTCAGTCATAGAGCTGACATATGTGCAAATATCTAAATGTAGCAGGTACAAACCTAACTTACAGGAGTAAATTACACACTTAAAATGTGAGCCCCGCCTATACGCTGCTCTCCTTGCAAATACATGCTAACGGCCTCTTTTATCAAACCATGCTAGCGGTTCCCCGGTGTAGTAATGCCAACACAGTCCATTAACTATGAATGGCCTTCATCAGCACTGTCATGCGGGAACCACTAGGACGGCTTGATAAAAAAGGCCCTAAGGGGCCCTTTTACAAAGTGGTGGTAAACCCAACGCGGGCTTACAGCACCCTAAAACTGAATTACAGCTGGGGCAACGTGGCCACCGGCGGTAGTTCCGGGTTGAGTATTTGCCATTTCCGGTGCTCCCTGGCATGAACCCGGTGGTAATCAGGCATCGCTGTGCACTGCCCAGTTACTGCTGGGTTACCGCGGGAGCCCTTACTTCCACCTCAATGGGTAGTGGTAAGTGCTCACTGCCGCATGGCCATGCGGTAAGAGACAATCTGCGAGTTTGTGCTGTGAATCTAAAATTAATGTGGGACACTGAAAGCAACCAGTTCCTGCAGCATCCCTTTGTCCAGAAATTACTTCAGGGAATTTTCAAGTGGTTCATTTCTGGTGGCTGTGGGGGGAGGATACAGCTAGGGGGAAAAGGCCCTGAGTACTGATAGCTGCACTATACATGGAGCATAAGTATCAAGATTAGCATGCACTCTTTTCACAACACTACTGTGCTCTGCATATTATTTTATTTGAAGTAGTTTTTCAATGATTGCATTAAGAGAGACCAATTTCTAAAACACATTTTTTGTGTACTCTTAGTGGTGATTGACTATAAACTCACTCCACACCTTTACTAGCTTGTTGAACACCCTTGTAACTTAGACAAGTTCCTCATATTTTGTTAAACTGTACAAAGATTACACCTTTTTAGGCACCCATCTATTTATCCCAACTGATTCAGTACTACCCATCTCTCCATCTATATATCTGCACTTGGCCCCTCAGCTACATACAAAAGCATTAGCATCATATCTGTGCTATTTGAATGTTCTATTGCATTGATTATTAGGGGCCCTGTTTACTAAGACGCACTAGCATTTTTAGCACGTGCTAAAATTTAGTGCACATTAACGCTAGAGACACCTATATCTTCCTGTGGATGTCTCCGTTAGCATGCGCTAATTTTTAGTGCATGCGAAAAACACCAGCATGTCTACAGCGCCGCTTATTAAACAGGGCCCTAGGTGTTTTATTGGTATTATGGTGACATCATAGTTTATCTATATTATTTGAATATTCTTCCATGCTGTCTATTATGGTATTGTTTGTATTGTACTGACATCATATTTCCAAGTTTACCTCATATATTTATGTTGATATTTGGTCATTTTTACTATGTTGTTAACAAAATTATACACCACCTTGGGTGAATCTGTTCATAAAGACAGTTAATAAATCCCAATAAATAAATAAGCAAGCTTCTTAGTTCTGTCTGAACTGTTTAAGATATTCACTAGAAAAAGTTGAGAGAAAATGTACAATTGGCCTGTTTATGAAAGTATGGCAAAGCCTGTGCATTAGAAGTCAGAGGCATGAAAAGAATCTGACCTGGAATCAGTGGGGTTTAATTTTTATGGTAGACATCTTTCTTATTGTATTTTCCATGTCTAACAAATGCATTTTTCAGGATGTTTAAGAATTTAACACTTTTTTGTGGATCAAGGTTTCTAATTAATTTATCACATGAATATTATGACATTTTTCAATTGGAGGGTTAATTTGTCAATCAAACAGTGTTTTTTTTTAAAGTCAGCATGCCATATTTGATTTATATTTGTGACAATGAGTAGATGTGCCCATAAATCAGAATGAATGTTTCTTAGTTAAAAGATATTATGTTATTTGAGTTGGGGGGGATTAATTATAGATTCTGTTTTGTAATTGCAATAAGAAACGGTATATAAAAGGAATAAATGATGATAAATGATGAAAAACTCAGGTCTGAAATATTTCCTGATACAGAATTGAGAAATGCTGGCCAACATCAGAAACATTTGTGATGCTAAGGAAACAAGAGTTTTTTCGGTTCTTTTTAAGTAAGTTTTTACATATATGAATTCTGAGGCTTTTTACCTTCAATATTTAATTGAACATTTAATACTCAATTTATCACAATATTTTGAGTGAGGTTCTTTCTCTAACTTTAGTTGCCTTAGGTAATGCTCCACTACCTCATAGATTTTGTTGTAATCTTGCTATGACCTATATATAAAACTTCACTGCACTGACTGGTCCAAAATGTTAACACACGGAATTTCCCCACCACAAGACTCAAACACGGGCCTCTCAACCCACATAAGCCACTGTCCCCCGCCAGCACAAATTGAACCTCCGAACCCAAGACTGTCTCAACCCTAAACACAAAGCTTGGCATCATCAAACAGACAAAAACATGTGTAGGTCAGAGTGCCAGTGCCTCTGTTTGAATTGTGTATTATTGCTTTTATTTAATTTCTATCCTGCACGTCTATTATTATTTATTTATTATTTGGGATTTATTTATTTGAGCCTACAATATAAAACCGTGCCAAATATGAGAAGTTAAACAAAAACGCTTCAATAGTCTCGTATCCCTTTACAAATGTAAAAGAAACATTCTTTACCTGAAAACAAATTGCAAAATGTCCTAACTAAAAGCAGTACTGTAGACAGGTTGTGGGAAACTAGATCCCTCCTGACACAGAAGATTTGTCAGAGTTTTTCCAAAGTGATTGAGGCCTGGGGTGGGTGAGGGTTTTGTAGACCTTGGGGGCCCATTTGGAGACTAGGAAAGGAGGAGAGAAGAATTTGTGGACGTGGAGGTCAGATTTGTGACTGGAGTTTAACTGTCAGGTCAGAGCACTGTAACTATGTTTAGGAGTGCGAAGATTCCAGTGGTATGTACTAAAGTGGGCCACCCGCAATTAAGGCCACCACAGCTTCAGAGGTATAATTACTTTTCTGGTATTAAGTGGCTCACACTAAACCACTTACGTATTAAAGCTGGATAGGCCATCTGGCATTAATGCCTCATAAGCCTATCATAATAAATTATTTTTAGGAAGCTGCATCCACATTAATGTTACCATCAAAATAACAGGTGATAATGTTAATGTAAGTGCAAACAGTATGCATGAATATGCTTTATGAATACCCGTATTAATGAGTGTTAAGTAATACAAATGTTAATGCTGACTCCTATTACCACATAAAGCCTTTAATGCTGCTATACTTCACACATGAGAGAGATATGAATGAGATTGTTAATGAATTACTGTTTGGATACCAGCCTTTTCCTTACGTGAGATCTCAGTTAAGTTGATAAAAACATGGCTGTAAGACTTCACTCTTCCAATTCAAGCAAATCATTACTGACTGAATAGAGCTGCTATCAGGCAATCTTTTTCCTAGCTTACCATTTTTGCAGCTTCATCCAGATCATCACATGCAAGGATTTTGAGGCCACTGTCTGTTATCAATGCTTTGGCATCATCAACTCGGGTACCTTAAAGAGGTTAAACAAAAAAGAACTAGTTTGATAATGAACTGTCTAGAAGTATGTGCTCAGAGTTATCTGTAATCCACTGAGGACTAATGCATCACCAGAATTAATCATTTTAATAAATAAAACTCTAATCACTAGTGAACACTTCATAAACTTCTACTAAGACAAGTGTCTGTGTATACAGGGACAATGAGGAACTTTCTAGTGAGGAGCAGGGCTGGCTTTACCAATTGTGAGGTCCTGTGTATACTGGGACTTAAGATTTCAAATGAGGTGTCAGGGATTTATTTATTTAAACAGAAGTTTTTAATTGCTGAAAAGGCAATAAAATGCTATCCTTTTGAAAAGCACATAAACCAAAAGGGCGAGGCGGAGTGAGAGGGAGAAGGTGTAAGGGCTGGCTGGCGGTGCAATGGGAGGAGTACAGAGTGTCAATGCTGAGGACCATGATTACCAAGGGGTAGGGGACAGGAGAGGAAAATGGAGATGGAGAGAGGAAAAAGAATCTTTAACTTTTAGTCATCCACCAGTAGCAAAGCAGACTCAGTAATGGGGTCCTGTGTGGCTGCCCCTACTGAAGGACAATCCTAGTCAGGGGCAGTTATGTTGTGTAGGGTATGTCTCAGTGGTCAAAGTTTATTTCTGCAAGACAATTAGTTTGTGAGGGAGGATATGTCATTCAAGGAATTAGGAAAGCAACAAAGCTACAGATCCCAAGACAGCAAGAGGCAGCTGGGTGCTATGCTCTCAGAAATTTACACAGTCAGTGGGACGGAACTACTGAGCTGAACGATTACTGAATCACCTAAGAAGGCATCTACTGAACAGGTGCTGAGAGAGGACCTGCTGAGAGCAGGAAAACTTCACTGGAGTATCTTACCTACTGGAAGTTGCATTCAAACTTGGGGAAAAGGTAAATTTGAGGTTAAATAAGTAATTTCACCATGTTTTTTTTTTGTTTTTAAATTACTCTTTTCATGCAGAGGAGTGAGCTCCTTTGGTTCTCAGTCTGCTATTTGCGGTACCAGATCCGATGGGGAAATAGAAGGGCAAAGTACATACCTTTCCCGCAGAGAAGGGTGCTGTTGCCCTCCGTGGGCAACGGACTTTGGACCAATTTGTGGTTCCCACACTGGAGGCAAATTCGGAAGGTGCACGCTGTATTGGAAAGCCAATGCAAGCTAAAGGGAGTGAATACTCCTTCAGCCTTGAGATACGCTGTACTCCCCCAATACCCAGAAGTGACTTTGTTGCTGGGTCTGGTGACTGGCAGTTTGTCGGAAGCGTTTTTATGCCAAAGCTATCCAGCGGGATAGATGCAGAGAGTTGTGTGGCCCTTCCTGTTGACCCAAAGTTGCCTGGAGCTTCGATACCCCGCAGTGGTGATGTTCCCTCTGTGAGCAGAGTGAGCACTGGTGCCTCTTTTGGAATTCAAGCTGGAGTACCAGGTGAAGGTTGGAGAGGTACTAGTGGATGCTAGAAGGCTTGAGAAGTCCTTGGCGGATTGTTTGGACAAGTTTGGTGAAAAAGTGGGTTTATTACAGTCCCAGCTGAGAGTGTCCAAGAAGGGACTGTAGCATTCTGTTCAGTCTATGAGGAACTTGGAACGGCAGGCTGGTGAGCTACGATCTGTCCAGCAAGTACTTGTTAGAGATAAGGTTGTGATACACAATAAGCTGGAAGCAACTGAGAATCAGTTGAGGCAATTGAACCTAAGATTTGTGGATTTTCTCACATCTCCATTGTTGTTACCTTTAGAGATGGTCAAAAAAATACTTTCTAGAGGATTTACAGCTTACCCCAGAAACTATTCCTCCTATCTCAAGGGTTTATTATATTTGATCTGGGAACCAGCCTGTGGAAGTTTCTGAGGACTGTTTGGAGTTGACCAATTTTCTGGAAAGTTCCCAACAGGATGTTCTCTCCCAAGCAACTTTAATAGCCATATTTGCCTTTGAATCTGATTGTAACTGGGTTTTGAGTCTGTAGTTCCAATATAAAGATAGTGTGTTTTTGGGTCATTGAAGTTTTATATTTTCTGATTTCTCCAGGCCAACACAAGCTAGGCGCAAGGCTTTTTTTTTTAGCCTTGAGGGCCCAAGTGTTGGCTCTTGGAGGCACCATTTTTTCCTACAATTTCCCTGTAAATGTTGTGCTAAGTTTGAGAGTAATAATTATGTTTTCTTCGACCCTAAGCAATCGAAGAGTTTTATAGAAGGCAAGAAGGCTCCTCTACAGGCTCGTGACCCCTAATGCCCCTCCTCTGTGACATGTTGTAATGGTAATTCCACCTCCTGTTTTCTATGATCTCCCTTGATAAGTTAACTATTTTTCATTGATTTGGTTTATTCCCCCCTTGTGATCTTCAAACAGGGGGTGGTTTTCTTTCTCCACTCCTCCCTCTTTTTCCTATCATAATATTGTAATTGTATTAATGTCTTTTAACAGATTATTTCTTTTTCCTTTTTGAGATTATTTTGTATTCAATATTGTCTTTCTGGATCAAGTTATGTTGAAATGATGTAATTTATAAACTTATAAATAATTTTAAAAATTTTGATTTGCTCACCAGAAGGATGCGGCACTGTCTGGGAGCAGATAGACTGGGTCACGAGTGTCTATGTGTCATACATGGTCACATTTACATGAAGGTGCGTCAATATGAGGCACATATCGGGCCTTCTCTCTCTATCTGCCTCTGGATGGTGCTGCATCCTTCTGGTGAGCAATTTTAATTTTCAATTATCTATTATGGGGCCAATTTTAATAGGTGTCACTGTGCTGGGATGTGCTCTGCTAATAGTAGAATACAGTAGTGTGGTCATTGCTTGTCCCCCTGGCTGCATGGAATACTAATATGTTAAACAGAAATGAATTAGAATGTGCTAGTTCTCCACTCTCCATCCAGGATAAGCCCCTTCCCAAAAATATCTTTAACCTATCTGTTATGGGGCCGCAAAACTATGACAGGTAGGCCTTGAGGGCTACAATGAGTTATGGATGCTTTACTGTTGTGAGGGGGACAAACTTAAAGATCTCAATATGTATACTTTGGAAGAAAGGCAGGAGAGGGGAGATATGATAGAGATGATTAAATGCAAAAGAGCCAAGTCTCTCTCAATTTGAAAGGAAGCTCTGGAATGAGGAGGTATAGGATGAAGGTGAAAGGAGACAGACTCAGAAGTAACCCGAGGAAATACTTCTTCACGAAAAGGGTGGTGAATTTGTGGAACAGCCTCCCAGTGGAGGTGGTGGAGACAAAAATTGTATCTGAATTCAAGAAAGCTCGGGACAAGTACATAGGATTTCTAAGGGAGAGAAAGGGATAGTAAATGGCCGTAGCAGGAAATTGTTTGGACTAAGATCTGTAGACTGTCTGTTTTGGTAGTGACTACTCAATCTTTTTATTATGTAGCTCATAGAGCACTATGGACAACTTTATAGGTATCAAAATTGACTGATTTTGGTTCAAACAGATTATGTTCGGATACTCCGCTCTGTAGATAAATCTCTCTTGTCTGTCCCCTTCTCCTCTACTGCTAATTCCAGACTCCGTTCCTTTTATCTCGCTGCACCTCATGCCTGGAATAAACTTCCCGAGCCTGTTCGTCTAGCTTCGTCGTTGGCCGTTTTCAAGTCCAGGCTAAAAGCCCACCTCTTTGACACTGCTTTTGACTCCTAACCTCTACTCACTTGCCCTGTACCCCACCTCTTTAATTCCCTTACCTCTTAGTTGTTCTGTCTGTTTACCTGTCTTATTTAGATTGTGAGCTCATTGAGCAGGGACTGTCTTTTCGTGTTTAATGTACAGCACTGCGTATGCCTTGTGGCGCTATAGAAATGATTAGTAGTAGTAGTAGATCTGCTGTGGAAACTTTATTTCATCTTATTCACCTGTTTGAATTTGAAATCAGTTCTGAGTTCCAGTATGGGAACGGATCACAACTGTGTTAGATATTCAAGCTGAACTCAATTATAAAATTGTTTTTCTTTTTTAATGTCAGTAGATCTATCCCACTTAAAAAGGGAAAAAGCTAAAACGTTTGATGTTCTTACGGCTATACTTGTACAGTCTATATTATCTGAATGAAAAGATAATACCGCTTTGTCCACGAATGCTGTATGTCTTGCTAAGAAATATCAACATGCTGCTGCTGCTAAGAGGCAGAGCTTCCTAATGTTCAAAAAAAGTCTGGGCTCCTTTAGATTTGTTTTGTCAACGTACAGATGTATGAACTTGAATGAAATCTGTGTTTTGTTGTGATAAGGGACAACTGTATAGCCCCAGGTTTTGGGGGTTATATTGTATTTGTTTAGTTTAGCAATAAAGAAGTTGAACAAAAGAAAAGCAGCTACTTCTTCGTTCTCAGAAAGGTGAGGTGCTCAATTCCAGTGTCTAGGAGGACATAAAACTTTCAGATAAGACTCAATTTGGTGTGAAGTATACCTAGACTCTGGGAATCTGTGATTTGTCTGGAGATGAGGGACACCAACTGCTGAAATTTAGTCTTATCTGTTAACTTTCTTTCTTTGAGTCCTGCTAGATCAGATCAGACCAGACCATACAAGTGGGTTGTGACCCCTTCCTACCAGCAGATGGAGGTAGAGATACCATGGCTCTACTGCAAGGCTTTCTGTATCAGCCCCCAAGAATGGATGCCATGCTACCCTCCAGAGAACTCTGCCAGAGGCCATGGAGGAAAGATGTAGCTGGCTGCACCAGCATATTGAAGCTGGCAGAGCCAGAATCTCTCCTTTGATTGAAAATTTTGCATACTCGGAGTTCAGCCATGAAGCCATTAGATCAAACCACGGGAAGTCCCAATGGAAAGCCAGGAACTGAAACGCTGTCAAACTTCTCATTCCTATGGGTCCATCATAGGGCGAATGAGGAAATCGGCTTGCACATTCTACTTCCTAGTGATGTGGGCCAAGAAGGGCTTCTGCCCATCTGCAGATGCCCTCTGATTCCAAAGCCACTATCTCACTTCTAGTTCCTCCCTGCTTGTTGATGTACGTCACCACCAAATCAAAGGGAGGAATTCCACCAACACTAGTCAAATGGCCCTCATCTCCAGGTCACTGATGGGCCAGAAAGACTCCTGCTGGAAGCGTGCCCCTCAGCCACTTGGCCCAAGCATTGGGCTTCCCAGTCAAGAAGGTCAGACATCAGTGGTCACTACCAGCCATTCTGGAGGATCCAGCGAAACTTCCTTGAGCAAGCGCTGAGGGCAGTCCCATCAATCCAAACCCCATTGGACTAGGTCCACTAGAGGCAGCCAAGTCTCAAACTCCTTCAAGTGAAGGGCCCAATGAGAAAGCAAGACTAACTGAAGACGCCTCATATGAGCCCTCACCAAGGAACCACCTTCAAGGTCACTGCCATGGAGCCAAGAAGCTGCAAATAACCCTAGACTTGCAAAGTCTCCTGTGCACACAGCCTGCACTTTTGTTCCTGCAAATCGTGCATTCAATTCTCCATGAAAAACTCCAACCTTTGCTTGTGTCGAATAGGACTCCCAGGTATTCCAACTGTTGGGTCAGGTTCAGAGAACTCTTAGTATAATTCAAGACCCATATCAAGAATTTGAGGGGTGACTTCCCTCAACTCAGACTCCCAATCAGCTCTCATTAGCCAACCGTCTAGGTTAGGGTGCACCCAGATAGTCTGTTTGCGCAGCTGAACTGCCATGATCATAATCACCATGAAGAAGGTATGTGGTACTATTTACAACCCAAAGGGGAGAGCCTTGAACTGAAAATGTCTGCCTAGGGCACAAAAGAGCTTGTGGCTTGACCTGATAGATGGGAATGTGCAGATATATGGCTCTGCCAAATCCAAAGATGTTGAAAACTTGCAAGGGTGCACCGTGGTGATCATGGAGCGAAGGGTCTTGACCCCAAAGTGTGGGACTTGGAGAGAGGCACTGACTCCTGCTGGAAGTACAGAAATACTGGAGAGTTCCATGGTGCATCAGCCCTTACAACAGTGAGGTCACTGGAATAGGTCAGTATCTCTACTTCAATCTGTTCGAAGGAAAGGGTCATAACCCACTCGTGTGGACTGGTCTAGCAGGGATGATAAGGAAACTTAACTTATTTTTTCTGTAGATAAGGCTCCAATAATTTCTAAAGAGGATTCTAGAGAGATAGAAACCTAAAGGGAAACCCCAGGAGTCCTAGCATTCCTGCAATTTACTCAACAGATTTGAAGAGAGACAATGAATGGATTTTCTCTATATTTTCACTCTTGAACTTTGCATTTTTGATAATGATTGGACTATGGACCATACTGTACTGCTTTTGCTAATTTTTATTTAAGTATGCTCATTTCTTCTTATTTGGAACAAAAATCAGCTCGTGCAGTTTTCTTTGAGATGAAGTAAAAGATCCCACAGCCGTACTGCATGGTTGCCTCTATCCCAGAAAACATGTTCCAGACGCTGGGGTTTTTTTTCACTATGCAGCCTTTCTATACTCGAGTGCTCTATCAAAAATGAGTTAGACTAAGACAGAACAAAGCATATTCATAAGCATGTATTAATGAAACAAAGCCAACATGGATTTAGTGAAGGGAAATCTTGCCTCACCAATCTATTACATTTCTTTGAAGGGGTGAACAAACATGTGGATAAAGGTGAGCTGGTCGATATTGTGTATCTGGATTTTCAAAAGGCGTTTGACAAAGTACCTTACGAAAGACTCCAGAGGAAATTGGAGAGTCATGGGATAGAAGGTAATGTCCTACTGTGGATTAAAAACTGGTTAAAAGATAGAAAACAGAGAGTAGGGTTAAATGGTCAGTATTCTCAATGGAGAATGGTAGATAGCGGGGTTCCCCACCGCTGCTTTTTAACATATTTATAAATGATCTAGAGATTGGAGTAACTAGTGAGGTAATTAAATTTACTGACAACACAAAGCTATTCAAAGTTGTTAAATCGCAAGAGGATTGTGAAAAACTACAAGAGAACCTTACAAGACTGGGAGACTGGGCATCCAAATGGCAGATGATGTTTAATGTGAGCAAGTGCAAAGTGATGCATGTTGGAAAGAGGAACCCGAATTATAGTGATGCAATGAAAGGTTCCTTATTAGGAGTCAATGGCCAGGAAAGGGATCTAGACGTCATCGTTGATGATACGCTGAAACCCTCTGCTCAGTGTGCAGCGGCGGCTAAGAAAGCAAATAGAATGTTAGGTATTACTTGGAAAGGAATGGAAAACAAAATGAGGATGTTATAATGCCTTTGTATCACTCCATGGCGCGACTGCACCTCGAATATTGTGTGTGGAGTGGAACAGGTAGATGTGAATTGCTTGTTTACTCTTTCCAAAAATACTAGGACTAGAGAGCACGCAATGAAGCTACAAAGTAGTAAAATTAAAACAAATCAGAGAAAATATTTCTTCACTCAACGTGTAATTAAATTCTGGAATTCGTTGCCAGAGAATGTAGTAAAATCTGTTAACTTAGCGGGGTTTAAAAAAGGTTTGGACAGCTTCCTAAAAGAAAAGTCCACAGACCATTATTAAATGGATTTGGGGAAAATCCACTGCTTATTTCTAGGATAAGCAGCATAAAATGTAGTGTTTTGGGATCTTGCCAGTTACCTGGACTGGCCACTGTTGGAAACAGGATGCTAGGCTTGATGGAACTTCAGTCTGTCCCAGTATGGCAATACTTATGTAATTATATTACGCATGAATAGTTTTCACCTGGTCCTTGGCTATAGGAATAACATCATTTTCAAGTAAGGTTCAGTATTTTAGTAAATTTGCACCTTTGTGCTGATGCCACACCAACTATCAGCCCTTCACATCCTAACTGGCACACAACCAAAGTTCTCTCTTGCTGTCCTTTTATTCAGTAGCTCATTTTTCGTTATGGCTAAGAAAACTGATTGCAGAATTTGCATGCAATACAAGCTTCAATTAGAAGGGAAACTGGATTGCAATCCTAATAAGGAGAAGGGATAGCATGAAAAGAGAGTAACAATAGAAGTATATGACCAGCATAATGAGGTGGAATAATACTAGAAACAGAAAATAAAAATCAAAAGTAGCAAAGACAACCCACAGAATCAATGATAGGCTGACAAATTGTGTAAACACGTAATACAGAGTAAAGGAAAACATGTAAAACAGTGACGACAATGAGGAAACCAACTGATTATTATGTAGAAGTACAGTGCTAAACAATTTCATTAGCTGTACTTTTAAATGAGAAATTCACACAAATGTTTGGAAAGGAAATAATTTGAATGAAAAAAAAAACAATTTCTTAATTCTATAGGGATAAATATTTCCTCATACTAATAGAATGAATTGTGTTTATACATCAACATTTTAATGCAGTCAATAAAGAAATTCAAAACAGAAGCTGAAGTTAATTACCAACTAGGCAACATTTACTTGATTGACAGAATATTTTAACAAGTCACATACGCTAACAATGAAACACACACATCTGTGAGATTTATGTTCAAATTTGATAAGTAGTTGGTGAAACTATCTTCTATTTCAATCAGGAGAGAAAACTGGTACCTATATAAACTGACTGCTTGGCTGAAAAATATATACCTAGCAAGATTTTTACATGCTATATTAACTGGCAATAACGCACCTTGTAATCGAACCACAATGGGTATCCTCAGTTCCAAGTCCTTTACAGCCATAATGATACCTTGTGCAATAACATCACAACGCATAATCCCGCCAAAAATATTTACCAAGATGGCTTGCACCTGTGTGATGAGAAGTGACATGGAAAACAAAGCATAAATTTACCTTAATTAAACATGTCTCCTTCCAAGCAATAAAGGGAAAAAAAAGAGCTTTCATTTTTAAGCATTCCCAAAGGAAACGTACTACGGCCAAATTCCACCCTTTAAATTTGAATCTCCTAATCTCCTTTAGTCAACTAGACCACACTTAAATACTTCAGCTCCAATTTCAATCATCAATCCTCTTTCAAATGATTCTAATTCACAAACAGAATAGTTTGGTTTAATCTTTTTCTACATACAAACACTGAGAACAATCATAGCACAATCACAAAATTTAACCAGTTATCAGAATATATAATAATTATTTTTTTTTTCTTTTATAGATAGATATTTTTTCTTTTTTGGGAGGGGAAGGGGAACATTATCTTCATATTACTACAAAAAATAAAGGCATGTTTCATTTTACAGTACGGCCAAAAACATATTAGGGATATCAGTTCAGGTCATTTTTATTGTGATCTCTTCTGTTTTGTTGCTCCTGAGTGAATTACTACAATGGTTTCTTTCATAATTTTCTTTCCACAAAAAGAGGCAAAAAATGAAAAACAGTCCAAAAGCAGAGGAGTACTGAAGACAATGGCAAAAGGATGTTTACTGAAGGACTTGATGTAGTCACATTTCAGTGAATGCCTGCATCAGGGTGTAGAAAAACATGTACTTGGCCAAAAGTAGGGAATTTATCTGGCTCATATAAACAAGATGAAGCAAGTGCTTTTCTGAGTGGTAAACAATATTATTGTACAATACTATTATTATCTTTGATGGCTGGTTGCAGACCTGTACTTTGTTCTTGTCGTATGATAATCATTTGCTTGGTTTATATATTTTGGTACTCACTTGTAATAAGTAATTTTTTCAATAAAAGTTATTACCCAACAAGATGAAGCAAACAGAGGCAAAAAAAAAAAACTGGTAACTACTACTACTACAAAGCAGACACATCAGTGCTTTGAAGTGCTGTTAACAAACACCCCTGATTTGCAGTTGCTAAACATAGCCGCTTCTGTTTGCTTTTTATTTTTTTTATTATTATTTTCCTTAATGTTGTTGTACATTGGCCAGGGGTTTCATCCTGAACTCATCTGCTTCCAAATACCAACCCCTCCTTCTAGTTTAAATGCTTAACAATATAGTCTGAATTTCTTAAGTTACCTTTTCCTGCTAAAAAAGATGTAGGCCATCGTTACAGTACAGACATTTTGTTTTTCCCTATATTGCATCTATCTATATATCTAAAGCAAATCAATCTCTTGGGTTTTCAGGATTTCCTCAATGAAAATGAATGAGACTGATTTGCATGTACTACTTTCATTGTATGCAAACAGATCTCTGCTTCGATTATATGCATATTCATTATGGAAATCTTGAAAACCCAACTGGTTTGCGGCCCTCGAGGACTATGGTTGTCCACCCCTGAGTTAAGAATGTGTGCACTTAGCAGCAGCTATACCAAGCTTATTGAGTTCAAAAGAGAAAAAAAAAAAAAGCTGAATGTTAGCAGTCTTTTTCACTACAGGAACCAGAGGATACACACACAGAAGGTTCTCTTCCCATTCTAGGGAGAACATATCCAAGACACTTTTTACCACAAGTCCCTACTCCTTAAATGAAATTGAGGAACCTTCCTATACAGAAGAGACCCAACAGTTCTACTGATAGTATCCCCCACTCAGGGAATATCTGATTTGCTATCACCCAGTCAGGGAATATCTGATTTGCTACCCCTCTATCCAAGACCACTCATGAGGTGACAATCCATATGAGGTGACAGTCCATCTGCTAAGATGTTGTCCTTCCCTCACAAACTTATGGCCCTGAGAACCATCCAATGTGAGATGGTTCAGTTCAATATTCTGACATTTTCCATACACAAGGTATGATCCTTTCCTTTCACATTTACTCACAAAAAACATAGCTATTCAACTGCTTGAATTGGGATAATTTTATTGGACAACTGATCTCTGAAAGCTTTTCCAGTGTTTCAAATTACCATTATTATCTCAAGGAACTTTATCTGATAAAGTCTTTCCTAAGCTGACCATAGGCCCCAAGTTTGAAGATTCTCTACATCATATATTAATGTCCCAGCACAGATTGCATGCATCTCTGGTTAGGACAATTTATTGGAGAAATTTTAAAAGAAATTCCTTCAACCAAATTTGAATCAGAAACCAGGGCAGAAAGTCACTGAGCTATTAAGTGACTAGGACAGTGTCTCATAATGGCTCACAGCCACTGACAGTGTAAACCATGAAGTTCAACATCCTCAAGATTTCCCAAGTTGATATCTGCTGACTATTTCTTCCACAGCAGACATGTCTAATACAGCTCCTATAAATTCTAATTGAGATGATGGCCTCAAGTATGATTTGGAATCATTTACGTTGAACCCTACTAACACTAAACTTGAATGATTTTGCTCACAGATACTTTAGTACTTTCTTCGGATGTGTTTTTGATCAGCCAATCATATAGTTAGGGAAACATGTGCACCCCTAATTTGCATAGATGTGTCTCAACCATGCTAGACATTTTGTAAAACATGTGCACTCCTAATTTGCATAGATGTGTCTCAACCATGCTAGACATTTTGTAAATACTCATTGTACTGATGCCAAATCCAATGACAGTACTCAATATTAGAAGTGGTGTTTTCATATTACAAATCTGAGATATACCCACATCAGAGGAAGCATCTCTCCAATATTCTTTTTGTAAACAAGTAGGGAAGGCATGCAAAGTATGTGTGTGTATACATGTTTTGAAAGCATCTGTATGTTTTTTTTTTTTTTTTGGGGGGGGGGTAGTGGTACGCACTTTGTGTGTCTATGATCAGTAGAGGAGATATGAGGGGAAGGCAATTTGAAAAATACAATTAATCACTAGGATGGATAGTTGTGAGGGAATAATTTAGGGGGTGGGACATTTTGTGGGGTGGTGGGGAAACTGAGGGGTAGTTTAGAGGACTGGGGAAGTTTGTGGGGTGTTGGGTCAGTTGTGGTTAGGGTTTGGGGTAGTTTGTGGGATGGGACAGTTATAGGGTTAGGTTTTGAGGGTGGGGGCAGTCTGTGGGGTTGTAGGATACTGATGGTGGCTTAGGTTTTGGGGGATGGGGCAGTTTTGGGGGGATTGGACTGTTGGCAGGGGTATTTTTAGGGAATGGGACAGTTTGTGAAGTGGTAGAAAATTCGTTTTTGGAGGAATGGGAATTTACAGGGTAATGGCCAAATGGGAGCAGTGTTTTGGAGTGGGCAATTTGCAGAAAGGGTAGTTTTAGGGGGTGGGACAATTTGGTGTTGTGGTAGTTGCATGGGATATTTTGGGTGTAGGGCAGTTGCAGGGGGTAGTTTTTGTGGATATGGCAATTTGTGAGGTGGGATAGAAGTTGGGGTAGTTTTTTGGGATGGGGCAATTTGTGGGGTGGTGTAGCAGTTGCGCAGGGGAGTTATTTGGGATGATGCAATTTGTAGGGTGGTGTGGCAGTTGGGGGGTAGGGAGTCATTTTTGGGTGTGGTGGCAGTATTCAGGGTGGTCAGGTAGTTGTATGTGGGTAGCTTTTGGGTTGGGAGAACAGTTCGGAGGTTTGGAAGAAGAATCCCACCTTTTAAACTGCCTTGCCCTGCTCTCTAACTTCTACATTTCTCTCTAAGTTTCTATACTAAAGAAGCTGGAACTCCTTTTCCCATAGAAATGCACTGGAATTTCCAGTCCAATTTTGCCCATTTTATTTATTTGTTACATTTGTATCCCACATTTTCCCACCTATTTGCAGGCTCAATGTGGCTTACATAGTACCGTAAAGATGTTTTTTTTGTTTGTTTTTTTGTTACATTTGTATCCCGCGCTTTCCCACTCATGGCAGGCTCAATGCGGCTTACATGGGGCAATGGAGGGTTAAGTGACTTGCCCAGAGTCATAAGGAGCCTATGCCTGAAGTGGGAATCGAACTCAGTTCCTCAGGACCAAAGTCCACCACCCTAACCACTAGGCCACTAAATACAAAGTGATGTTGTGGTCGAATAAGGTTAATGTGTTATAGACACATTTGGGAATCGTAGAGATGATGTGTCTTTTTACCATTTTTTTCCCCCTCATACAAAGTTTCATCCCATTCCATTTTCAGAGCATTATTTTGCCCCCAGACAGACCCTCTGGACCCTTTGTATGATTCTTTCCAAGATCCCTGCTTCTGCTACTTAGGATGAACTGCAGAGAGTAACACCATTTCAGAAGACACTAGTGTCCTGCTTGAATACTTCCTAGATGATGAAGATGAGAGTGGGTAAGACATTATTCCAGGGACATACAAGCTTGTACACACAAATATTCCAACACACACGCATTTACATTCAGATTGGCTGGAAAGAATTTCATGAGCCATGCTCTGAAATCTTTCCCCACTTGTTTTTGAAATAGAAACCTTAGCAATAAAACATGTATTCAGTATTAAAAATATACGCTCTCATCAAATGAAACAAAGCTTGCAGGTTCCAAATCTAATTAAAAGATATAATAAATATCCTATAATTCATTAGTTTGGCTCATCCTGTACTACATTTAATATGTTTACTATATGTCTTGATGTACTGCCATTCATTACACATAACAGTGGTTTATAAAATGATAAATGGGAGTACAATATAAAAAGTAGAGAGAAAAAAAAAAAGAAAACATCCAATCAAGTCCCCCCACCCCCACCAACACAGCATCTCAGTTCCCAAAGTTAAGGAAAAATAGAAGGCTTGACCAGAATGCACTCACTACACAAATACTTTGGAATAGCATTCCAAAATAGGGAAGCCAGAATGTAGAAACAGAATCATGTGTTGATTGCAAACAAGCATGAGAGGGAGGAGAGATGGTTAGAAGACAAGAAGTGGATTAATTAGCAACACTAGTAGGCCATTCTACATAGATATTGCCTACACCAAATTTTAAATTTTGGGAGAAATAGGATAACATGATCCATGCAATTGGCCAAATAAAACTATCTAATAGCAGTATTTTGAATAACCTGAAATCTGCATAAGGCAAAAATTGCAGGGCTCTGTTATAAAGGGCATTACAGCAATCTAGTCAACTAGTCACCATTGCATAAATGAGGAAATGAGGATCAGGAGAGCATCTCCATTAAGAAAAGAATGAATCTAAATTGACGAGGCAAAGAAACAAGATTTACTTACTAAATTTAATTTGAGGTTTAAGGATAATTCAGAGTGAAAAAGCATTCCCAAGATTTGTGACAGAGAATCCTTCCAGCTTGCCCATCTAGGAATGGTGCAGGAGTTGGAACAGAGTTACAACTGGTAATCCATTTTGCATAATCATTCTTTAGATTGAGTTTCATTTGATTAGAATCCAGCCACTGAGCTACTTATGAAACTCAGCGATGAAGTGGTGCTGAAGTGACTTAGTGTTAGTGTGAAAAAACAACAAATAACGTATTTATCACTATCAGGCTTATTTTCGAAAAGAGAAGGGCGCCCATCTTTCGACACAAATCGGG
This sequence comes from Microcaecilia unicolor, assembly GCF_901765095.1. Lineage (NCBI taxonomy): Eukaryota > Metazoa > Chordata > Amphibia > Gymnophiona > Siphonopidae > Microcaecilia > Microcaecilia unicolor. The sequence goes on along the minus strand of NC_044034.1, from coordinate 94,551,940 downwards.
AGATGGGCGTCCTTCTCCCAGGGTCGCCCAAATCGGCATAAATGAAAGCCGATTTAGGCGTCCTCAACTGCTTTCCATCGCGGGGACGACCAAAGTTCACGAGGGAGTGTCGGCACTGTAGCGAAGGCGGGACCGGGGCATGAATAAGAGATGGGCGTCCTCGGCAGATAATGGAAAAAAGAAAGGTGTCCCTGACAAGCACTTGGCCAACTTTACTTGGTCCATTTTTTCTTGCGACCAAGCCTCAAAAAGGTGCCCGAACTGACCAGATGACCACCGGAGGGAATTAGGGATGACCTCCCCTTACTCCCCCAGTGATCACTAACCCCCTCCCACCCTAAAAAAAAAAACAAAAAAACAAAAAAAACTTTAAAAATATTTTTTGCCAGCCTCAAATGTCATACCCAGCTCCCTGACAGCAGTATGCAGGTCCCTGGAGCAGTTTTAGTGGGTGTAGTGCACTTCAGGCAGGCGGACCCAGGCCCATCCCTCCCTACCTGTTACACTTGTGGTGGTAAATGTGAGTCCTTCAAAACCCACCACAAACCCACTGTACCCATACCCACATATAGGTGCCCCACTTCACCCCTTAGGGCTATGGTAGTGGTATACAGTTGTGGGGAGTGGATTGTTTTTTTGGGGGGCGGTGGTTGGGAGGCTCAGCACACAAGGTAAGGGAGCTATGCACCTGGGAGCAATTTCTGAAGTCCACTGCAGTGCCCCCTAGGTTGCCCGGTTGGTGCCCTGGCATGTCAGGGGGATCAGTGCACTACGAATGCTGGCTCCTAACACGACCAAAGAGCTTGGATTTGGTTGTTTCTGAGATGGGCGTCCTCGGTTTCCATTATCGCCGAAAACCGGGGACGACCATCTCTAAGGTTGACCTAAATGTTGAGATTTCGGCGTCCCCGACCGTATTATCGAAACGAAAGATGGACGCCCCATCTTGTTTCGACAATACGGGTTTCCCCGCCCCTTCGCCGGGACGTCCTGTGAGGACGGTCTCAGGAAAACATGGGTGCCCCGTTCGATTATGCCCCTCCACGTGACACATACAGAATACTGCTTGTCTTTTAAACAGCTGTCATTATCATCAACTGTCAATACAGATAAACATATTTTTGCTACAGAATTATAATGGAAAATTCAATTATTTCCAGAGAAAGGATTCCATCATTTTGATTCCAAGTAATAATTATACTTGCTTATTTATCTTTGTATAACTACAAAGTTATAACTAAGTAAAAAAAAAAATAAATCCTGTAAAATTACAGTTTCTCTCTCTCTTTGAGGGGAAAAACAAGGCTTACTTTTTTGTCTGACGTAATTAGTCTAAAGGCTTCTGTCACTTGCTGGACTGTTGCACCACCACCAACATCAAGGAAGTTTGCTGGAGTCCCTCCATGAAGCTTAATTATATCCATTGTAGCCATAGCCAGACCAGCACCATTCACTGCAAAATACCACTAAGGTGAGCATTTCTAGGGCTGATCAGTAGCTAAAATAAACAAAGAATCTATTCCATGTTGGTTACATACTTATAAGCCCCAGATTGGCTTATTCATTTGAAAACCTAAAACACATATTGCCATGTCACTGGATAACCATCACTATGGCACAGTTTGAAACAAGTGGTGAGATCACAGAAAACCTAAGCTCCTGGCTTTGCTTAACTGTATTCCCAATTCTTACAAGGTCACCAACAAGAGTTTTGGGTCTTGGTGTATCATTGCTTCAAAGAAGGGGTTACTTCAACCACATTCCGGATTCAGATCAATTTTTGGTATTAAGCTACTTGTTAACTTTTTTGAATAGAAATAAGCATGTCCTGTGTTTATGACTCAGAAGCCATATGTAGCATGGAAACCAGAACAGATCCCCTTTAGACTTTAAATTAGCTCCTGCTTTAAATCACATAATACACTAACATATATATAAACCTCTTTATTGGATTCTCTCTCTGAAAACTCATTCTATTTCCTTTACTCACGTAAAGAATTGGGTGTGAAAAATGCAGTGAAAATGCTAATGCTGTGATGTATTTACAAAATAAATAGCAGCATATTTATATACTATCCAGCTCAGGAAATCTGAATAGTTAACAAAAGATAAAAATTGCAAAGAAAAAGAATACACAGCATTAAACAATTAATAATCAACATATTTCTAAAATAAGAGAGTTTTGAGAAGTTTTCTAAATTTTAACAAGTGATATTCTGTCATTAAATTAATAAGTAAAGAATTCCATAAGAGAGGCAGTTTCAGAGAACAATTTCTTGGTGGTTACCCTCTTCCATACACTTACATTAGCAGATTGTTGTTTAAATAAAATCACATTCTTGTACCAAGGCAAGTTTCAATGGTTGGTTTGCAATAGTACAAAAGAACAAAAGCAGAAGGGACCTCTTTTGTACGCAGTAAACACACAAAAAAAGAGGAGCAACCAATGTTCCAACTGAGGGATATTTATTAAAAAACACAATACTCATCTTTAGGGTGTTTTTGCATTGTGTTTTTAAATAAATATCCCTCAGTTGGAACATCAGTGTTCAATCCCCTTTTTTTTCTTTTTTGTGTTTATGGTTTGTAATAGTAAGCAGGGTGACAAATAACCAGGACCAATACAATGCAATATTTTAAAAGAAGGGCACAGTAGTTTAAATTCTACATGGGCTACAACTGGTGGCCAGTGCAAAGACTGAATCAGAGGAGAAACACCATAAAATTAAAAATAAATAAATAAATAAATAAAAATCACCTGCCTACACTAGCATTGCCTCATGAAGGGGGGGGGGGGTGTCTCTTACTAAGCCACGGTAGCATTTTTAGCTTTTGGTAGAAATCAGCTGGCGGTAAACGCAGAGGCACCCATTGTACTCCTATGGGCGTCTCAGCATTTATCACCAGTTGATTTCTACCATGAGCTAAAAACGCTACCACAGCTTAATAAAAGACCCCCTAAAATGTTTAATAGCACTTGTGGCCTGCATCAGAGATTCACTGGGGGTGGAGGGCAGACGAGGAGAGGAATGAAAAAGAAAAATAGCTCATGGTTGAAAAATATTCACATAGGGCACAGCGAAGATGACAAAAGGATACAGTGTAAATATTCCGTTGATCAACAGAATAAAGATGGACTTTTTTTAGACATTGTCTTTTAGACTGTATCCTTGTGTCATCTTCGCTGTGCCCTATGTGTCTTTGAATTTGCGAAGCCCGTGTTCTTCTGTGTTTACATTGAAAGATAATATTTACACGGAACTTACTGAAAATGTTCACAAGTTTCTGAAATAAAAATAAAAAAACAGATCTCTCACAGAGACTCAGTGACATTCCTGAACAGTACTAGCATAATAGATTTACTTGAGAAATACAGAAAAACCACACCATTGAAAAAAGGAATTCAAATCTGCAAATGGAGGATACCAAATTGCTTCTGATGGAACCAATAACAATGCATTGTATGTCATCAAATTCTAGCTAAATTACTGGCCAAATACTTCCTTTCATGACAATTGCTATTTGAGGTGATCTTTTTCAGCTATACATCCTCCAAAGGGCAAGAATAATTTTGGTAAGTAAACTAGTCTCTGTACCAGTGTGCAAGAAAGGCCAATCACAAAAATTGGCAATTTACAGGGAGAAACTTAAAACACACTAAATCAATCCCAAACAGGACACGTCTCAAAAAATTTACAGGTTCACTGTATCAATTTCAAAGGACTGTCATCAACCATAAGAATGACAACACACACGATACAAAGGTTCGACCAGAGGGGAAAGACTTCAAAGCAAGATATGCACCATATCTAGTAAAAGGATACCTGCCAGAAACTACAATCTAGAAAACCAAAACTGCTTATGCCAAAGGCCATCACAAAACCTCTTAAAAATGTGCTTGGTACACCATTTTTATTACTGCTACCATCGAGGTATTTTGTATCATTGTCCACTGATTTTATCTTATGTAATACAGTAGTAAATAGTTGCTCAATGCTAGGATTTTCTTCATTTTGGTACATGTTTTAGTTAGCGAAAATAAAAATCCCACTCGCAATGGGTCTTGTCCCTAATCTAGGTGATGGCGGAGGAGGGGGAATATGTCACATCAAGTCTATTACACACAGAGAAAGGTCTAAACTAACATAAAAGCAGGATATAAAGATCAGTAAGTACAGCTCCAAACCGGTCTCACTCAGAAACCCGTGGATTTTTATTCATACCAGACAAATAAGCAACAGAGTTAAACAACCCAAGAAGTTTTTTAAGGGTGTTTTGTTTTAACACAAAGAATACAATACCATCCATACAAAATGGGAGAAAGGCTTTATTAAATGGGCCAATCAATTATAATATAGACTACAAAATTCTTACAGCTTACCTAGACAACCTATATTACCATCAAGTCCTATATAGTTGAGGTCTGCTTTAGCTGCCTGCTCATCTCTCTCATCCTCTTGTGTCCAGTCTCTCAGATCAAAGACTTTCTGTTGACGATACTCCGCATTTGAATCGAAATTTATCTTTGCATCCATGCACATCACTGGGGAAATAAAGAAACTGCTCTTAGGTCTCTCAGTTTGGCTTTCTAAAAGATCACATCCCTTTCTCTTTAAAAGCAAACAAACAAAAACAAAGCAAATGTATAAGATTAGCAAATAAGCCAGTGGTTCCCAAACCTGGTCCTGGAGGCATCACAGCCATTCAGGTTTTCAGGATACCCACAATGAATATTCATGAGAGAGATTTGCATGCACTGTTTTCACTGCATGCTAATCTCTCATGAATATTTACTGTGAGTATCCTGAAAACCTGAATGGCTGTGATGCCTCCAGGACCAGGTTTGGGAACCACTGAAATAACCCTAAGTACTGAACAGGGTTTTTGCTTTGCAGTATACTTCTTGGATTTTGAATTATCGATACGTGATTAGATGACAGAATCCAACAGCACATTGTGAAATAAGCTTATTGATAAAAAAAAATACTTTTGCACATTTTCATTCCAATAGCATAGATGCACTTATATTTTTGCTACTTATACCACATTAGGCATATTATTCACTTCAAGCAGGTCTTAAAAAGTAAAATGCACCTATAAAATAAAAAGTATAAACTTAAAAAAAAACCCAAAACAGAAAAATGACAACAGATAAAGCCCATGTGCCATATCTAGTCTGCCCAAATGCACCAATTATTAAGCTCTACAATCCTTCCTCTCTTCCAGAGATCCTCTGTCCCGTGCTTTCTTGAATTCAGATACCATTTGCATCACCACCTCTACCGCAGCGAACAAAAAAAGCCTGAAAATAGCCATGGCCATGCAGTAAGATTGCTCTTACTGCAGGGCCATGCGAGGGACAGCACTTACCGCCACCCACTGAGGTGGTAACCGGGTTAGCTCCACTCTAGAAATTACCTCCTATTTTCCCTAGCATGGCAAATGGTGCGTGCCAGGGCTGGAAATACTGCCGGCACCCACATTGGGCCAACGGTACTTCTACATTAGTGTACGGTATGTCCACATTGGGCTTACTGCTGCTCTGTAAAAGGGCCCCTAAGCTTGTCCTCATATGCTTTATGATGAAGACCACTGGCCATTTAATAATTGCCCTCTGGCCAACTCCATGCTGTTTATATCCTTTTGAAAGTACAGTCTCCATAACTGTACACAGTACTCTACATGCAGTCTCAACAGTACTCTAAATTGAATCTCACCTCTTTTTTCCTGCTAGCCATTTCTTAGCCTATGCACCCAAGAATCCTTCTAGCTCTGTGATTCCCAAACTTTTTACTATGGCAGAACCCCTAAAATATTTTTTTCATTCACTAAGGAATCCTCAATTTATGAAACATATATATGTAACCTGCTGGGCAAAAAGTGGAGTATGCGACTTATTTGTATTACAAAACAGATGGATATCAATTGCATAATCCTGCAAAATTTCATCCTCAGGTAATGACTAATTACGTCTTTAAAAAATGAGAAAAATGTATCAATAAAAAAAAATTACGTTTTTCAGAAAAACGCATTTGAAAACTTACGAATAAAATTTTAACCATATATAGACTATGATCAAATTTATCAAATTTCATCCTTAACAATTACCTCTCCAGACTTTTATAGCCTTTATTCTCTATTATTTGTAACCTCACTTTTGGTATCTTTTCACTCAACGTGCTGCTTATGTTCATACAAACAGATTCTACAATCTAATCTCTTGAGAAACCCTACGGTTCCATGGAATCCATTTTGGGAATCACTGTTCTAGCTTTTCGTGTTAGACACAATCACCCCCATATATCCCTTTTCTAAGATCAATGCTAGAAAAAAAAGGGGGACACATTATCAACATGGGCTACTGTTAAGGCATGTTATTTTACCACTAACTTGTGCTACTATAGCACAGGTCTCATTTTATGCAATAAAATATAGATCATAATAGCTAGGGTTAACAGTAAAATAAAATATCTTAACAGTAGCCCACATTGGTAACTTCCCTCCCTTAATTTTAAAGAAAATGTCAAAGCATAAATTAATTCCTAACAATTCTGTAGGAAAAAGTCCGAAACACTCAAGCCTCTCTCAGCTTGGGTGTCAACTATCAATTTTGACAGTCCTAAGCACGTCTTATTCATATACAATGACTCTTCAAGCTAATGTAATCACATCTTTTAGGTTAGCAATACTTAGCCCTCTTCTCCAATACTGAATTCCCTCAGCACAGAATACCTGGCTCTCAGTTCCAAATCTAAAATATCTTCCTATTCAGATCCCATTTCTCCACATATCTTTGTCTATGGACAAGTGTGTAAAAATTGAGAAGGCTGCTTAGCTATTGAATAATTAACTAGATATTATATATTTCCTCAAATTTACCTATATACTTGTTCACCAACAAAATAGTAGTGACACGATGCAAGCTTCTAACAGTGATCTCTCTCTCGGGATTTCATCTATCTGCACTCTATGCAATGAGTATACATCTATCAGTGCTCTAAATTTCTTCAACTAAAGAAGTTTACTGCCCCGTTTATTTGATAATTTTATATACTGTTTTTCCTAAAAGGCTATAAAGAGGTTCACAACAAATTATGGGCCCTGTTTACTAAGCCACACTATAGGCGTGCTAACTTTGTAGCGCACGCTAAAAATTATCACGCTTTTTGCTAAACACACCCATATATACTATGGGTGTCTTTAGCATTAGCGCACGCTAAAAGGTTGGCGCCTACAGCGTGGCTTAGTAAACAGGGCCCTAAAACAAGTACTATACAAAGCACTAGCATCTTAGGACAATTCAGTCAAAAGAGTTAAATAACCAGGCCTTATACTGTTTCTGGAGCACTTATACAATGTCAATTAAAATTTTTAGATCCAAAAATGTAGTATATTCCAAAGAGCAGTACACTTTTGCTACGCGAGCATTAAAGCAATTCTATTTGGGACCTGTAACAGAACTTACTGTTAAGAGCAAAATGCTGGCCTGGGATATAGGACAGAAACAGGACACTGATGCAAAGTAATTTGCTGATAAACTTGCGCATCAAAAATAAGATCTTAAAATCAGTTTAATAAATGATATGAAATGATGTTAAGGATTTCAGCACCAAAGTGATATTTTCATTGATGGTGACTCCAGTAATAAGACAAGCCAGTATATTTGGCACCATTTGGAGCCTATGGAGTTTATTTTGGCTTGAAAAAAAAAATCGTTACAGTAGTCTAATCAAGTTGCAACAAAAGCAGGTACTACCATACAAAGTTCATTATTTTCCTAAATATGGTTTCAAATATCTAATGTCCCATAACTGAAAGAAACACGTTCTCAATCCTTATTCCAGAAGGCTTATCCTCCAGACTCAACTTAAGAACTATCTAGCTAAATCCAATCTTCAACAAGAAAGGAAGAAAACTTATTTCCAATGGACTGAGACCAAAAGTGTGTTTTAGTGGCTAACAAGCCATTTCTAGTTTTTATTCTCTCCTCCCCCACCCCCCGATAGCAACTTGGAAATTAAAGAAAGGAGTGGGTCTTAGCAGAGGAATGGAGTTCTATTTGAAACCTCATAGAGTCAACAGAGCTGGCCAAATCTGTTTACTGCTCATCTCTTAACTCTGATTCAAAGTCTTGGTTTGAGCTGCTTTCTCTACATTGATGGTGTCCAGATAGCAAAGTTATTCACCCGTAGCAGGTGTTCTCCAAGGACAGAAGACAAGTGTTCTCACATGTGGGTGACATCATCGACGGAGCCCCGGTGTTCTGCAACTTTTATAAGCCTATGGAAGGCCTCCACCACATAAGCATGAGTGCCTTCCCGCCTGCCTGAGTTCCTTGATATCCACGGTTGGATGAAAAGGATAAAGAATGCAATTCCTAGGGAAGGGTATGTGAGTACTTGTCTTGCTGTCCTCAGAGAACACCTGCCACAGATGAGTGACATTGCTTTCTCTGAGGACAAACAGGACATAGTATACTCATGTAGGAATCCCTAGCTACCAGGCTCATAGAAAACAACAAACATTGGTCAATAGGGACCTGCAATGGCAAGACCAACCAAAACCAATAACACAGTTCCGCAGAATTTGTTTGGAATCTAGAATCCAAGTCCACCCTCCAAGGCCCATTCTTTTCTGTGATCAAATCAACTGTCACACTGGGTATTCTGCTAAAGGCATAAAAACCTCATTGCAGCTCTGCAAATCTCTTCAATGGAGACTGATCTCAAGTGGGCTACCAATACAGACATAGCTCTGATATTGTGAGCTGTGACATGATCCTCCAAAGTCTGGGCATAAGTGAAAGAAAGAGATGCACTCTGCTGCTAACTGGATAAACTGAGTTTACTCTTTGCTGTCTCCATCCTGTTTGGGTCAAAGAAACAAAAAGCTGGGTGGACCACTCCAGATAGAAGGCTAAGGCTAGCTTGCAGTCCAAGGTGAGCAGTACACTTTTGCCAGGATGAGCATTTTGGGGAAACTTTTGGCTACATGAAGGCAAAACAGGGGCCCTTATTAGGACTTAATCACAGAATGCGGTTTGGATTGTGAACATGAAAGTTTTTTTAATTATTCATTTTTATAAGATTATTGAAAAACTAAATTACAAGGAAAATAATCTTTGTGCAGAAACATCCTAATCACTCTATATCAAGGAAATAAAATGAACCTAAATTCTTAGTAAGTCTGTTAGGCTAGGATAGTAATTATTGTAATTCGATATTAATTTGATAATTGTAATGCCATATATGCTGGCTGTAAGGAGTACCTGTTGAAAAAACTCCAAACAGCTCAAGACACTGCAACTAGGTTCATAAATAAAATCTCTTGTTTTGAAAGTGTCCCCCCCCTTTATGAATCAAATTACACTGGCTTCCCATCAAAGCAAGAATTACCTTTCAAATACTAAATGGCACAGCTCCAGACTATATGGTACCATTACTACTACTACTACTTAACGTTTCTAGAGCGCTACTAGGGTTACGCAGCGCTGTACAGATTAACAAAAAAGGACAGTCCCTGCTCCAAGGAGCTTACAATCTAATTAATAAACTTACCTCAAAGAAACACTAAATATGAGGCAAGAAATCATCTCAGACTATACCTCCCAAATTGCAAAAATGTGATCTACAAAACTGTCCACTCTGCAGACTTCACTTACCTAGGAACCAAATGGTGGAACTCCTTACCACCCAAAATAAGAAATATACAGGAATATACTAGATTCCACAAAATCCTCATATCGTTCCTATTCAAACACACCCTCACAAAGAACAACCATATCTCAAACGATATTGTATTGCAAAATTGCTTACAACAAATTACTTTCTTATAAATTCTTCTCTGTTTTGTATCCTATACTGTTTATTGTAAGCCACATTGAATTCAAACTTGTTTGGGATAATGCGGGATATAAATGTCACAAATAAATAAATAAATAAATAGTCCTCAAAAATTAGGTAAGATCTAAGAACATATTCAGGAGAAGCTAAAACAAAACAAAAAAAAACTCAGAATAACACACAGAATTAATTACCGTTAGGTTACACACCCAAAAATAATGCCCTTTGTAACTCAAACTGTGCTGCCCACCAAGCCCTGAGAATTAAAAAAGCTACGTAGTTGAATTGAGTCAAAGAAACAGTATGTCTTATCTTGGACATATACCACACAATTACAAGGAAACATAACTGAAAACCGGCACCCAGAGCCAGGACTTGTTGACGCATACTTCTCTCTTGGGTCCAGCAAGAGATTCTAGAAAATTTCTATTTTTAGCACCCATAAAGGTAGAATTAAAAAGTCTAAAATAGGAGGCATTGTTCTGTTGTGGATTAGGAATTAATTACTGGACAGAAAAGGGAGGGAAGGTTTAATGGCCATGTTTCTCAACTGAGGAGGGTGAATAATGCAACCTCACCATTAATATTGCATTCAATTCTGGTCACTGTATCTCAAAAAAGGTATAGCAGAATTAGAAAAGGTTCAAAGAAGAGCAACCAAAATAATAAAGGAGATGGAACGTCTCCCATATGAGGAAAGGCTAAAGAGGTTAGGGCTCTTCAGCTTGGAAAAGAGACAGCTGAGAGGAGATATGATTGGGGCCTACAAAATCTTGAGTGGTATGGAACGGTTAAAAGTGAACCGATTTTTTACTCTTTCAAAAAGTTGCCAGAGGATGCTGTAACAGCGCTTAGAGAATCTGGGGTTAAAAAAACTTTGGACAACTTCATGGAGGAAAAGTCCATAGTTTGCTATTGAGATAGACATAGAGGAAGTTACTGCTTGCCCTGGGATCAGTAGCATGGGATGTTGCTAATATTTGGGGCTCTGCCAGGTACTTGTGACCTGGACTGGCCACTGCTGGAAGGAATATACTGGGCTAGTCTGACCCAGTATGGCTATTCTTATGTTCTTATATCCTTCCTGGCCTTGCCGAAATACAAAAGAAACCAATAAAATCAATTTCATCGTCCGCCCCCCCCCCCCCCCCCCCCCAAGAGCTGAAACATCCAAACTATCTGCAGATAGTTCTGCAACTTCACGTCGTTCATTCATTGGATTAAGTTTTCTAAGTATAGGTAAATATGTCTTCTGTAAAGATGGCAAACCAGCGTCTGGATATTTTGAATACTTCCTTCAAAAATGTATAAAGTATATGTTTTGGAGAAAGAATTTTGGAACTAGGAAAGTTCAGAATTCTCAAGTTCAGGGCTCTCACTGCATTTTCCAAGTTTTCTACCTGTACTTGAACTTTTCAATTGCTTAACATCTTTCTCTACTTCTAATCAATTAGAAGCCTGGATATCAAATTGCACTTAAAATTCTGTTGTGGCATTATTCAATGAGACAGATATAAAAGGAAGAACACATCTTATGCACAGCTTCAACGACAGCCCAGCTCAAGCCCAGCATTACTTCTGCTGGTTTCTGCAGGGGTTGTAGTACTGCCAAGCAGAGATCTATTTCTGCCTGATTAATTCCATTCTCTTCTCTCAGTCTACAATGCAGAGTCCCAAGAGATTCTGTTGAAGTTCCAGTTAAGCCCGTAGCTTCTATCCAGCTTAATGCGGCCTCCTCCAGAAAGGATGTTGAACCATGCCCAATCTCTGGCATCTGCCACCTCTCTACACCCGGCACAGCACAAACAGCTCCTGTTCCGCTTGCCTGCTTTGCTTCAGCCATGGTGTACAGTGCTGGTGGAGTTGAGGGGGGCCTTGTGGGCCAAACGAAAACTCACTCACGAGAGATCCACAAATACATCCATCGAGTGTAACGTGTGTAACGTGTGTACGTAGGTGGTAATTATGTGCTGAGGAGGAGCAACTTTCATCTCTGGGGGGAGAGATCCCTTTAGCTTCCCCTTCCGTATTCTGCAAAAACAAGGGAAAAGAAAAAAGCAATAGCTGAAGCAAGAGTGCAAACGTTACAGCGTCGCCATCTTGGATCTCCCAGCACATGAAAGGTTAAAGGTAAGCGTGGTATTCTATTTTCACTAATGATTAAATGTTTGCTACATCTTGACTTTTTATTTTGAAGATGCATCTGCCAAAACTACATTTGGAACTTGGAGTTTTTATAAAATAAACAGTGATTTTTTTTTAATGGTTATCAATGTTGGACATCACTATTGTTGTCTTATTATTTATCATTGTAATTGAAATCTCCCAATATTATGTTATCAAATTTGATAGCCTTCCTGATTTCTATTAACATGTCGTTGTCTCTCTTCAGCCTCTCTACATACAGAGTAGTATAACTGCATCAGTACGTTTCTTCCTATCACACACAGACTTTCTATCCATAAAGATTCTACACTATATTTTGCTTCCTGCTGAACTCCATCAATTTCCATCAATTCTATCCACCTTGTTATTTTGATATAATTTGTACCCCAATACGACAGAATCACATTGGCTGTTCTCTTTCCACTAGGTCTCAGAGATGCCTATTAAGTCTAACTCTTCATTTACTACCATACATTTTAGCTCTCTTCTAATACGTACATACAGATTAGCTGCATAGCAATTTGGAGGGTAATTTAGAATCACTTATTTCTATCTCTTTTTTATTTAAATATTCTTGTGCTACTTCTACTTTTATCACAGCCTATCAAGATATTCTAACTTCTGCATATGTTAAGTATTTTTTGAATGTACCTCATCCTAGTTTCTAGTTTAAAAGCTACTTTCTCTCCTTTTTAGTACCAGCAGCCGGGTTATACCCTTGTTAAGGTGAAGTCCATTCTTTTGGAATAAGCTCCTCCCCGCCCAATCATCCCATCTATATACTGAGACTCCAAAGCATTGCCAGCTTCTTGGGACCTGCGCATACTTGGCCAGATGCCACAAATTATGGTTCCCTCTGGAGCATGGCTAATGTGGATCCTAACACAGGATACTAAGGGGCTCATTTTCAAAGCACTGAGACTTACAAAGTCCCTTAGTAACCTGTGGAACTTTGTGAGTCTAAGTACTTTGAAAATACGCCTCTGTGTTACCGTTAAGCAATGCTTAATAACTTTCTCTCCCAGAGGAAATGCATTCTGCTTCTGCAGTATTCGCAGACAGCACAGAGAGCAGAAGCCTGGCTCAAGAACTGAACTGAGGTCAGTGCAGAGCACTGGCAACTGAGAAAACCCTCAAGCAGATACAGGTGAGGTGTTTCAGAATAGAGATTCCAAGTTTTACTTCATCAGAAAAAAGCCTTCAGACTGATTAATCTCCACTATATATTTGCCATTAAGGATGAAAATATACTCAAGAGATCTGAGCTAAAATAATTTGTGTCTAGCATATTTATTTTTTGTTCTAACTAATTATAACAGGCCTGCTGCTCTCAAATGAAACCATATTATCAATTCAAAGGCAACCAACTGCCAACCTGGCACGATTGAGATTCTTTAACACATAGATGCTAACCTTACAATATCAGTAGTCAGGATTGCTGGAGCCTGGCCCACAAATTTCAAAAATGCTTGTGAGTGAAAGAATATGATAGATGGCAGAACCCATCAGACAACAAGGGAAGAAGAGAATCACCTGAGATAGCTGGCAGAGCTCATTTTACCAACCACTAAAGACAGAAATGGGTCAGGGCCATTTATTATTATTAAATTATTATAACATATTCAATAAAAATCTTGCTATAGGAAAATAATCTATAAAGAAAAACAATCTCAACAAAAACACAATGCACAATACTGAAAAGGAGCAAGGCCATAATTAAATATCTCAGCTATAGGGCGGGGCAGAGAGAAGATCAGTACAGGCATATATACCTTCCCCTCCACCTCAGTCAGCCGGTCACTTCTTGATCTGATATTTTTTTTTTTTATTTACAAAACTACCCATGTTCCAAAATCCATTTACATTTTGATTAATATCTATGAAGGGACCTACCAACTGTGAATCTTATTTTACCAAACTAAAAGAGGGTCCAAGTAGATGAATTCAGTGTGTCATTTTTTTTTCACTCTCCCATAAAATTTTGACAGGATTCCCCCCTCCTCCATTTGTTCACTCACAAGTACATAAATGTAGCCTCTACAAATGCACTGTACATGCCCCAATTTCCAAATTCGGGGTATTTTGCTTAATAAGCAGCAAGCACATATGTATTGCACAACTATCTCTGAAGCACTATTTCTTCCTGAGAAGACACATAGCTCAATTTAAATTTATACCCACATAAGCAATTTTTTTTTACATAATTTTTCTCTTCCTTCTTTTGCTGGATAACCAATTCCACTCTCCCTGAAGGCAATTTTTTGAAGGATTAGGCCATATAAAGAAGGCATTAACCAGTTAGTTCAGCAAGGCTGAAGAAAATCCTCTGCTAAACATGGAGCATAACCAGTCCTTTATATTTAGAAAGAGACGGATATCTGCAGAAAATTCATTTTGAACTTTTCCTAAACTAGGAATTTATTCAGCTATCTCAGATCTAATATTGACCTCAGACCTCCCAACTTCTGTGGAATTAAGAAATACCTGATACAGTAACTATTTATCTTTGCCTCCATGTTTACCTTTGCATCTGCATTGTCTTGAATGAGGAAGTCCAGATCTTCTTGCAACCAACTCATAAGAACATAATAGCAGCCATACTGGATCAGACCAATGGTCCATCTAGCCCAGTATCCAGCTTCCAGCAATGGCCAATCAAGGTCACAAGTACCTTGCAGAAACCCAATTAGTAGCAACATTCCATGCTATCAATCCCAGGGCAAGCAGTGGCTTCCCCCATGTCCATCTCAATAACAGACTATGGCCTTTTCCTCCAGGAACTTGTCAAAATAGCTCATGGCAGTGGGTGCAGATGGGATGATCCACCAGTAACTGAGAAAGCCAAGGCTACTGCTGAATTTAGCTTCAGAACACAAGAACCATCAAACCTAGTGGAGTTGGACTCTGCCTCCCACAAGCCCAGTATTATAAAGGAAAGATCAGTTATGCTGGCTAGCTCCAAAAACATAAGCAGATCTTAGGTTGGGGGATGTAGGCCGAATCTTTGGCTGTCTCCTCTGTCTGGTGCTGGGCTTTTGTGACTACTGATGTTGCTGTCTTTGCCTTTGTTACAGCCAGTAAAGCCTTTCCAGGTAAAACTATCTTCTGTTCAAGTGCTACTTTGTATCATTCCACGGTGCGACCACATCTCAAAAACTGTGGACAATTCTGGTTACCGCATCTGAAAAAAAGACATAGTAAAATTAGAAAAGGTACAGAGAATGGTTACGAAAATGATAAAGGGGATGGGATGACTTCTCTATGAGGAAAGGCTAAAGCGGCTAGGGCTCTTCAGCTTGGAAAAGGAACGACTGAGTGGAGATATGATAGAGATATATAAAATACTGAGTAGAGTGGAACAGGTAGAGGTAAACTGCTTGTTTACTCTTTCCAAAAATACTAGGACTAGGGGGCAAGCAATTAAACAAATAAGTAGTCAATTTCAAACAAACCGGATACAATATTTCATCTCTCATCATGTAATTAAACTCTGGAATTCGTTGCCAGAGAATGTGGAATAAGCAGTTAGCTTAGCAAGGTTTGGATAATTTCCTAAAAGAACAGTCTATAAGCCATTATTTAGATGGACTTGGGAAAATATACTGCTTATTTCTAGGATAAGCAGCATAAAATCTGTTTTACTCTTTTGGGATCTTGTCAGATACTTGTGACCTGGATTGGCCACTGTTGGCACCAGGATACTGGGCCTGATGGACCTTTGGTCTGTCTCAGTATGGCAACCCTTATGCTCTTATGTTCCTAGACATGCTGGTCTTCTCCAATGAAACAAGAGGATCAGAAGCAATGGTCTTTGATTGTCAACCGTCTCCTCCAACTTGTTAGCAAACAGAGCACTGGATTTGGACACATTTGGCTTTGAAGTTCTTGTAAAAGTTGGTGGATTAGTACAGCTATAAACTTGTTTGGGATATCTAAATATTCTAAGAGCCAAAAAAAAATAAAAGGTGCCTGCACTGGGCTCCAAAGTCCTCCTGAAGGGGAAGGCAATCTCCTTGGCCATTTTCCAGATGAACTTAGGTGAAAAGGCATTTTTTAAAATGTATTTGAATTTAAAACGCATCTTTTCATTAGTAGCTCAAGGTGAGCTACATGTAGGTGCAGCAGGTATTTCTATGTCCAAAGAAAGAACTCTAAGTTACACCTCACAATCCAAGCTGGTAGCCTAGGCAATGGAGAGTCAAGAGACTTGTCAGCTCACAAAGGACATAATTGCTAAAGTGATAATGCCAAGTCTAAAGTTAATACAGCAGACAACTCCTTACTGACCACTCAAATGAAATCAGAAATGATTAGACTATGAGGAATCTAAAAATGAATATACGTCCTCACCTTCATTAGGTATAAACACTGAGGTTTCTGGACAACCTTGAGTCAAGTTTCTAAATTCTAGATGCACAGGGTCAACACCTCCAGTTTCCCAAGGTCTGAAGAGGCACAGCTGAACCTCATAAGAACATAAGAATAGCCATACTGGATCAGACCACTAGTCCATCTAGCCCAGTATCCTGTTTCCAACAGTGGCCCATCCAGGTCACAAGTAACCGGCAGACACCCAAATAGTAGCAACATTTCATGCTACCAATCCCAGGGGAAGCAGTAGCTTCACCATAACTGTCTCAATAGCAGACTATGGACTTTTCCTTCAGAAACTTCTCCAAACCTTTTTTAACCCAGATACGCTAACCACTGTTACTACATCCTCCGGCAAAGAGTTCCAGAGCTTAACTATTCGTTGAGTGAAAAAATATTCCCTCCTATTTGTTTTAAAAGCGTTTCCATGCAACTTCACTGAGTGTCCCCTAGTCTTTGTACTTTTTGAAAGAGTAAAAAATGGATTCACTTCTATTTGTTCTATACCACTCAGGATTTTGTAGACCTCAATCATATCTCCCCTCAGCTGTCTCTTTCCAAGCTGAAGAGTCCTAAGCTCTTTACACTTTCCCCATATGAAAGGAGTTCCATCCCCTTTATCATTTTGGTCGCCCTTCTTTGAATCTTTTCTAATTCTGCTGTATCTTTTTTGAGATACAGCAACCAGAACTGAACACAATACTCAAGGTGAGGCCACACCATGTTTTGGCCACCGCTGCAAACTGGGCAGAAGATTTCGGCATATTGTCTACAACACCTAGATGTTTTTCTTGGATGCTGACCTCCAAGGTGTACCCTAGCATCAGGTAACTATGATTCAGATTATTCTTCCCAATAAGCATCATTCTGCATTTGTCAACATTAAAAGTTCATTTACCATTTGGATACTCAGTTTTCCAATTTCCTAAGATCTTCCTGCAATCTTTCACAGTCTGCATATGTTTACACAGTGTTTACTGTGAGTTTTTGCCTCTGCGGCAAGTTTCTCTTCATATTCTCTTTTAGCCTTCTTTATCAATGCTTTGCATCTAGCTTGACAGTTCTTATGCTGCTTATTTTCTTCATTTGGGTCCTTTTTTCATTCTTTGAGGGACATACTTTTGGCTCTAATAGCTTTTCACTTTACCTTTTAACCATGCTGGCTGTCATTTGATCTTCTTTCTACCTTTGTTAATAAGTAGAATGCATCTGGTCTGGGCTTCCAAGATGGTATTTTTAAACAACGTCCATGCTCGTTCTGTATTTTTCTTCTTTCTGGATGTGGGTGTTGACGCACCTCTATGCAATACTGGACAGACGCCTACCTCTCCAGGCGGATAGTCAATTGTTTTCAAACTTTGTTTCACTGGGCCTGAGATCAGGGCCCAACCTCTTGCTGCATAAGGCATTTTTTCTGGTCAGAAAGAGTATTTTGATGTGGAGACAGGCTGCTACTCCATCAGTCACTGCCTGGAGGAATGAACTTTTTAATTTAATGAAGATGGAAAGATTGGATGTTAGTGACGGTCTCCTAGGGCCTGGAAGACTTTTCAACAAATCTGGTCCCCAGTGTGGGATCATTTGCCACATCGTGCTCGTAGCTACCTGTTGAACATATAACTTGAAGTACTGAGGGTGGGGAGGGCAGGGAGGGTGGGGTGACAAGGTTTTGGTTTATTATTAATTGCGGATCAGAGTGCCATGAAAAAATATGTGCAGTCTAGTCTATTGTTGTGTCTGTTCTTTGGGTGGTGAAAAGGGGGAGGGGATGAAACTTGGGAGGAAAAAAAAAATATATATATAGTCTATCGTATCTCCTCCCCTTTCCCCCTACCTTTCTCCCAAAGTATACATGTTAACATCTAAGTCACTGACCATTTTAGTAGCCATCCTCTGGATCAGTTCCATTCTGTTCATATCCTTTTGAATGTGTGGTCTCCAGAATTATACACAGTACTTTAAATGAGGTCTCACTGGAGATTTAATATAGAGGCACTATCACCTCCTTTTTCCTACTGGCCACTCCTCTCTCTATGCAACCTAGAATCCTTCTGGCTTTTGCCATCACCTTTTCTTCCTGTCTGGCTGCCTGCCTTCAGATAAATGGATATGATCACCCCCTGGTCCCATTCTTCTTTCATCCACAGAAATACCTATTCTCCTGGGTTTCTGCAGCCAAAATGCATGACCCTGCATTTGTTTTTTTTGTATTGAATTTTAGCTGCCGAATTCTAGACCTTTCTTCAAGTTTTGCTAGACTCTCTTCCCCCCATGTTACCTGCACCATCCAGAGTGTCTACCCTGGTGCAGATAACCTTTCGCAACAGCCCTTCCACAATCTCTACAAAAATGTTACTGGTGACCCTGCACATTAGAGAGGTCAACACTACAGTATATTGACTATATTGATATTCTAACTGGATCGGAAACAAAGAGAACAATTTTAAATGTGAATTTCCTGGCTCATTTAGCTATCTTACAATTGCTCTCCTCCAATAAGACTAAAAATATATGCAGTGCTCCACAATGTGTATACTTTAGCAGAACTAAGGGGACATGTGAATAGTTTTAAACTGAAATTTTCTCTAGAAATAGGCATTTTTCCCATAGTTTTAAACTGAAACTTTTTCTAGAGGTAGAAACTAAACAGCCAAAATATCTTTTTCTAAATGGCAGTTATTTTCTGTTCCTTGGCTGCTGGAGGTAGCACATCCAGCGACCTCAATTAAGTGTTAATTAAGGTGTGGGGAAGTAGAATACTTGCATAGGTTGCTGAGTCAGCTTCAAAGAGCCTCTTTAAAAAAGGCCCTTTAGATTCAAAACTATATAAAGAGGAAAGGTCCCACTGAACTTTCTTTCTAAGAAGTTCAGAGAGAAGAGGACATTTCTCTGGTAAGTGAACACTATTTTGCCTGTGCTTTGGGAACTTAAAGATTGGGGTTTAAAGAAGGAATTGTAGGTTAGTGATAGGCAAAATAAAAATATAAAAAGCAAATTTTATCAACTAATCTCCATAGTCTTTTCCACTTAGTTTTAAAAACTTTGTACCACAGCATTAACAGATAGAATCTAGCAGGCACTGGAGGATCAAGTTTAGTCAACCTGGGTGGCAGCTGATGCCAATGCCACAGAGGCAGCACCGCGGTCGGGGACCCCACCACAGGAGAAGGGTCAGACACTGCTGCAGCAGACGGTACAGAAGGCGCAAACACTTCTAACTACAGATAGAGTTATATCTATGATTAACCCACATTTACTTAGGTTTCTGACTTTTAAAATATAGGACTAACTTCCAAACACTTATGTGTAAGAATAAAGTTCTCATTAAAAGCAGAATATTCCTTTTACCACAAACACACCTTACAACTTACATGCACTCACTTTTGAATCATTCTAGCATGATATACTTTCTTGTCACATAGCATTATGATGAATATGGACCACAATGATGGAACTGAATCAAAGTTTTGATGATGCAGAGTCGGGCAGTAATAACAATGGAGCAGATTACATGGAAGAGGAGCTAAGTATTTTGTTCTCAAGCTTCGATATACATGATGAATATTTATGTTTTAAAATCTGTCTGAGCTAGTTTTTAATGACTGAATGCTTGGGACAATTGGTACTTACATTATGAGGCCCCTTTAATAGTGCTTACTGCGTGCTAAATGCTGCACGCCTATTTTATACGTACACGCTACATGGCACTTAGCACATGCTAATGTCCATTAATGTGCTCTAAGCTTTAGTAAAAGGGCCCCTATATTCCATAATTTGAGTTTGCAATGTAAATGGATCAAAACTAACTTTTCACTGAAGGTATAGTTTCATACATTTGGGACTGATGATTGAAATCTGGAGCTCTCAGCACACTTATTAAAATGTACTGTTATGAGGGTCATGTTCTCTGATAGACCTTTATTTAATTTAATTTCTATTTTGGTGAAGGGTTTCTACTGATTTGCATCTTTTCATAGTGGGAGTCAAGCGTTTGTTGCTGCAGTTGGTCTAAGACTCAGAAGAGGTTGATGCACAGGACACCCAACAAAGAGTGAAGCCAGAAGTTGTACCCGCACTGCTGTGGCTAGTTTGGGGCCCAGCAGTACCAGAAAACATGGGATGATGACAAACTGGGATTAGTAGGAGCTGAGCTCATGATGCTACAGCTTTTTCTGGGCTCCATAAATTAGAATTATTAAAAGCTGATAACTAATCAAATGATACTAACTTATGTAACCTCCTTGTCTGCACATCTAGGCAGCTGCCTGATGTAAGCCCAGGAAGCTGGGTTTAAGGGATACATATCAAATTTGTTGGTTTGGGACCAGGAGCAGGACTCAGGTTTATCTGGGGTGGCCACAGCAAGGTGCACCAGTCTTTTACTCCATAATTCACTCTATACACAGTCTTTCTTTGTGAACCAAACTTTACTGTCCTCTAAATGATTTTAGACACAGTACACTTTATCTTCATTGATCAAGCAGTAACTATTTACAGTTCTTTCCTCCTCTCTCCAGACACAGATGAAAATACAACTAATGGTTACTTTAATTCCCTTAAATGGCTAAACCTACTCACCAGGTTGACGAGGGTCTTTCAAGCACACAGCTTAAGATATCTGCTGTTCAAATTAACAGATGTTAAACAAATTAACAGATGTTAAACATATATTGGTGCTCAGTTATTATTTGCTTAGTTTTTCCAGCTTCCAGTTGTTGGCAGGTGTCTCCAGTAGACAAGATGGTAATAAATGGTAGACTTATACCCAGTGGTGCGCTGGTAAATGTTTAACAACAGGCTATCTCCACGGTCCACCTCTGTGCCTCCCCTCCAAATTACAGAGCTGGCTATAGCTGGGGAGTGAGCCTGGGTTGGGGGGGGGGGGGGGGGGCAATGCATTACTCCAGGAAAAAAAAATTAAATGATCCCAGGTTCCAAGCTAATTCATGTTTAAAGTGGGATAAAATGCCATAAATAAGTAAATAAATATAAACTTTTAATGTTGAGCACCTGATTCTCAAAGTGGACATATTCCTAACACTATAATGAAAATAAAATGATTTTTTTCTACCTTTGACTGGTGACTTTGTTTTTCTGATCATGCTGGCCCAGTATCCGATTCTGCTGCTATCGGTCCTCTTAACTCCGTTTCCAGGGCTTCCTTTCCATTTCTTTCTTTACTTTCTGCTTTTCTTCTTCATTTCTTGCCCTACATCCATAAGTAAAAGCTGGGTCCTCCGCAGACTTGACTGTCCAGTGGATCCAGCTTCTGCCTATTTTCTTCATCCATGTGCAGTTTTTCTCCTCTCTTCCTTTTCCCTCATCTCATCTCTTTCCTCACTCTTCCCTCCCCTTCATCCATGTCCAGCATTTCTTCTCTCTCCCTTCCCTCTCCTCCATCCACCCATGTCCAGCAACCCTCCTGTCCCCTCCTCTCCCCTCCATCCACCCATGTCCAGCAACCCTCCTCTCCCCCCTGCCCTGCCCTCCATCCACCCATGCCCAGCAACCCTCCTCTCCCCCCCTGCCCTCCCCTCCATCCACCCATGTCCAGCAACTCTCCTCTCCATCCACCCATGTCCAGCAACCCTCCTCTCCCTCCTGCCATCCCCTCCATCCACCCATGTTAACCATCTTTCCAGCCTCCCCCCCAGCAGCCTATGTCAACCATCTACCTTACAGCCCCTCCCCTACTCAACGCCAGACATTTCCTGCCTTCTTCCAGCCCCCCCCCCCCCCCCCGTTTCTCGATCCCCAGGTCATCCATCATCTCCTGTCTGCCCTCATTTCCTTCCTGCCGCCGCCCTGCCTTTAAATATTGTATTTTTCCTCGAGTCGCAGCGCCGGCATTGAAAGCAGCAGGCTCGGCTCCAGCCTTCCCTCGCATGGTTCCGCCCTCGCGGAAACAAGAAATACATCAGAAGAGGGCTATCGGGGAGCTGAGGGCAGACAGGATGTACAACCTGCGGACCGGGGGAGCCTGCAGCTCACGGTGTGGGGGGAGGAGAGGCAAGCTGGCTCGCACTCGGTAAACAACCGGCTCGCAAGATGCCAATAAATTTAACAACCGGCTCTTGCGAGCCAGCTCCAGCACACCACTGGTTATACCCTCAGCTCTGTATAAATGGAAAAGGGCTCCCTGGTTGTTGTAGCAGAAATTTAGTAAGGGAGGGCAGGTTCCCAATTCATGTCTGCTAAAACAAGGACTGTTTTAGTTCTGTTTCTTGTCCGTAATCCTTCTTGAATCCTTGCTCCTCTAGCAGGTGCCTTTAATGGCCAATCTGTGAAGGTATGAACTGGCTGATTCTTTCAGTTAGGCTGCTATTTCAGGCATATGTGAATGGATCTCCCTGTAGTTGCAATCAGAGGCAGGAGGTGGACCTTAGACAAAGTGGGATAGCAAAAGTGGGCTTAAATACTCAGGAGTGTTCTACTACCAATAAAACCTTCTCTCTGAATATGGCAAGGCCTTCCCCAGACTTCTACCAACTTTTGGTACCTTCTAAACTGTCAGTTTCAGAGATTACCTATACTGAAATCTTCCTTAGCTAGCTGGAGCCATTTTTAGCAGGTGCAGGATGTACAGAGTTCAGCAAAAGGCCATGGCTAGAATGGGCCTCAGGAACAGTGCTAGGATAAATGCAGGTATCTCCTCCTATTGGCTGGATGATCTCTCCTTACTACCACCAGACAGCAGTGAGAACATCAACTCCAAATGGACCTTTAGGAAACAAAAGTGATAACTCAGGCAGTTTAACCTGCTGTATCTCTCATAATGTTACACTTAGAAAAAGTAATATGAAATAGTGTATTTCATATATTACCATGTATTAATATAAGTATTCATTGGTCTTTAAATATATCTGTGATGTTGGAAGCATACCTCAAATTAATTGAAAACGTCATCAGGACCATTCTAATGCTATAGTAGATGCGAGCAAAGGTCTGGGCTACAAACTTCATCTGTCTACATTAGACAGGAACAAAGCTTACCAAAATGCCATCCAGTAAAACCTCTATTTTTCTACTACCACCACCTTTAATAGCTACCAAAGTAAAATGCTACCTAATCAAAATGGTTTATTATAAACCAAGCTAGTGAAGTACACAACTGCTTATTAAAGACAGCATATATTTTTATCTTTGTGGGAAATATCCCCAGAAGTGCTTAATAAACTGCTTGAATAATTTATAACGTTTTCTTGTCAATTGGTAAGAGCCCATTAAGAAAGTAATTTTGCCAGACAGACAAAACAGGTAGAATCCCTTTCTGAACTAATCCACTATATGATAAACAATTTTAATGAACAAGTATAAATTAGTTCAAATAGTGCAAACAATGGTCTTCCACAGTTGCACTTATATCCTGTCACACAAGGCAAAAAGTTCATAGCAGCAGTGCTGTTATTCTCCAGGCAGATTAGAGAATGTAAGAACTAGTATGTATACCTCTGGTCACAAAGCTGCTGTTTATGTGCACAGCTTTCACTCATTATTCACAAACAGCAAAATGTGTGGGAGGCTGTTCTATCCCTGAAGAAATAGATTACTTATGTCAGTGAGAAAAAAATGCATGTTACATCTGTGGACAAGCAGGATAAGGCGGCCACACACACGACATCATCATATGACAGCGCCATCTCAGATCTGCTCCTTAAAGCTCAGAAAAGTCTGGAAGACTTTGAACATATGCCAGCATGTCTACACCTAGGGGCAACTGCCACACTTGCCAGTCCTTTTCATCTATGTGAATGAGTGTGACAGATTCTGCTCCCTCTCTCAACTCCTTTTCACCCACAATGGCAGACGATAAAACTCAGAAGAAACCAAAGAAATAAGCAAAGGACAAAACAAGAAAACCTAGTTTTAAAAAAAGTGTCAGCTGTGCACTAGAAACATGGCTCTCTCAGATACACACTACATTTGTGTCCATTGTCTTAATGGTCTCTCTCTACAGCACTGCAGTAAGGTGGCAGGTGATCATTCTTACCCTGCAGTGTCAGTGCAATCTCAGGGCAGTGGAGTCTGACCCTACGGCAGAGCGAGATAAGAGACTGTACTCCATCTACTTTGTGGTCCCAAAGAAGGGAGGCTCCATCTGGCCCATTCTGGATCTCAAAGGATTCAATGCTGGCCTAAGAGTCCAGCAATTTTGTATTGAGACAATGACTCGGTCATTGTGTCTGTACAGCTAGGGGAGTTTTTCACCTCCCTGGACCTTATGGAGGCTTATCTCCACATCCCCATTGTGAGTCATCACAGGCGCTATCTGTGCTTGTGTGTGCTGGGGCAGCATTTTCAGTTTTGAGCCTTGACGTTTGGCCTGGCTATGGCGCCCCACACGTTTTCCAAGGTGATGGTGGCAGTGCATCTACGGTGCCAGGGAATTTGAGTTCACCCGTACATGTATGGCTCAATGATACAGGCCGATTCAGAGGTAGAAGCCACACTGATCACCGCTCAAGTTATTTCTCTTCTGGAGTCTCTGGGCTGGGTGGTGAACTGGTCCAACAATCATCTGATTCCATCTCAGCTTCTGGAGTATCATGGAGTCTGCTTTGATATGGTCTGGGGGACGGTTTTCCTCCCAGAGGAATGCACAGGGAAGCTGAAGGCACATGTGTGTTGTTTGTACAAGCTCCCAATGCCCTCAGTCTGGGACTATTTGCAGCTCCTGGGCTCCATGGTGGTAACTCTGGAGATCATGCATTGTGCCTTAGGTGAGAACTCATATGTGCCCTTTCCAGCTAGTCCTGTTGTCATGATGAGCTCCGGTCTCTCAGGACTTCCATTGTCCTCTGCCACTCTTGCCCAGAGCAAGCGCTCATTCTATTCTGGTTGGACTGTTTGACTCGCCTGTTGCATTGGTGGGGGGAGGTCTCTGGATCCCATTCAGTGGGTGCTGGTTACTACGGATGCAAATCTCCTTGGTTGGGTAGGCTCACTGCCTGGGTCAAGAGCCACAGGGCACCTGCTCGAATTAGGAAGCATCCTGGTCTATCAATCATCTGGAGACATGGACAGTCCAGCTTGCCCTGCAGGAATTTCTGCCACTCCTGAAAGGGAAGGCAGTCAGAGTGATGTCGGATAATGCCACGGTGGTGGCATACATCAACAAGCAGGGTGGGACCCAGTGGCTCTTGAGGCGGCATGCCTCTGTCAATGGACACAGACACATCTGCAGGCTCTCTCAGTGGTCCATATTGCGGGCAAGGGCAATGTGCAAGCGGACTTTCTCAGCTGCTCTTTCTTGGATCTGGGAGAGTGGGAAATGGGTCAACAGGCCTTTCAACTCCTTCTGGACAATTGGGGGCCCCCTTCCAATTCAACTTGAAGGCGTCCCATGGTCAATGCGATGTTGGAATGTTTTTTCAGTTGATGGAGGGACCAGGCCTTACAGGGGATAGATGCCTTGGCCTGTGGTGGAGCCTCTGGTAGGCTGCTTATTGCGCAGGATTGTATGTCATCCTCATCTGGTCTTGCTGGTGGTGCTGGATTGGTCTTACAGACCACTGTACATAAATCTCAGGCACTTGTTAGTGGAGGACCCTCTTCCTCTGCTCAGTGGTCGGGGTCTTCTCAGGCAGGGACTGGAAGACATGGAAAATCCGGATACCTTTTGGCTTACGGTATGGTCATTGAGAGGCAGCATTTATAGAAGCGTGGGTTTTCTCCTGATGTGATTTCTACTCCAAGAAGTCCTCTATGTCTCTGGCTTATGTCAGGGACTGGCGTGTTTTTGAGTCCTGGTGTGGCGAACAGTCCCTGTCTCTCTGGAGGGCCAAGGTTCCAGATGTTTTGGTTTTCCTGCAGCATGGTCTGGATCTGGGGCTGGCATTGAGCTCTCTGAAGGTCCAGGTGGCTGTACTGTCCAGGTTTGGGGGGAAAGTGATCTCTATGGCTCTGTAGAAAGGGATGGCCTGGTTCCTAAAAAGGGGTGACGCATTTGCATCCCCTACATTGTTCTTCCCTTCGTGGGACCTTAATTTGGTCCTCAGGGCACTGTCTGAGGCTCCATTAGAGCCTTGCACTCAGCTTCTATTTAGGACCTAACTCTTAAGATGGTGTTTCTGATGGCCATCTCCTCTGCATGATGGGTCTCGGAGCTCCAAGCACTGTAATGTCAGGACCCATGTCTCTCCTTCTCGGAGGATTCAGTCTCTTTGTGTCTGGTCTCATCCTTTCTACTGAAGCTAATGCTGCCATTTCATTTAAATCAGGAAGTCTGTTTGTACTCCTTTGTGGCAGGGTGTTCAATTCCTGCGGATCATAAGCTTCACAGGCTGGACGTTACTTCAACATCCAGAAGATGAATGGGTTTTGTCTCTTGGATCACCTCTTTGTGCTTTTTCACAGCCCTTGGAGGGATCAGGCAGCCTCTAAAGCCTCCATTTCGAGGTGGATCAAGGCGGCTATAGAATCCATTTATATCTTCAGGAATTGTCCAGTGCCTCGGGGCTGAAAGTCCACTCTACTAGGGCACAGACCACTTCCTGAGGAGATTTGCAGGGCAGCGACTTGGTAGTCTCTCCATTCCTTTGCTAAGCAACCAAGGTTGGATGTATTGGCCACAGCCCATTTGGACTTTGGTAGAGCTATCATTTGGGGGGGGGCCTTGTCTTCTATGCTTGAACAGTTGCATAATGGATCTTTCCAGAGAGCACCATCAGTCTTATATCCTAGAAAGAGGTCGCTGGTGTAAAACCCTCCGTTCTCTACCTCCATCTGCTGGTAGGAGGTGATAACAACCCATTGGTGCAGAATGGTATCACTGACTAAAGAAAAGAAAATTATCAGGTAAGCAGATTAAGGTATAATTTCACCTTTGCTGTATTTAAAACATGCATTCCAGGAAAAAAAGTTCTTTATAAAGGCAATATATTTTTATGGACTAATATCACTTCATTTTTATTGTTAATTGACCTTTACAGTATGTCTACTATACAAGTGAAACAACAGTGATAACACCACTTTAAAATACAATGTGTAATCCCAAAGCAACACTTCAAAATATCACCATGATCAACTTGTCCTGACAAAAAGAATGCCTGCTACAGGGGATCAAAATCCACATAATGAAACTCACTGCAGTTGGTTAATGTATTCTCCAATACCTGTCTTTTACAGAAGTGGAAAAGCAAAAAAAATGTACTCAGGCTCATATACGTTAACATTTCTTCAGGAAAATGAATGCTCCCTGAACCTCTTTTTAATGACACTGCCTTACATCAGGGACGTTTTCGTCTTCCAGAACCACAATTAAGGTCTTGTAAATAAATTAATATTTTTGCAACATCCAGGCCTCTATGCTGCTTCCTTAATTTGAAGTAGCAGCCACTATATCATGAACAGAAAGGTGACTAATAGGATGGAATATAAATCCATTTCTATAACATTTATCAAATTAAGCTAAACCTACATTAAGGGCCCTGTTTACTAAGGTGCACTAGTGTTTTTAGCGCATGCTAAAATTAGCTTGCGCTAAATGCTAGAGACACCCATACACCAAGCCGTCTCTAGCGTTAGTGTGCGCCGCTAGCATGCTTATAGTGCGGCTTAGTAAACAGGGCCCTAAGTTTTTCAATAAAGACACCACCCACCTACGATTCCTGTATACAAAAATACTTTTAAATGAATGAAACCTCAAATCTCCAAGTAGGGGAATACATACAAACTTCATTTACCCACCAATATATCAGGAGTCCATAATAGAGGGAAAAAAGAACCAATAACGGAGAAAAGCAATTGGTTCCAAAAAAATCCTCCCATACACAACTAAACAGGAATCAGTGAATGAATGCACTTTAACAAACTCAAAAAAAGTTCTATTTTCTAAAACTGCTATACAACTATCAAAACAGCATTGAATGAGCAGGTCTGCAAAATCTTCAAAAACACATAACCAAAAATTCAAACACCTGTACTTATCTCACAGAGAGAGATTATGAAAACCAGCCTGGAACGGCTTGAAATGGCTTATACTGCATGTTCACACCGCATATTTGCATACTTCCGAGTCTTCCCTTCCAATATTGTCCGATGATGAAAAATCATGCAACAAAATAATACTAGCAGTGCACAGCTGTCCCTCTTTATAATCCTCAACAAGAGCGCCTTATTTTGCTGTAGCTTGCTGCTGCAGGAAGACACGTGCCTGTAGAACTTCTTGGATGGTGTCTTTATTAACAACCTCACGCCTATGTTTACTAAGATGCACTACTGGCGCGTTAGCATTGTTAACGCGCCCACAGAAATGTATAGGCGCGTTAAAAATGCTAACGCACCTTAGTAAGCATACCCCTTAATGTAGGTTTAGAATAGTCTTGAGTATTAGTTTGTTATCCCTATTTTTTGCTTGATTTATCAGATTAACCAGTTTGTAAACTGACCTACTACACCATGTTAAAATCAGGAGTAGCCTAATGGTTAGTGCAGCAAGCTTTGATCCTGGCGATCTGGGTTCGATTCTCATTGCAGCTCCCTGTGACCTTGTGCAAGTCACTTAGCCTTCCATTGCCCCACTTACAAAAACTTTGATTGTGAACCCTCTAGGGACAGAGAAAGAACCTGCATATAATGTGTACTATGCTGCGTAAATCTAGTATCACTATAGCAATGATCAGTAGTAGGAATAATAGTAGTAGTTGCTATACCATGCATTAATGGCCAATATTAATGTGGTTTACATTACAGTGAGTGGGGCCTATTTACTAAAGTGTAACAATAACACACATTAAAAAGTAGTACACTTTAGTAAATCTGCCCCTTAGAAAATTAGGAAATGTACCTTACCAATTCCTGATGAATCTTCAACCATTGGGTTTATTTCTATCATTGTGGCATCATATTTCATAAAGAGATTGTAGAGTTTAATCATGCACTCTGCTGCTTCGTCTAGCAGGTTAGGAGGGAACCCCATTTTCTGTGCGAGCTGAAATTGAATAAAACACTCTATGTAAAAGCCAGATAGTAACTTGTTTTACATGACAAAAGATTCTAAAGGTTTTAAATTTTATTTATGATTCAGCGCTTAATTTTAGGGGAATATGCATTTAAGTTAGCTGCATTTGCTGATGACCGTTGGTTCTTGTGCAACATCCATGTAGTTCTGTTCTGGTATTGTTGGAAAGTCTCCAAGAATATAGTAATTTTTCAGGTTTCAAACTGAATTGAATAAATCAGAAGTATTGGTGAGTTCATTGGCTCAAAGAGAAGAGTGGGGGGACGGACAGTTTTCCTTTGAAATGGGCTGGGGGAGAGGGCGTTTCACTATCTTGGAATTCAGATTACTTTTACAGTAAAATAGTTGTACTAAATAAACATGGATAAATTGTTGAGGGATACATGGCAACAACTGGTGATGTGGAATAATTTATCATTGTCACTTATGGGGAGGAGCAGCCTTTTTAGGATGATAACTTTCCCCCGATGGTTGTATGTCTTCCATGTTTTGCCTCTACATCTCTTACTTAAAGATGTTCTAACATTGCAGAGGACTTGCAGAAAGTTGTTTTTTTTTTTTTTGGGGGGGGGGGGGGGGGGAATGGAATCTAAGATGCCGATGGCATATTTGTATGGAACATGGAGTAAGAGGGGGCCTAGGGATTTCCCCATCTAAAACGTTATAATTAGGCATATCTGTTACATCGTTTAAAAGACTGGATATGGGGTTCTGAAGACTTTACATCGATGGGCTAGGAGGCGCCTTTTTTGCTCCATGGCATTTTAATTCCCTGATGCATGCCCGCCTCCTAAGGTGCGTCGCAGTGTCCTTTTACAATCCTTGAGATTTTTATGGAAAGAAATTTTAGTTTATTGGAAACAAAATACGACAGTAGTGATATGCTGCCATTGGTGAGGAATGTGGATTTTAGTCCAAGTATGCATAATCCAGTTTTTCGATGATGGACGGATTCTGGGCTTTCATTAGTGGAACAGCTAATTGGAGAGGATGGCTGCATGTTATCTTTTGAGGCGCTCAGACACAGGCTGGTGATTGAGGGGGACTTTTATGCATATATCCAGCTGAGGCATTATTTACAGAGGTTGTCTTCCCACCTGGGTGCTCAGATGCATGATTTGCTACATGGGGATGCTTTCAGTAAAGTCTGTCTCTATCTGCATAAAGCTTTGGGTACCCTTTTGCCTTTCAAGGATTATGGTATACTGGTGGAGGCCTGGACTAAAGATTTGAGATATGGGGAATTGATTATTGAGATCCCCCAAACAGTATTTGGAACTGAGTTATGGGAATGTCAATATCGTATTTTAAACAGAGCATACAGTTCTCAGAGGCAGGCCTTACACAGCTATTTGTTCTAAATGTAATGGCACTGATAATACCTTTTTCCATGTCATGTGGGGCTATGCTCATATTCAAACCTTTCGGGGGTGAATGCACAACGTTTTGAATTGCCACATGCCAATCACCTGGAAAGGCGTCATACTCAATAAGAAAGAAGCCTATAGGACTCAAGGAAGATGTGCGAAGCTTTTATTAGTTAAGGCTAATACCATCGGTAAAAAGTGTATTCTCAATCACTAGTTGAAGGAGGCGGCCCCCTCCTTCTGGTATTGGCACAATAAATTTCATTCTTTAATGATTTCATACTTTAACAATTTGAGAGTCCTATAGTATGAAATGGACATTAAAGAGACAAACAGCATTTCTTTTGGTAAGGAGTGGTTACCTTTCTATCTTATCACCTACAGTCTGCAGTTTTAGTCTTAAATAAGTTTCAGGACAAGATTTAGATACTCTTCTAGGATAAGGATGTTCTTTATAGACTAGGGTAGGTTCGGGGGAGGGGGTATCCTTTCAGAGTAAGCATCTGGGCTTGATCCCCAAAACAGTATCTTACTTGCTAGACCAACCAAGGCTGTGGATGCTGTGCAGTATGAAATCATAGCCAATGAAGGGGAAAGGAAGGGGACTGAGTCAGTCACAGCAGCAGTTCAATATTTAAATGTTTATATGAAATCATCCATCTTATTTTGCAAGGTTTCTGTTCTGGTTTGCTGCAGGCACAGCATTAATTTCCTCCCAGAAACACCTTTTGGTATGTGCAGTAGTTGGAAAGGAGTGTTTGACAAGTGCTCATCAGGCAATTTTTAGCTGTTATGCACCTACTCTTTGAAACATGCTTCCCTTTATACAGCAAAGATTCAATAAAAAAACATTTCTGATCGAGCAGAAAGCCCAAATGAATAGGTAGAAATGGCTGAGTCAAAAAAAATATCATCCAAAGTTAAGGCAGCAAGAAGTGGCATAAAAATAAAAATGCTCTTTATTCATGAATGGAGGACATATTCTCCCACTACTGAAGTTGTAGAGTTAGAACTCAGTCTCAAAGATTTCCCAAAGTTGCAAGACCGCAGGCAAGCCAGACTGTAGTACAAGAGCCTGGGTTACGATTACAAACTAGCTTCAAATGATCTTGCTGGGCTCAACCAATTCTGATTTTATTTGTCTCACCACATTAACAAATATGCATTCTTGTTTTTCTTACTAAAACTAGAACATGGACACAATTGGCCAAGAAAATTACAAATTAAGAGGAGAGAAAGACATCATTCAAAGAAAAGTAGCTCTAGAATAAAATTCTGACAGTACCCAAACAGCTTGCTCCTTTTTGATGCCTTCCACAATGTCGATAGGTTCCTTAACGATTGCATCTGGATTCTCTGCTGCAACATCTTCAATATTTACACCACCTTGGGAACTGCCTATAAGTACAGGACCCTAGGAAAAAATAAGCAAATGAACATTGCAAGAACAGATTTTGTTTACTGTACTAGCCTTTCAACCATTTTACAAGCTGGCAAACTGCAATAACCTGAATGAGGGTATTTTTCATTTATATATCCTAAAAATATGTATTTTTTTTAATGTTGCCTGGCAATACATATGTATACTGCAATCACTAGAGAGGAACAAGATTTTATAATGTTATTGAGAAAAGAAAATCATGCAATATTTTCACAAGTTGGTGTGAATGATATATTTAAACACTACACTGGTACACTGTGACACTCCAAGCACGTTTCTCACCTGCTACAGTGTCACACAACCATGCTCTCTTTTTTTTCCTTCTTCAAATTTTGCCCCTTTGGCTCTTGGTAGCTTCTGTTGCCTGACCTTTCCTCAGACAGTTCTGTATCTTGGAGGAGAACTGTGCTTCCTTCAAGATGCAACCTCAGCATAGGGTTACCATATGTCCGGATTTACCCAGACATGTCCTCATTTTGAGGACATGTCTGGGCAACCGGGCGGGTTTTGCCAGCCTGCCCGTTTGTCCAGAAATCCGGACAAACGGGCAGATTGCTAGCCTCCCCTCCCCTTAGTTACTACTGCCCTGGTGGTCTAGTGACCTCTTACGCCTTCGGGCCAGGAAAGAGCCCCCTCTTTCCTGCCCGGAGCGCTGCCCTGCACGCATCCTTCCTGTTGGTGATCTCAGCGCCGATTCAAAATGGGTGTCGAGAGTTGAAGTGACCTCGCGAGACTTCAACTCTCGGTGGCCATTTTGAATCGGCGCCCAGATCACCAACAGGAAGGATGCATGCAGGGCAGCGCTCCGGGCAGGAAAGAGGGGGCTCTTTCCTGCCCCGAAGAGGTCACCAGACCGGCTCACCGGTCTTTAATTTCCTGGATCTCCTCAGGAACCTTTTTTAAAAATTGGTGTTACACTGGCCATCCTCCAATTTTCCGGTATCATGCTTGATACAATAGTTCCGCAAGTCCATTTTTCAATTCTATCAGTACTCTGGGATGAATACCATCCAGTCCAGGAGATTTGCTACTCTTCAATTTGTCAAATTGCGCCATTACATCCTCCAGGTTTATAGAGATTTCATTCAGTTTCTCTGACTTGTCAGCTTTGAATACCATTTCTGGCAACGGTAACTCTCTAGTAGAGAATCCACAAACGTGGAGAACTCAACGAAATCCCATGGATAGTCACAATATAACAAAACAGTGGGTAAAAAACCAGGAGTTCCAGAGTGAAGATGAACCAAACTTTATTAATCAGTATATTAACTCGACACAACGTTGTGTTTTGGCCAAAGGGCCTACATCAGGAGTCTACAAATAAAAACAATATATAAACAAAATATAAAAGAATATAATACTAAAAACAAATGATAATACATATCTAAACGGTAACTCTCTGAAATCTTCCTCGGTGAAGACAGAAGCAAAGAATTCCTTAAAAAATTACAAACAGATTAAATACTGCTGCCCGCTTTATATGCAGTGATCCTTGCTTTGAAGCAGCTTCCCCTCTCTTGTTAAAACTTCACTGGCTTCCCACAAACACCTTTAAAATATGCATGACTGTTTACCAAATCAAATACAGTTTATCACTTTCATACATGCAAAAACTAATTGATTTACTGTCACGTAACACACCATGCAGCATGCAGACTTGCCCGATTACCACTGCACTAGAAAAAAAAACTTTTCCCAGCATGCCGGAAATAGCACACACACTTGAGCCAGATATTCCATTGGGCTGGTGGTAGTTCCGATTTAGTGTGTAGTAAGCTCACGTTGGACTTACTGACGCTTTGCAAAAGGATCCCTAAGTGACTTGCCCAAGATCACAAGAAGTTACAGTGGGAATCAAACCCAGGTTGCCAGGATCAAAGCCCACTGCACTAACCACTAGGCTACGCCCCATTCCTAGGTCAATTAAGAGGAATGAAGACATGAATATCCCCCGTTTTCTTGAATACCATTTTGCGTTTATTCTGTGACAGGCGATATAAAGAATGAATGATACACTTGAGGACACAGACCCTAGGTGGCTCACCTTGGAGAGAAGGTTAAGGGAGCCACAATATTCTGTTGCCTACTGGGACGCACCTGCTGATGAGCTTCCAACAAAATCCTGACAGGGCACTTACAGTCAAAGAATTAATAAAATTATACAAGGTTCAGCAGGTTTCAGTCTAGAACTCACTTTCTAACGGTCAGTCTGGGTGCAGAAGGGCTCGGTTTTAGAGCAATCTGGGAAGCTGGACTTGGAACTTCTCTATCCAATATCCAGTGGTATAACTTCTGGAAGCACATTAGACGTTCTATTTCAGTATCTTTGTCACAGTCCCTCTACTTTATGGCCCATAGGATCAAGCCGCATAAATTCAATAATAGAATATCAAGTTTATACTGGCTCTGTTTATTGGATACAGGCACACTTGATCATCAATTCTTCTGTCCTACTCTTCTGAGCTTATGAAACAAGTCTGACAGAAAATTCTGGAAACATTGTGAATATAGTGTCCCTATCATATCTTTCAATTATAATCAGTCCCCTTCAGGAGGGGCAGAAATCAGTACATAAAAATGTGAGATTAATTGGGGTTACGATAGCAATTGTGAAGCGACTGGCACATGGAAAAATAATGCACTACTAAATATTCACTTCTAGTGGAACATTCTATGCCTTATAAATATGAAGCCAATAGAGCAGAAAAGAAAGGCAGTTGGAACATTTTCTTAGCATATGGTCCCTGATGCAGAGTTTCTGTCTGCTCTAAAATATATAGCAATTCTATTTACATCCTCAGAAGTTTGAGGGGGGAGGGGAGTTCTTGCTAAGTCCTGCAAATCTGTATAGTTGAACTGTGTATTGTATTTTCTTAATTTCTGTTCTTAAGAAATTCAATAAAATAGCAAACTTTTTGAGATAGGGGATTAAAGGAGTAAGAGTGCTTAATTTGGACCTCAAATGTTATTTTAAACATTTCATTAATGTTGTCACCTTCCCTTTTCTCCCTGGCTGGTTATTAAACTGCCTGTAGCATCATGTATGAAAACTGCCCATGCAGCACATGCCATAGCACTGCAGGACTGGCACTATATAACACACATTGAGGCATATTTTCAAAGCACTTTGGGAGGCTAAGTTCCATAGGTTTCTATGGAACTTTGGGAGGCTAAGTGCTTTGAAAATGAGCCCCATTGCTTTCCAATTGCAAAAATGTAAGCAAAGCTAGAAGGGAGAAAACAAATACATTTTAGCACCAAAAAAAAACAAATCCTCAAAATCAAGCACTCTGTTTTCCTATTTTAGTTAAGGTAAGAAACACTAAACAAATAACTATTTTTTTAAAATCTGAAAAGCAGGCTTTTTTTACTTTTCCCCATTATACTGAAGTTATTCCAGCACCAAAACAAAACTTTTGTAGTATTGTTTTACTGCCCCCAAGTGGCAAATGTGAAGCAGCAGCAAACATTATCTCACTAAAAACCTTTAAACAAAACCCTAAGCATGGTAAAGGCAGTAGTTCATAAATATTTGGATCTGAGAAGTAGTTAATTATTCAAAACCCTCCAGGAAATGCTCAAAACAAAATCATCATTAAAGTACTACACAGCATGGCAAGCAAAAAACTAAAGGTTTCACTGGGCTCCTGACACGCACAACTGCACTTTATGATTCACATTTTTAAACCCTGACTTTATTCATATGAACAGCAACAATGGTGCATTTTCTGAGCAGAGGTGAATACAAAGAAAAAAAACTCTTACTCATATGGTTACTCACTTGAAATGACCTTTCCATTGCAATTGCAAAATAGTATTCCCTCCTGGGATACCGGCGCTCGCAGATAAACACGTGATTGCATATCCTGCCCTTTTCTCCGGTTTGCTTGGTGAACAGTTTCTTCCCAATCATTCTGGAGGAAATGTCTTTAGCTTCTTCTGGACTACAATACAAGCAGTTCAGAATGAAACGAAATTATGTGATTTAGAAATAAAAGGAGAAATTAGGTCTTACCTGATGATTTTCTTTCCATTATTCCTTTCCACTATTCTAGAACTTGTAGGACAGTTGTGTCTATCAACCGGTGGAGATAGAGAACTGAAAACTGACATATCTCTCTTGGCATCCAGTTCAACTCCTCAGTATTTACGTAGACAAGCAGTAAGGAGAAACTCAGAATAAACACAACTACCTTAAACAACTCACTAACCTAACACTAAACAGACAAGCAAACATGTGGACCTCTCTCATCCTCTGGGCAACCTGTAGAGAACAAAAGATATGTAGGAAGCACCATGCAAGTTGACAGTCATTATTTGACCAGTTACTCTGCACTGACTAAACATCTCAGAAACCTTGGGCACGCCTCTAGAATAGTGGGAAGGACTAATGGAAAGAAAATTAATCAGGTAAGACCTCATTTCTCCTTCTATTACATAGCTTCCCACTATTCCAGAACCTGTGGAATGTTTAAAAGCAATCCCTAAAGTGGGTGGGCTCCTGGCGCCACCACCCTGAGGAGACCAAAGCCCCAAAACTGGCTTCTGAATGTGTCACAACGTCCACCCTTTAGTGCTTGGCAAAGGTATGCTGGGCCAACCATGTCTCCGCCTTGCAAATATCTGCCAGAGACAGTAAGGTAGTCTACACCCAGGATGTCGCTGTACACCTCATAGAACGAGCCCACAAGGCCTGAGGAGCCTTCTTCCCCACAAGCAAATAAGCTGATATGGTGGTCTTCTTCAGCAATCTAGCAATTGTGGGATTGGAAGCCCCGGGGCCAAGCCTCTGCTAACCAAAAAGCACAAATATTCTGTCTGATTTGTGGAACTCATTTGCAACTTCCAGATATCTAATTATTATTATTAGGATTTATTTATCGCCATTTTGAAGGAATTCGCTCAAGACGGTGTATAGTAAGAATAGATCAAACATGAGCAATAGGAAATTAGAGCAGTAAAAATATTCGAACAACAATACAAAGTATGGCATAGTATACTACTTAAAAAGAAGAAAAAAGTGGAAAAACACAACTTCAAGAGATCAATCCGAGAAAGGGGGTGAGATGCTCCAGGAAAACTTTATTAGGGACCCTACACGGTCCGTTTAACCCCTTTTGTGCCTATGGTATACTACTTGCAATGACAACACAATATGTAGTAGAACATTATAATTGGTAGTGAAGGGTAAGGCAAAGTAGTAACATATAGATGAGTAACAGTAGGAAGAATTAGAAAGTAAGGTGATTGATTTGAAGAAAGTTGAACGTGAGGTAAGAGAGATGGTTAAATATTATCTCAGCTAGGGTAGGAGTGGATAAACATGTCCCGCTGCAGTATGTGCACCCCGAGTCAATCCTTGTGTGTGTGAGTGAGACTAACAAGTTAGTTACTTCTTCCATTAAAGGCTTGGTTGAAGAGCCAAGCTTTCACCTGCTTCCTGAAGTAAAGGTAGTCTTGTGTTATGCGGCGCCTTTCAGGCAATGCATTCCAGAGTGTGAGGGCCCTGCAGTGGACTTCAGAAAAAGCTCCCAGCTACATAGCTCCCTTACCTTGTGTGCTCAGCACCCCAAAACCCACTAACCACAACTGTACACCACTACCATAGCCCTTATGGGTGAAGGGGGGCACCTACATGTGGGTACAGTGGGTTTGTGGTGGGTTTTTAAGGGCTCACATTTACCACCACAAGTGTAACAAGTAGGGAGGGATGGGCCTGGGTCCGCCTGCCTGAAGTGCACTGCACCCACTAAAACTCATCCAGGGACCTGCATACTGCTGTCATGGAGCTGGGTATGATATTTGAGGCTGGCATAGAGGCTGGAAAAAATATTTTAAAAAATGTTTTTGAGGGTGGGAGGGGGTTAGTCATCACTGGGGGAGTAAGGGGAGGTCATCCCCAATTCCCTCTGGTGGTCATCTGGTCAGTTCGGGCACCTTTTTGTGGCTTGGTCGTAACAAAAAAAGGACCAGGTAAAGTCGTCCAAGTGTTCGTCAGGGACGCCCTTTTTTTTCCATTATGGGTCAAGGACGCCCATGTATTGGGCATGCCCAAGTCCCGCCTTTGCTACGCCTCCGACACGCCCCCGGGAACTTTGGTCGTCACCGTGACGAAAAGCAGTTGGGGACGCCAAAATCGGCTTTCCATTATACCGATTTTGGCGACCCTGTGAGGACGCCCATCTTGCGATTTGAGTAGAAAAATAGGCGGCCTTCTCTTTCGAAAATAAGCATGATAGTACATGTGTATCCGGCCAGCGCTGCAGTATGGCATTGATTGCCATCGAGCCCGGCTCTTTCCAATGGCTGAAGAACTTGGGGCACTCTGGCATTCCTTTTCATCGCCATCAAGTCCAGAAGTGGAGAACTCCATTGATCCACTATCAGCTGGATATTTCCTATTCTCCCAGGTCCAGGAGTGCCTGCTGAGAAAGTCCGCCTCCACATTCAGGGACCCCACTATGTGAGCTGCCGACAAGCAGATATTTTTCTCCACTCAACTCATGAGGCCACTTCCACCACCATTGGATGGCTGCAGATCCCGCCTTGCTTGTTAATATAAGCCACTGCTGTTGCATTGTCGGCGAAAACTTAGACCAGGGCCCCTGCCAGAAAGGCAGCAAAGTTGTGTAAAGCATTCCACGCTGCCCCAAACTCCAAGACATTTATCAACCACTGAGAATCCTGTTCCATCCAGGTGCCCTGTGCTCCCCAACCCGACTTGCTGGTGTCCATAGTCACCACCTCCCATTGTGTTATCGGAAAAGGAGCTCCAACGGTCACATTCCTAGGCAACAACCACCACTGCATACTCCATCTGGCAACCACCATCCAAGGACGATGAAGGTTGTATTTCTGTGGCACTGGAGACCAGCAGCTGAGAAGAGATTCCTGTACCGGACACATATGAGCCCTTGCCTATGACACCCCACATCCATCACCACTATCATTGACCCCAGAATCCTGACATAGTTCCAGATCCTTGTAGCGCTATAGAAATGCTAAATAGTAGTAGTAGTAGTAATCCTGGGCCTGCCTTTACTGAGGAGAAGATGAATCTGTTGAACCAGCCTGAACCTCCTGTACTCGGTGAAAAAGATCCTCTCTTGTGCTGTGTGGAATAGAACATCCAGAAAATCCAGCGTCTGTGAAGAAATCAGTCTACTATTCTTTAAATTGATCACCCAACCCAACGATTGCAGAAGACGGACAAATCTGTCCATCTACACCATGCTGTTCAAATAGGATGACACACAAATAAGCCAATCATAGCAAAATGTGTATACTCCGATTCCCTGGTATTAAAGAAAGGATGCCATCACCACCATAAACTTGCTAAACATTCTTGGAGCCGTGGTGAGACTGAAGGGCAAAGCCCTAAACTGGAAGTGATGACCCAGCGCTGTAAAATGTAGAAGCTTCCAATATGGCAGCTATATGGGTATATGCAAGTACATCTCCTTGGAATTGAGGACAGTGAGAAATTCTCCCACTTGAACCAAGGCTATAACTGTTCTTAGTGTCTCTATGCAAAAGCAAGACACTCAGAGGCAGCAGTTTAGACTTTTGAGATCTAACACCGGTTGAAAGGTGCCTTCCTTCTTTGGGACAACGAAGATGGAGTATCTGTTTGGCCTGAGGAACTAAAACAATGGCTCAGAGCACCAGCAAGGAATCTACAGTAGCCTCAGCCTCGACCGTCTTTATTCCCTTTCGACAAGGAGACTCAAGGAGCGACCAGGCAGAACTCCAACTTGCAACCTTCTGTAAGAATACCCAGAACCCACTGGTCTGACATGATTTTAGCCCACTCCTCCCAACTCCTAAAGACGTCCTCCTACCAGAGGAAGAGAGAGTGGACCACTCTTGCATCACTGCAAAGCTCTGACGGCATTGGGCGTTCTAGCTGATCGAGAGGAGGACTTCGTTTCTGAATGAAAGGAAGATTGGCATGGCTGAAAGAGGGACTTCTGACCATACTGCTGACGACCAGGATGGTCCCATCTGCTGTCTTTAAATCGAGAGACCCTGAAGATGGATGACCAGAGGCTTTCGGCTTATCCACTGGAAACCGCTGTGGCTTAGTACCCCCTGTTCTTTCATTAAGTTACTGAGATCTTCTCCAAATAGCCACTTGCCCTGAAAGGGCAGTTTAGTTTGACATGACTTGGATGCTGCATCCACTGCCCAATGTCACAACCAGAACTGCTGATGTGCAGTGACAGCCAAAGACATACTGCAGGCCATAACCCGTAACATCTCATAAATAGCATCTGCCCAGCAGGCGAACCCCACTTCCAGCTCGGTATTATGGCACCTGTTTTGTGTTACCAACTGATGATGCCACTTCAGGCATGCTCTTGCCACAAACGAGCTCCAAACTGTCAGGCCCTAACAGGCCACTTGAAAGGCTCATTTCAGCAAGCCTTCTAGCTTCCTATCCTGTAGGTCTTTTAGGGCAATGTTCTCTTCCACCGGCAAGGTGATTTTCTTAGTCACCGTCATAACCAGGAAATCCACCCTGGGAAGCTGAAATGTATCTTTCTCCTCCAGAACTAATGGGTAGAGGACAACCATGGTTCTTCCCACTCTCAGCCCCACATCTGGTGAGGCCCATTCTGCTGTAATCAGGTCCATGACGTTTGGATGCATCAGGAAGGCTTCAGAAGGACCCCTAAGCTCCCTCATGACTGACAAAGATGGAACTCCTTATGCCAAAGCATAAAGCTCCTCAATGGAAAGCACTGCCAGTGCTTCAGAAATAAGAATACTGAACTCCACTTTATTAAACAACCTCAGTACGATGGATCATCTCCCTCCTCTAATGGCTTCTTCAATGATGGCTCCTCTAAGTAGACAGAGTTCACATCAGATAAGGAGAGAGAAGCAGAGATAGCCCCATCTGCCCCCTCCCGGAGGTCTAAACGAGATCTCTTAGGAGCCAGAGGGGCAGTGCGGCGAGAAACTAAAGTACCTTGTATCAACTCTTACAGTCCATGCTCTATTTATTGAGTTTTACTATACCACCGTTAACTGGCAGATCATAGACGTTTACAATCTTAAAATTAACAAAAAATTAGATAAGGAAAAGAACCACAATTCAGGATAGAAAAGGAACCACTCATACAAAGGAAAAGACAGGAGTGTTAGAACACATAGGAGGGAGCTGAAGTAGAGAGGTAGGAAAGGCAGCGAGGATTTGCAAAAAACCAACCATAGGTAGGATCAAACGCTTGATGAAAGAGCCAGGTATTAAGGGCAGATTTAACTTTCTTTAAAGAAAGTTCAGAAGCATGCAGTTCCAGTGGAAGAGAGCAGCAAAAAAGGAAGCACGATGCCTAGCGGATTCCAACTGAGCAGACCCGGGGATGGAGAAGTTGTACCAGGAAGTATAGGGGATGGTGAGATTAGACAGATACGAAAGAAGAACAATTCTGAGGACTTTAAGGGGGTGAAGTGCTTCTGTGTATGAAAGAAGAGCGGGACTTGGGGGTGATTGTGTCCGAAGACCTTAAGGTGCCCAAGCAGGTAGAAAAGGCGATGATCAAAGCCAGAAGGATGGTTGGGTGCATAAGGAGAGGGATGACCAGCAGTAAAAAAAAAAAAGAGAGTTGATAGTGCTCTTGTATAAGTCTCTGGTGAGACCCCATTTGGAGTACTGTGTGCAACTCTGGAGACCGCACATACGAAATGATATAAACAGGATGGAGCTGGTCCAGAGGGCGGCTACCAAATTGGAATGGTCTCTGTCATAAAATATATAGGGACAGGCTTATGGACCTCAACATGTATATGCTGGAGAGATGCAGGAGAAAGGGGATATGATAGAGACATTTAAATACCTCAGTGGCGTAAATGTAAAGAAGGTGAGCCTTTTCCAAATGAATGAAAACTTTGGAAGGAGAGGGCATAGGAAAAAGGCTTAGGAGGAACCTAAGAAAATACTATTTCACGGAAAGGGTGGTGGATGCGTGGAATGGCCTCCCAGTGGAGGTCATGAAGACGAGGACTGTGTTAGAATTTAAGAAAGCATGGGACAAGTATGTGGGATCCATTAGGAAAAGGAGGAGCTAGTGGTTATTGAGGAAGGGTAGACTGGATGGGCCATTTGGCCCTTATCTGCCATCACGATTCTATGTTTCTAAGAGTAAGCATTTTGAAAATTATCTGTTTATCTATAGCGAGCCAGTGGTGCTTATGAAGGGGAAATGTGATCAATTCTGCGTGCA
The DNA here is from genome assembly GCF_901765095.1 of Microcaecilia unicolor. NCBI lineage: Eukaryota > Metazoa > Chordata > Amphibia > Gymnophiona > Siphonopidae > Microcaecilia > Microcaecilia unicolor. Next base: position 94,509,563 of record NC_044034.1, on the reverse strand, counting down.
TGGCAAAGAAATCTGATGGCCATGTTCTAAAGAGACTAATTTCTTAAACTGAGATTGAGAGCAGTCCACAAGTAGATTGTATTGCAGTAGTCCAGTCTGGTAATAAGTAGAGAAAGGATAAGAGTGGAATGTATAATGATCAAAATATCTTCTAACTGAACAAAGTTGGCGGAGAATGTAAAAACCAGTTTTGCGTAAGTGGGAAGTCTGCAGAACAAAGAAACATTGGGAGTCAAGAATGACCCCCAAAGAGTGGAAAGAGTCCACTGGTTGGATAGTGCTACCAAAAAAGTTAAGAGGGATCATAGCAGCAGGGAAACCACCAGTAAACCAGCAAGTCACAGTTTTATCTTTATTGAGGACTAACCTATGATCAAGCAGCCACTTGACATACTGAAATCAGACAATCCTGAAGAGGGCCAACGGACGGTGAATACAGATTAGTGGGATAAGTTAAAAGAATGTCATCTGCATAGTAGTAGATAATAAATAGGTCTGGTATAAGAGCAATATAAACTCCAGAGAAAACTAAGATCCCGATGCAGATGAATGCTATGTTGGGCCCTGAGGCTGTAAAATGATAGCTGTGTTCTGTGCAGGATCAGAGGCTGTTCCTCACTGCCAGTCAGCCTCAACAAAATGACACCTGTTCCCGCTGTCTCCTGCATCAAACAGTGCACCAGCCTTGCTGGATAGCCCAAAGAACCCCTGCATATTCAGATGATGCGCCAAATCCAAAGATGTGATGCCACTGACTGTTTCCTCTGTGCCCTATTCTTTTCTATCTAGGTCTTATATACTGACCGTTATTCTAATAGGATTCACAGCGATTTACAAAAAGAAATATATCCTAATAAAGAAAGAGTTTATAAAAAAAAAAGTATAATAAATATCTAGATTTTATTATTCATATAAATGAGTTTTTAACAACTTCCTAAACAACAGATATGAAGATTGTAATCTCAAATTTACAGGTAACATATTACTACTACTACTATTTAGCATTTCTATAGCGCTACAAGGCGTACGCAGCGCTGCACAAACATAGAAGAAAGACAGTCCCTGCTCAAAGAGCTTACAATCTAATAGACAAAAAAAAAAATAAAGTAAGCAAATCAAATCAATTAATGTGAACGGGAAGGAAGAGAGGAGGGTAGGTGGAGGCGAGTGGTTACAAGTGGTTACGAGTCAAAAGCAATGTTAAAGAGGTGGGCTTTCAGTCTAGATTTAAAGGTGGCCAAGGATGGGGCAAGACGTAGGGGCTCAGGAAGTTTATTCCAGGCATAGGGTGCAGCGAGACAGAAGGCGCAAAGTCTGGAGTTGGCAGTAGTGGAGAAGGGAACAGATAAGAAGGATTTATCCATGGAGCGGAGTGCATATTCTAGAACTGATATCCCTGAAAAGGAAATGATTTTTAAATAATTGATTTTAACCTAATATTTTCACTGCAGGATAACATTGTTAATGTTGGATGATAGCAAAGAATTCTCCTAGAAGAGAGAATCTCTAACAAATCTACCAAACCCTCTGCACTTGCCCTGGAGAGTGTTTAAAAAATTAAACATATCATCTAGATTCTAATAAACTGTTTGACAGGTAGCCAATGCAGCTCCCTCAAAAGAGGTGAAACACTATCAAAGTGACCCAAACTAAAAATGAATCCAGCAGCTGTGTCTTGTAATAACTGCAGCCGACTTTTCAATTTACAATTATTCAAAGAATATAATGAATTACAGTAGTTCAACTGAGGGAGGAGAATAGCCTGTGCCAAAATTCTGAAGTCTTCTTTTCGTAAGAAAGATCTAATCGCTCTAAATTGCCTGAGCTTTAAAAAAAAAAAAACACTCTCTTACTCAACGCATTGACCTGCTTCTCAAATGAAAGGGTAGAACCTAAAATGACTCCCAATACTCTAGAGAAAGTCAATTTTCAAAATTTCACCTGCAGCCAAAACCACAGCACTATTTCGAATATCCTCACCAAACCTTAGTAGCTTAGCCTTTTGTTTAGTCAAACATTAAAAAATGAATATTTGACCAGTTGTCAATAAAAGAAATATAATGTTTAATAATATTCAAGGTGCTGTCCAAAGTCTCCATCACAGGGCAGAGATGGAATATGTCATCTGCATATGATAATATTGTAATTTCATTCTCAGAAAAGGTAATCAATAGAAATAAAACAAAATAAAACATGGAAAAGAAAATAAGATGATACCTTTTTTATTGGACATAACTTAATACATTTCTTGATTAGCTTTCAAAGGTTGCCCTTCTTCGTCAGATTGGAAATAAGCAAATGTTGGTAGATGACAGTATATATAAGTGAAACATCAAAGCATTTCAGTGACAGTCTAACAGGATGGGGGTGAGTAGGTGAGAGACAGGGAGATATGCATGGAGACAGGAGGGTGTCAAAGCAGTACAATTTTATGGTTCATAATGGTCTAGAAAACCCAGATCTTTGTTAAGTCCTGTCTGGTGGGTGTCAAAATACTTAATCACTCTGATTTCAAAGGTCTTACATTCCTGTATTGTTTTAAAGTTCCCTTTTAGGATTCTTACCATGAAATCACTGGTACAGTGTTCTGGTTTTTTAAAGTGCTGCCCCACAGGCATGACATCTTTATTGGTACTAGCATTTTTCATATGGTGTCTATGTAAATTAAATCTCTTCTTTAGCATCTGACTTGTTTCTCCAATATAGCAGCCTTCATTGCATTTTTTACACTGAATGATATATACCACATTGGAAGATGAGCATGTGAAAGATTCCTTAATGTTCAACATTTTTCCTTTGTGAATGACCGTGGGGTCCTGTGAAATATTTTGGCATTGTTTGCAGCTGGATATATTACAAGGATGTGTGCCATTCTTTTCTTTTTGCGTCTGTGTTGGGAGCTTATTTCTAATTAGCTTGTGTTTTAAGTTGGGTGGCTGTTGGACGGCCAGCACTGGTGGGGATGGGAATATCTCTTTCAGTAATTCATCCTCCTGGAGTAGAGGCTGCAGATCTTTTATGATTTTTCTTAATTTTTCCAGCTCCAGGTTGTATGTCACTATAAGGGGGATTCTGTCTGTGGCTTTTTTTTTCTTTGTACTGTAGCAGATTTTCTCTGGGTGTTTTGAGGGAGAAGACAATATTCTTGGAGATTATTTTGGGGTTGTAGCCTTTCTGTTCGAATGATGCAGTCAGGATTTCAAGGTGTCTGTCTCTGTCCCCTGGGTCAGAGCAGATACGGTGGTATCTTGTGGCTTGGCTGTAAATAATGGATCTTTTTGTATGTGAAGGGTGGAAGCTGGAGTTGTGGAGGCAGCTGCATTTGTCTGTGGGTCCAATAAAAAAGGTATCATCTTATTTTCTTTTCAATGTTTTATTTTGATTTATTTCTATTGATGATTACCTTTAAAAGTGAACTAACACGGCTACCACACCTCTATTCTCAGAAAAGAAATTGCCCCAAGGAACTCAGACATTAAAAAGCGAAGGAGACAGCAGGGATCTCTGAAGTACTCCACAACCAGGACTCTCGACTTGATGATTTCTCCATATGCTATATGATCTACTTTTAAGAAATTTTTCAAACCAACTCAGCACAGTCCGTGACATACCTAATTCGGATAACTTAAACAAAACTATGGAATGATTAATAACGTCAAAGGCAGCTGAAATATCAAACTGTAATAACACAACAGATTGCCTTTAACACCATCTTAGTTGTAAGAACAAGAAGCAATGATTCTGTGCTACGTTTTGGTCTAAAAATATATGCTGTGACTTATGCAAAACACTGAAGGTTTTCATGAAATTCTGTAGTTGTTCATTAACCAAAAATTCCAACAACTTTGCCATCAATGGAATGCTTGCAAGGGACAATAGTTTTCCACTCTTGTTAAATCATCACCCATGGATTTTGGCAAGGGGGTTAAAACTATTTCTGCCAAAGATTCTGGATAACACCCTAATTGGAGATTTACATTAACAAATTCAATTAACCAATTAATCACTTGAAATGGGTTTCAGACAGCAAATATGACAAACGTCTAAATTACATGAGTTCTTTGCAAGCCTAATCAAGTATTTCTTAACTGTCACTGTAGAAACCCTCTCAAAAAAACATCTCAAATTCTGTCTCCAGGAGCTTCTACTTGTGAACTACAAAACAGTATCATTAAAGAATCTTAAGTTATTCAACCTAAAAGACCGTCGCATTTTCTCAACTTTATCCTGAAAAAATTGTGCTAATTCTTCTGCCTTTGGTTGTAAAGATTTAGGCACCGTTCATATATTACCAGTATTGGTTAAATTCTAATATACTTTAAATAGGGCTTTAGATGGATTGCCTGAATTAATAATCTCTTCACCAAAAAAAATCCTTCAACTGTGCAACCTGAGAATTATATATTCCTTTATCTTCCTTCTCCAGCTAGTACAAACTGAACTATCCTTAGTCTTCCTCCACTTATGCTCTAAACTTCAACAAAATCTTTTTATAATTGCAAAGAATTTACAGAACCAAGGAGTAGACACCTTCCTAATTTTTTTTTAAGTCTAAGAGTAGTATTTTCATCAAGAACATCCCTGATGGTATTATCCCAAAAACTAAGCTCATGATTATGAGGATCAACCCTCAACTTAGATAAAGCCATATCTCAAAATTGTACTGATTCCACCTGTGGGATTCCCGGCTTGCACGCATGCAACGCTCTGACACCAGCAAGAACACCGCCTAACTCTTTGAAGGTGTGAACAAACATGGATAAAGGTGAGCCAGTTGATGTAGTGCAGCCACTTCCAACCCAATCCTTGGGGCACACCTAGTCCCATCAGGTTTTCAGGATATCTACAATGAATATTCATGAGTTAGATTTGCATGCAATTAAGGCAGTGCATGCAGATATGCATATTCATTGTGCATATCCTGGAAACCCAATGAGACTAGATGTGCCCCAAGTACTGGTTTGGGAATAGCTGATGCGTATCTAGATCAGGGGTTTTCAACCCAGTCCTTGGGGCACACCCAGCTAGTCGGGGTTTTCAGGACATCTTCACTGAATTCAATGGGGATATCCTGAAAACTCTGACTGGCTGGGTGTGCCATAAGGACTAGGTTGAAAACCTCTCATACAAATGCCTCATGAGAGACTCCTGAGAAAGTTAAAAAGTCATGGGATAGGAGGCAATGTCCTTCTGTGGATTAGGAAGTGGTTATTGGTCAGAAAACAGAGGGTAGGGTTAAATGGCCATTTTTCTCCATGGAGAAGGGTGAACAGTGGTGTGCCGCAGGGATCTGTACTGGGACCACTGCTATTTAACATATTTATAAACTAGTAAAAAAGGCCCGTTTCTGACACAAATGACCCGGGCGCTAGCAAGGTTTTCCTCGGAGTGTGTATGTTTGGGAGAGTGTATGTGAGAGTGACTGTGTGTGAGAGAGTGAAAGTGTGAGTGTGTGTGAGAGAGAGAGAGAGAGAGAGAGAGAGTGAGTCTGGGTGTGAGTGTGTCTGTCAGAGTGTGTGTGTGAGAATGAGAGTGTGTGCAAGTGCGTATGTGAGACACAGTGTGAGAGAGAGTGTGTGTGTGTGTGTGTGCGAGAGTGTGTGTGTGACACACAGATTCTCTGTGAGAGTGAGTGTATGAGACCAAGCAAGTGTGTGAGTGACTGTGTGACACAGAGAGTGAATGTGATACAGTGTGAGACAGAGTGTGTGAGAGTGAGAGTCAGAAAGACATTGTATGTGAGAGAGTGTGTGTGACAGAGATACCTCCCTTCCTCTCTCTCTCTCTGGTGTCAGGCCCCCCCCCCCTCTCTGTTGTTTGAGATTCCCGCCACTGCACCCAAGCAATTGGTGTGCTGGAGGAGGGAGAGAGAGAGAGAGAGAGAGAGTGTGTGTGTTGAGGGGGGGGGGATGTGTTGGGGGGGGGGTTCAGCTTGGAAGAAGAGGGGTGCGGGGGGTTCAGGAAGCGCTACCAGATGTGAGTGAGAGAGTGTGTGTGTGTGTGTGTGTGGGGGGGGGGGGGGGTTCAGGAAACGATGCCAGATGACAGAGTGTGTGAGTGTGGGGGGGGGGAGGGCAGGGGGTTCAGGAAGCGCTGCCAGATGAGAGAGAGCGAGAGAGAGAGAGTGAGTGTGTGTGTGTGTATGGGGTTTCAGGAAGCGCTGCCAGATGAGAAAGAGTGAGTGTGTGTGTGTGTGGGGGGGGGGGGGGGGGGGGTTCAGGAAGTGCTGCCAGTTGAGAGAGAGAGAGTGAGTGAGTGTGTGTGTGTATGGGGTTTCAGGAAGTGCTGCCAGATGAGAGAGAGGGTGTGTGTGTTGTGTGGGTATGTTGGGGGGGGGTTCAGCTTGGAAGAAGAGGGGTGTGGGGGTTCTGCAAGTGCTGCCAGATGAGTGAGTGAGTGAGTGTGTGTGTGGGGGGGGGGGGGGGGCGGTTTATTAAGCATTGCCAGATGAGAGTGTGTGTGTTTGGGGCGTGGGTTCAGGAAGCACTGGCAGAAGAGTGAGTGTGTGTGGGGGGGGGGGGGGGGGGGGAGGGTTCAGGAAGCGGGGCCAAATGAGAGTGAGTAAGTGTGTGTGTGTGGGGGGGGGGGGGTTCAGGAACGACTGCCAGATTAGTGAGTGTGTGTGGGGGGGGGGGGGGGGGGGGGGGGGCAGGGGTTTCAGGAAGCGCTGCCAGATGAGAGAGAGTGAGTGTCTGTGTGTGTGTGTACGGGGTTTCAGGAAGCGCTGGCAGATGAGAAAGAGAGAGTGTGTGTGGGGGGGAGGGGTTTCAGGAAGCGCTGCCAGATGAGAGTGAGAGAGAGTGTGTGTGTGTGTGTGTTGGAGGGGTGTGTGGGTGTGTGTGTGTGTTGGGGGTTTCAGCTTGGAAGAAGAGGGGTGTGTGGTGCTGCCAGATGAGTGAGTGTGTGTGTGTGGGGGGGGGGGGGGGGCGATTTATCAAGCGTTTCCACATGAGAGAGAGTGTGTGTGTGTGTGTGTGTAGGGGTTCAGGAAGCGCTGCCAGATGAGAGAGAGAGTGTGTGTGGGGGAGGGGGGTTCAGGAAGCGCTGCCATATGAGAGACTGAGTGAGTGTGTGTGGTGGGGGGGGGGGGGGTTGCCAGATGAGTGAGTGAGTGTGTGTGTGGGGGGCAGGGATTTCAGGAAGCGCTGCCAGATGAGAGTGTGTGTGTTTGGGGCGTGGGTTCAGGAAGCACTGGCAGAAGAGTGAGTGTGTGTGTGTGGGGGGGGGAGGGTTCAGGAAGCGGGGCCAAATGAGAGTGAGTAAGTAAGTGTGTGTGTGGGGGGGGGGGTTCAGGAACGACTGCCAGATTAGTGAGTGTGTGTGTGTGTGGGGGGGGGGGAGGGGGGCAGGGGTTTCAGGAAGCGCTGCCAGATGAGAGAGAGTGAGTGTCTGTGTGTGTGTGTACGGGGTTTCAGGAAGCGCTGGCAGATGAGAAAGAGAGAGTGTGTGTGGGGGGGAGGGGGTTCAGGAAGCGCTGCCAGATGAGAGTGAGAGAGAGTGTGTGTGTGTGTGTGTGTTGGAGGGGTGTGTGGGTGTGTGTGTGTGTTGGGGGTTTCAGCTTGGAAGAAGAGGGGTGTGTGGTGCTGCCAGATGAGTGAGTGTGTGTGTGGGGGGGGGGGGCGTTTTATCAAGCGTTTCCACATGAGAGAGAGTGTGTGTGTGTGTGTGTAGGGGTTCAGGAAGCGCTGCCAGATGAAAGAGAGAGTGTGTGTGGGGGAGGGGGGGTTCAGGAAGCGCTGCCATATGAGAGACTGAGTGAGTGTGTGTGGTGGGGGGGGGGGGGGGGGGTTGCCAGATGAGTGAGTGAGTGTGTGTGTGGGGGGCAGGGATTTCAGGAAGCGCTGCCAGATGAGAGTGTGTGTGTGTGTTGGGGGGGGGGGGAGCGTTGAGGAAGTGTGGCCAAATGAGAGTGAGAGTGTGTGTGTGGGGGGGGGGGGGTCAGTAACCACTGCCAGATGAGTGTGGGGGGGGGGCAGGGGTTTCAGGAAGCGCTGGCAGATGTGAGAGTGTGTGTGTGTTGAGGGGGGGCGTTGTGGAAGTTTGGCCAAATGAGAGTGAGTAAGTGGGGGGGGGGGGGGGGGGGTTCAGGAAGCGCTGCCAGATGAGTGTGTGTTGTATAGTACAGTTTTGTGGGGGGGGGGGGGGGATCCTGCTTTGAAGAAGGAAGGAAGCGCCTCCTCAGCGTGATGCCCCCCCCCCGCCGCCATCCCACCCACCGCGATGCACCCGCCCGCTGCCATCCCACCCACCGTCACCATCGCACCCACCGTCGCGTAGTTTTGCTGGCGGGTGACCCAAAATCCCGCCAGCAGAAGTCCTGTGTTGTCTGCTGAGTCTCACTCCAGCGATCTTCGGCGTTGCTTGCTAGCCTGTGCAGGGCGGGGTTCTGTGCGTCTGACGTCCAGGACGTGCAGGACGTCAGATGCACAGAAGCCCTGCCTGCACAGGCTAGCAACGCCGAAGATCGCTGGAGTGAGACTCAGCAGACAACACAGGACTTCTGCTGGCGGGGTTTCGGGTCCCCCACCGGCAAAGCAACACGACGGTGGGTGGCTTGGGGGGGGGGGTGTTTTCTTGGGGGGGAGGTGTTGCAGGGGGGTGTTGCACCTCCTGCATTCTGTGGGCGGGGCTTCTTTTCAACTGCAGCTTTGGTGGGTGGCTTTGGGGGGGGGGGGGGGGTTTGGACCTCGAACACTGAGCTTTGGAGGTGGTTTCCCTCCAGATTTTTTCCGCGGGTGGGTTGGGAGGTTGGTAGGCTGCGTTTCCTAGGCAGGGGGAGGAGTAGGTACTCCTCCACCTGCTTGGTTGCGATCCCCATTCCCTTCCTTTAGTTTACTGTTCTGAAGACAACGTTCTGACGTTTGACGCGTGGGCGGGGCACGGGTCAGTGGAGTGGCTTCACCACCATGAATCCACGAACCCTTCAGGGAGTGATTGAGTGACTTCAGAACGTTGTCTTCAGAACGTTGAGGGTGAGTTTTATTATAGTAGATGATATGGAAAATGGAATGACGACTGAGATGATGAAATTGGCAGATGACAGAAAACTATTCAAAGTTTTCAAATCGCATGCAGATTGTGAAAAATTGCAGGAAGACCTTAGGAAACTGGAAGACTGGGCATCCAAATGGCAGATGAAATTTAATGTGGACAAATGCAAAGTGATGCATATTGGGAAGAATAATCCGAATCATAGTTACCTGATGCTAGGGTCTGCAGGGGTATTTTCCTGCTCTCTCACCTTTGCTGGTTAGGCCTGAACCATCTTTTTCGGATTTGAAATGGATTCTGCAGCTTGAGGCCTGAATACAGCAGAAACCAGCTTTCTAGAAAGGAAAACTACTACTTGGCATAGCTGTGCTGGTTTCAGCCAAGGACATGTGTACATGCACTAGCCTGCCAGTTATCTCCTGGGAGAGGTTGTAGCAGCATGCCTTACAGAGACAGTCTCCAGGAGCATCTGTGAGCCATGGAGAGGAGTTTGCTACCATCAGGCTTGTGACTGGTAAGAGATTCTTGCCAGAATCACAAGGCCTCTCTGTCATGACCGTGAATTCTGCTGGACAGAAGTACAAAGTTTATGACTGGTCCATATGTGTCACCTGACCCAGAGGGATGCCAATGCTGGACAAGACAGAAAGAAAGAAGAGAAGAAGATTTGATGGTGAATGGATCTCTCTCAGAGGAGACAGAAAGACTAATTTGCCCCAAACACCTGTGAACTTAATTCTGTGCTGAGCACTGCACGAAAAAGTTCAGAAGTGGCTCTGTGGCTTTCTATGAACTGAGTAACCAGCTACACAGAGCAGGAACCTCAGACTATTCCTGATCTATCAGAGCTTGCAGGTAATCTACTAGAGCCTAGAAGAGAAGCCGATTCAACACCCCCTAAGACTCTGAACCTACGGGACATCAAGGGTGAGATTCAGGATTTTTCTTCTTATAACTGAGGATGTAGATAGTTTTGTTTTTGCATGTAAAGGACTGGTTAGCCTAATTTTGCTGCTAAGTGGTAATCTTTTCTCAGGACACACTATAGTTGTGTAATCACTCATATATCTATTGGTGTAATTATCAGTATTTTGGTAGTGTACAGAGTTTGTGCCAAACAAGTGCAGAATAATTACTGCATAAATGATTTTCTGTTACCTTACAAAGTACCTTACAAGTCCACCTTAAGAGTCAAGCACCCAAGAAAAAGATCTAGGTGTCATTGTAGACAGTACACTGAAGTCTTCTGCCCAGAGTGTGGCGGCAGCCAAAAAAAGCAAACAGGACACTAGGAATTATTAGGAAACGGATGCAAAATAAGACCAAAAATATTATGCCACCTCTGTATCGCTCCATGGTGTGACCTCACCATGAAAATTCAATTCAATTCTCGTCACCATGTCTCAAAAAAGATATAGCAGAATTAGAAAAGGTTCAAAGAAGAGCACCCAAAATAATAAAAGGTGATGAAACTCCTCCCACATGAGGAAAGGCTAAAGCGGTTAGAGTTCTTCAGCTTGGAAAAGAGACAGCTGAGAGGAGATAGGATTGGTGCCTACAAAATCCTGAGTGGTGTAGAACGGGTAAAAGTGAATCGATTTTCTTTCAGAAAGTACAAAGACCAGAGGACATTCAATGAGATTACATGGAAATACTTTTAAAACAAATGGAAGGAAATATTTTTTCACTCAAAGAATAGTTAAGCTCTGGGACTCCTTGCGAGAGGATATGGTAACAGCAGTTAGCATATCTGGGTTTTTAAAAAGTTTGGACAACTTCCTGAAGTAAAGGTCCACAGTCTGTTATTGAGATGGACATGGGGGAACCAACTGCTTGTCCCAGGATTGGTAGCATGGAATGTTGATACTAACTGGGTTTCTGCCAGGTACTTGTGACCTGGATTGGCTACTGCTGGAAGCAGAATACTGACTAAATGGACCATTGGTGTCAGCTAGTATGGCTATTCTTGTGTTCTTATGTAACTTGGCTATTCTTATGTTCTTATGTAACTTTTGTCTCCGCTGGAGTTGCCATTCACCCCATTATCACAAGCACAGCACAACGTGTCCCAAGCTGTGAGTCAGGATTCCTTCCCTACACCAAGGAGAACTTGCACCCCTCCGAGCAGTTCCGAGTCAAATCAAATTAAATCAAATCTTATATACCGCAATATCTCCTTTCCAGGATTCGGCGCGAGTCGGACTTACCACTGCCGGATGCTTTCCCCCAAGATCACAATCTTCAGAAGTCTTACCAGTTTTGACAGATCAGAAAGGCTCAGGACTGATACTCTGTCCCATGCTCTCCAGCAAACCTCTTTCCTTCTCCTTTCTTTCTTTTAAGGTTGTTGTGCTGGAAAAGGAGAGCTCCACAGGAAACAGGGGAGAGGTGAAGGGAGAGAAAAGTAAATTTGTGGGGCACCAGAGACAGGGATCTGAAGACATCCAGATATGACTCTGCAGACTCAAGCCACCCACAAAGCTCAATTGGGGACCAGTTGACCAACTCAACCAGGAGCAAAGCACTCAGAACCAGAGGCTGAAAAGTGTGTCTATCCACCTGCTGAAGATAGAAAATATTTAAGAGCTGGACTGGACTGGATGCTGAGAGAGATATGTCTCAGCTAAGTTTTCAGTTCTCCATCTGCTGCTTGATGGACACAACTATCCCATGGGTTCTGGAATAGTGGGAAACTACGTAATGAAAAAATATATTTAAAAGAAATATACCTAAATGTAAACTGGAAGGCTTTGTAACAGTGATGTATAGACCTCCTTCTATCCATTGGTGGATTAATGGAGGTGAAATGTGTGGTTATCATAGCAATGCCAGCAATCAGCTTTTCCTTTGTTTTTTTCCCCCTACAATAGGTTTAAACCATCTCTGGCAAGGGTCTAAACCAGACTCCTCGGGGCATACCGAGCCAGTCAAGGTTTTCAGGATAGCCCCACTGAATTCAATGGGGATATCCTGAAAACTCCGACTAGCTGGGTTTGCCCCAAGGACCGAGTTGAAAACCTCTGGTCTAAACAGTTAAAGTCCCCGTTTCCCCCCTATATTTTGATCTCTGCCAAAAGACCTAAAAGGTCCTGTCCTTAGCTCAAAATCCAGATTTTAGTCAACAATCTCGTGTATCTATTGCTTGCTAAACAGTGAGAGAGGAAGCACCTCTGTCCAAGTCGTCTGATTAACCAAGAGGCGATACACAGGGAGCGAACACAGGTATAAGGAAAAGATTTTGTTTTAAGTAATATTTTTTAATGTATTTCATCAGGTAGTAATGTTAAAACTGCTTTCTTAGGCTGTGTTTTTCAAATCTGGCCTTTGACGGTATAAAGCATTTGTTTTTCCAGGTAGCCAAAATTTTCAAATTAACTTAGGAGCTCTTTTACTAAGTTGCATTAAGCAGACAGCATGTGTTTTACCACATGGCAGACATTAGCGCAAATCCTCTTGCACTGTCTGTTAAAAACAGCCAGTGCAGTTAAAAAAAAAATACATACTAGCTGCTCAATGCAGGTAGGACTGGGCAGTGGCATAGGAAGGGGGGGGGGGGGGCAGTCCACCCCGGGTGCACGCCGCTGGGGGGTGTCAGCTCCGCTAGTTCCCTGCTCCCTCTGCCCCGGAACAGGTTACTTCCTGTTCCAGGGCAGAGAGAGCAGGGAACCAGTGGAGCTGACCCAGCTCCCAGCGACGTGCACTCGGGGGCGGATCGGCACTCTCGCCCGCCCCTCGCTTCCTAATTCAAGTAAGAATGCGCTCCGGGGGGGGAGGGTGCGCAGCAGTGGCCCACCCCGGGTGTCAGCCGCCCTCGCTACGGCACTGGGACTGGGTCACAAGCATGACATGAGGAGGAATAAGTGGTTTTGACAGTTACTGCACAGGATGGTGCCATGCAATGTCATGACTGCCAAAAGATCAGCTGCACTTACTACCACCTCAAGTTTGGTAGCATGACCAATGCATAGATGAAACACATCAAAAAGCTGCGGCATCACAGCCCCCCCCCCCATCTCCACCCCATCACAAAAATCTATAGCACCAGAGCCCCCCCACACACACACTTTCCCCAGGATTTACTCGACGAATTCCCTGGTAGTCTGGCGGTCTAGGGCAGGAGCCACTGGACTACCTGAGAGACCCCTGGGTAGTTCCAGATGGAGAGAGATGGCAGGGTTGGGGAGGGTCAAGCTCTGTGCTGGGGGCAGGGTTTGTTATGGAGGAAGAGGTCAGGGTGTGCTGTCACAGCAGTCCTTTTTCAGTTTTTACTTTTTGGCTGGCACCGCATTACACAAGAGTACCTGCACTATCTGCCACTGCATGTAATGCAGTACCTGATGATAATTGTCTGGCCTATGCAGTAAAGGCAGGACAGATGCTAGCTATGTCCCCTGGATTTATCACACAGGGCTTTTGAAAGTAAGGTGTGGTAGGTGCATAAAAGCTTACTGTACTTTAGTAAAAGGGCTCCTTAATGCTTAGAGCACATGTGTGCCACACATGAACATTCATTTCTGATGATCTTGAAAAACAGACTGGCTTGAGATTCTCTCAAGACCTAAAGTGAAAAGGAAAGATTTAGGCAGCAGATCTGAAACATCTGTTGAGATAAATTCCTAAATTCAGAAGGACAAACAGAAATCTTAATTGAAAAAAAAAAAAGGCAACTTACGAAAAAACTATCTTCACTCCTCCTTTCAAACCACCTTCAAAAGTCCCTTTCCCTCTTCCACCAGCTAACACTTGGGCTTTTACAACAAGATCCTTTGAACCTTTAACAAAGAAAAGAACATTATTATTGTATTTGTGCCATCTACTGGGGTCAACTGCTGCAGAGAATGAAACATCAGCACAGAAGAAAAGAAGCTAAATGGTACTTTATAAAAAAATTTACAGGAAGGAAATATAAGTTACGTATCAGTGTCCTGCTTTTATTCTTTTCATGCATGTCCCCATTTTGGGGGTGTTTTATTGTTCAGTGCATGCTAAATTAATTTAACAAGTTAACTGATGAATTAATACACTCTAAATTGATTAGTGTATGTTAAATTAATTTAGTACACACTAAATTTAAGGTGCACTAATCAAATGAATATGCATTAACAAATGAACAAACCTAGACAGTAGAATAAAAAAATTAAACTTCCAATTCCACAGCTTTTCTTCTTAAAACACATAAATTAAGCTATCATTGAGAACCAGATAGGATTCAAAATTCACGTGTCCACTTAAGTACAAGATAAAAATCAACATAGTCCCATCTTGGTGTTAATTTCACATCTTTTTGTGGGTATTATGCCCCTGCATAAATCAGAGAAAAGGCATACTATATAGTGCCTTAGAGGATGCAGCAGCTTTTGTCAAACTCTGACCCACTAACTTGAGCAGCTCAGTAGCATTTACTGGTTTTAGCCTTACACACTCTGGTGCCAACTCAAAAATCACAGACTTTCACAGCAATAAGGGAAAATCCTGATCATGTGTTCAACAGAAATTTGAATACTGATAACTTTCATCAGGCTGCACAGCAAAGGAGATGCCATTGTGACCCGAGGAATTTCCTGCTGCAAGGCTGCATATGAACGATATACCTGAAAAAAGGACTGAAGTGTTCACAAAATAAATCACACACTTCAACAACTTTTAATTAGTCCAGTAAGAGATTCTGTAAATTATCATTTCAATTTTTCTCAGGGCCAATATTGCGCCTATAACTGTGCACAGTATATCCAACACAGTCTATTATTTCTATATGCCCATCTCACATCTGAAATTTGGCAATTTTTGTTACTTTCACTGCATTATTTTGTAAACTAACCTGGTGATGTATCTTATTTATTTATTGGGATTTACTGACCACCTTTATAAAAATATTCATATAGTATAGTAGCTGAAGTTTCTCTGGCATGGATATGTCCAATAGATCACAGACAGTGCTGGGCACTGCCACGGGAACGATTTACTACTACTACTACTATTTAGCATTTCTATAGCGCTACAAGGCATACGCAGCGCTGCACAAACATAGAAGAAAGACAGTCCCTGCTCAAAGAGCTTACAATCTAATAGACAAAAAATAAATAAAGTAAGCAAATCAAATCAATTAATGTGAACGGGAAGGAAGAGAGGAGGGTAGGTGGAGGCGAGTGGTTACAAGTGGTTACGAGTCAAAAACAATGTTAAAGAGGTGGGCTTTCAGTCTAGATTTAAAGGTGGCCAAGGATGGAGCAAGACGTAGGGGCTCAGGAAGTTTATTCCAGGCGTAGGGTGCAGCGAGACAGAAGGCGCAAAGTCTGGAGTTGGCAGTAGTGGAGAAGGGAACAGATAAGAAGGATTTATCCATGGAGCGGAGTGCACGGGAAGGGGTGTAGGGAAGGACGAGTGTGGAGAGATACTGGGGAGCAGCAGAGTGAGTACATTTATAGGTTAGTAGAAGAAGTTTGAACAGGATGCGAAAACGGATAGGGAGCCAGTGAAGGGTCTTGAGGAGAGGGGTAGTATGAGTAAAGCGACCCTGGCGGAAGATGAGACGGGCAGCAGAGTTTTGAACCGACTGGAGAGGGGAGAGGTGACTAAGTGGGAGGCCAGCAAGAAGAAGATTGCAGTAGTCTAAACGAGAGGTGACAAGGGTGTGGATGAGGGTTTTGGTAGAGTGCTCGGAAAGAAAGGGGTGGATTTTACGGATGTTGTAAAGAAAGAAATGACAGGTCTTGGCGGTCTGCTGGATATGAGCAGAGAAGGAGAGAGAAGAGTCAAAGATGACCCCAAGGTTTCGAGCTGAGGAGACAGGGAGAATGAGAGAGCTAACAACAGAAATAGAAAACGGGGGGAGCGGGGAGGTGGGATTGGGGGGGAAATGAGAAGCTTGGTTTTGGTCATATTTAATTTCAGGTGGCATTGAGACATCCAGGCAGCAATGTCAGACAAGCACGCTGAAACTTTGGTTTGGATGCAAGGTGAGATATCAGGGGTAGAAAGGTAGATTTGGGAGTCATCAGCATAGAGATGGTAGGAAAAGCCATGGGATGAGATTAATGAACCAAGGGAAGAAGTGTAGATAGAAAAGAGGAGGGGACCAAGAACAGAACCCTGAGGTACGCCGACAGGCAGAGGGATAGAAGTAGAAGAGGATCCACCAGAGTAAACACTAAAGGTGCGGAGGGAGAGGTAGGAAGAGAACCAGGAAAGGACAGAGCCCTGGAATCCAAGTGAGGACAGGGTATCGAGAAGTATGCTGTGATCGACAGTGTCAAAAGCAGCGGAAAGATCAAGAAGAATGAGGATGGAATATTGACCTCTGGATTTAGCCAGTAATAGGTCATTGGAGACTTTAGTAAGCGCAGTTTCGGTTGAGTGGAGAGGGCAAAAACCAGATTGTAATGGGTCAAGAATAGCATGCGAGGAGAGAAAATCAAGGCAGCGGCGGTGAACAGCACGCTCAAGTAATTTGGAGAGAAAAGGAAGGAGGGAGATGGGTCGGTAATTAGAGGGACAAGTAGGGTCAAGTGAAGGCTTCTTAAGGAGAGGTGTGACCACAGCATGTTTAAAGGCAGCAGGGACAGTCGCAGTAGAAAGTGAGAGGTTGAGAATGTGACAGATAAAAGGAATAAGAATAGGAGAGATGGCATTAAGAAGGTGGGTGGGAATGGGATCAGAGGAACAGGTGGTACATTTTGAGGAAGAAAGGAGAAGTGTAGTTTCCTCAATAGTAACTTCAGGAAAGGAGGAAAGGGAATGAGGGGAAGGAGAGAGAGGGGAACGGACTAGTGGAGGGAGAGGTGGTGAGGTAGAGAAAGCAAGGTTTACCTTTTGAACCTTGTTGTGAAAGAATTCAGCAAGGGTCTGAGGAGATAATGAAGGGGGAGTTGGGGAGGGGGCACCTTGAGGATTTGAGTTTGATTCCTGAGCTTCTCATGCTGGTTGGGGATGGGAGACCCCAACCAGTGCTCAACAGTGACAAATCTGTGGCCACATTCAGGATCCCACCTATGCAGTCTGTGGTCCCTGGATGAGGATTGTTATAATAGCTGTGCTAAACAAGTCAAAAGATAAAAATGTAGAACCCAACTCCTCCAGCCAACTATTTGCAAACAAAAGCTTGTGGTGTAATGTACTACCATAAGCTAGTTCTAGCCAAAGTGGTAATACAGGGCTGGAAGAGTTTACCAGGCCAAACAAACAAAAATAAAGTTCCTTTGGCAGAAAATAATAAAGAGAAGTCTTAAAATGCTTAGACCTACTATAGACCACCAGAGTGGACACAAGTGGCTATACCACAGTGAACAGTTTATATTACAATCTAACATTTGGTAAATTCTAAATCCTCACAAGGAACCAGGCAGCCTTCTGAGCCATATAACCTATACGGGATGTATAAAAGTTTAGAATAAAAACTCTCCAACTCACAGAATCATTTGTTGTTTTGAATTAAAAAAAATAGAACTCAAGATTTTACAAAGAGAGAGAAAGAAGTGATTTATAGTGTAGAAATAACATTGTTGGAGGTATTTCCAAAATTTAGATATATGCAACCTTAAAGGCTACAAATCTTTTTAAAAAAAAAATCCTTCCAAAAGAGAGGATGGAAACAAATATAAAAAGAAAACTGCAAACACAAAAATCTTAACACTACCCTATCAATGGAATCAAAGAAATAAAAGTTACTAAATGAATCTGAAATAGCAGATCGATGCTAAATGGCAATCTCTAGTGCTCAAGGGGGAACACACACATATATAATATTTAATAATTCCTTTTGAAAAATACAGACATGGCATAAGATGTTTTGTTTTGGTTTAAAGCTCAATACACCAATACAGGACTCAACAAATCTAGGGTGTCAGGCTGCCATGGCACCTTGAAATTGTATCCTAGTCCCTCCTGATTCTTTTTTTCTATTGGTTGCTGCCTCTGCCAAAGTAAACAGCACTCTTTCGCTCTCCCCATTGTGCAAATTGGCTCTCTGTAGGTTTTAGCATTAGCTTTTGGTTAGTCTTGTGGGCTCAGGTTTCACAAGACTTATATTGCAAGATCAGTTCGAAGTTCCTCCAATACAAGGCTCAAATTTACAAAGAACTGAATTGTGGCATGGCCAGTATACAAAAATGCTGTTTCTTAAAATAGTGACAGAAGCAGATGTGAGCACTGTATATCACTATGCAGATAAAGAAAGGTGAATTGTTTTGACTGAAGAGAGGGAGCGACTGGGTGAAGACTGGGGTGAGGAGTATAAGAGCACAAAGAGAGAGAGAGAGAGAGAGACAGAGAAAGAGATTGGGACTGGGGCTGTAGCCAGAAACTGAGAGAAGACTGGTGAGAAGATGAGAGAGGCTGCGTGAAGCCTGATGTGAGAGGGTATGGGGGAAGAGAGACTAGTGGGGTCCCAAGTCATGGTGGTATGTGAAGCAAACAATTGCCTTTTTACTTCACCTATCAAGGGGATTTTGCTACGCAGCTGACAATATATTGTACTTCAGGAAAGGGGACTGATGGCTTCCTCCAGTGATATATAGCAGCACCTTAGGGGCCTGATTTACTGAATTGTTTTTGTCCATAGCAAAAGAATGGAAAATGAGTGATAAGAAATCAGTTTCTTAAAAAGTCAAAGAGCTGCTGCATTATTCCTGAGGCGACTCCATCCTCTCTACTCTTGAACTTAGTGGGACAATTTTGAGACAATGGAAGAGAGAAGAAGTGAGAGACTCCTGAGTTTTCAGCTGGCTCCTAAATATTCACTAACACAACAAATGATATCACAAGTTGTTTTTCTATAACAGATTGCATACATTCAAGCAAACGATAATGTCAGCTTGAAAAGCTTATGCCATCTTAGTCTTTTATTGATACACAGAAAAAAATTAGATATCCTTTAAGAAAGAAAAAAGCAGTTTATATTTGCTTAAAACTACTGGTTCTTTCCAAATTTGTCACACCACTAGTTTATCTACCATTTCTGGATATAACTAGCACTGTACAAATACATAGAGTTCCTGCTCTGTAAATCTTATGATCTAATCAAGGCAAGTTTCTTTTTTTTTATTAATGTTTTAAGTACATCTCAAAGGGAAAATTAGGTTCTTACCTTGGTAATTTTCTTTCCTTTAGTCACAGCGGATGAATTCATTACGAATGGGTTGTGTCCACCTACCAGCAGGGGGAGATAGAGAACACTGAAAACCATAGTGCCTCTAGGACGGCTAGCTCCATCTGCCTCTCAGTATTTTGAAGCTTCCAAAGCAGTGTTAAACCACAAAGTAGCATAACATGAACTTTCCTCACAGCGAACGAACACCCCAGAACAGGAGCAATAACACAAAGGAGGGATGAACTCAACCTCCTGTAGTAGAACAGAAATCCTGAAGACTGTTTTCCAACTTCTTCCAATGAGGGAACATGTCTGCAGGAAAAAACTGAACACAAAACAGAATCAATCAGGGAGGGATCATGGATTCATCTGCTGTGACTAAAGGAAAGAAAATTACCAAGGTAAGAACCGAATTTTTCCTTCCTTGTCATCAGCAGCAGATGAATCCATTATGAATGGGATGTATCAAAGCAATCCCTAGATAGGGCGGGAACAAGCCACACCACGCGCAAGCACTTGTGCTCCAAAAAGCGCATCCCTCCTGGCAGCCACATCCAGCCTGTAATGACAGGCAAAAGAGAGCTTAGAAGCCCAAGTAGCTGCACTACATATCTCTTGAAGAGAGAGTGCTCCCGTCTCAGCCCAAGAGGAAGAAATCGCTCTTGTGGAATGTGCCTTAAAGGCGTCAGGTGGAGGCCGGCCAGATAGCAGATATGCAGAAAAAATGGCTTCCTTAAGCCAATGGGCTATAGTGGCTTTAGACGCTGGAGACCCTCTGCGAGGACCTGACAACAGTACAAAAAGGTGATCAGAGGTCCTGAAAGCATTAGACATCTCCAGATACTGCAACAGAGCCCTGCGCACATCCAGAAGGTGCAACTGCCCAAAAGATTCCGGACACTCCTCCCTAGTAAAAGAGGGCACATAAACAGGCTGGTTTAGGTGAAACGCTGAAACCACCTTAGGCAGGAAGGACGGCACTATACGTACCGTTACTCCAGACTCTGAGAATTGCAGAAATGGGTCTCGACAGGACAGCGCCTGGAGCTCAGACACCCGTCTCGCCGATATAATGGCCACCAAAAAGACTGTCTTTAGAGTCACATCCTTCTCCGAAGCTCGCCTCAGCGGCTCGAAGGGCGAACACTGAAGAGCCTTTAATACTAGCCCCAGGTTCCAAGCCGGACAAGGGGCCCACACGGGAGGCCGGAGCCGAAGCACCCCTCTATGAAACCGTGCAATGTCCTGATGCGCAGCCAGAGAGAGGCCCGAGACCTTCCCCCGAAAACATGCCAATGCTGCCGCTTGAACACACAGGGAATTATAGGCCAAGCCTTTTTGTACACCATCCTGCAAAAAGTCATGTATCGGCGAGACAGAAGCCCGCATGGGTGTGATCGCTTTAGAAGCACACCAAGCCTCAAACTGGCGCCAGATCCGAGCATAAGCAACGGAAGTGGAACGCTTGTGGGCCTCCAAGAGAGTGGAGATGACCTTGTTAGAATAGCCCTTGTCTCTCAATTGCGCCCTCTCAATAGCCATGCTGTAAGACCAAAGCGGCAGGAATCCTTCATGGTCACCGGGCCCTGCGTCAACAGGTACGGTACCAGAGGCAAAGGAAGGGGAGCCTCCATCAGCATCCGCCGGAGGTCCACATACCACGGCCGCCTGGGCCAATCCGGGGCAATGAGGATCACCACTCCTTGATGCAGCTGAATTCGCAGGAGGAGTCGCCCTATTAAGGGGCAAGGAGGGAACACATACAGGAGGCCCGGAGGCCAGAGTTGAGCCAAGGCATCCAACCCCGCCAAGCAAGGATCTCTGCGTCTGCTGAAAAAGGACGGGACTTTGGCATTTGTGCTTGAGGCCGTAAGATCTGCTACGGGCGTTCCCCATTTGGCACAGATCTGAAGGAACACTTCGTCTGCCAGTTCCCACTCCACAGGATCGATTTGATACCTGCTTAGAAAATCGGCTTGCACGTTGCTCTGACCTGCTATGTGACCTGCTGTCAGAAGCTGCAGATGTAGCTCGGCCCAGTGGCATATCTGAGCGGCCTCTGCGGCCAGTGCTTGGCACTGAGTGCCGCCTTGTCGATTTATGTAGGCCACTGCTGTCGTGTTGTCCGACAGAACTCTGACAGCCAGTCCCTCCAGAGTCATGTGAAAGGCCAGAAGAGCCTGGAATATCGCTCTCAGTTCCAAGCGATTGATGGACCACCCCGTTTCCTCAGGTGTCCACAGACCCTGGGCATAGCTTCCCCGGCAATGTGCTCCCCAGCCCTTCAAGCTGGCATCCGTTACCACCAGGCACCAATCGGGAAGCGTTAGCAGCATTCCTCGCCGCAGCATGCTGTCTGAGAGCAACCACTCCATACTGAGTCGGGCCTCAGGGAGCCACGTGAGTCTGCGTTGATAATCCTGGGACATAGGAGACCATCATTGAAGTAGGGCAATCTGCAGAGGTCTCATGTGCGCTCTCGCCCATGGCACCACTTCCAAGGTGGCCGTCATCGACCCCAACAGCTGGACAAAGTCCCAAGCTCGCGGACGAGGCATCCTCAGGAGCAGACGGACCTGATTCTGAAGCTTGCACCGCCTTTGGTCGGGTAGAAAGACAAACCCTGAGGCCGTGTCGAACCGGACCCCCAAATATTCTAGAGATTGAGAGGGGGGTCAGGTGACTTTTGGGCACATTGACGACCCAGCCCAGAGATTGCAGTACTGAGACTGCTCTGGCTGTGACATGACGACTCTCTTCTACAGAGTCTGCTCTGATGAGCCAGTCGTCTAGGTACGAGTGAACCCGGATACCCTCTCACCTGAGAAAGGCAGCTACAACCACCATTACCTTGGAAAAGGTTCGGGGAGATGTGGCGAGGCCAAAAGGCAAGGCCCGAAACTGGAAATGTTTTCCCAACACCGCAAATCGGAGGAACCGTTGGTGCGGGGGCCATATAGGAATGTGCAAGTAAGCTTCTTTCAGGTCCAGAGACGTGAGAAACTCTCCTGGCTGTACCGCCGCAATGATGGAGCACAGGGTTTCCATGTGAAAATGCCGCACTCTTAGAGACTCATTGACTTTCTTTAAGTCGAGTATGGGCCGATAAGACCCCCCTTTTCGTGGCACCACAAAATAAATGGAGTAACAACTGGAGCCGTGTTCGGCAGGAGGCACAGGGATCACCGCTCCAAGGAGCAACCAGACTTGTAAGGTCTCCTCTACCACCGCCCGTTTGACGGCAGTGCCGTGTCGGGATGCCACAAACACGTCTCTCACCGGGGCACCGAATTCCAATCGGTAACCTTCTCTGATCAGGTCCAGGACCCACTGATCTGAGGTAATCTTGGTCCACTCCTCGAGAAAGAGGGAAAGGCGTCCTCCTACAGCTGTAAAGAAGGAGTGGACCGACGTCCCATCATTGTGGAAAACAGCCCTGAACTCCTGGCCTTGAGCCTGCTGCTGCGGAGCGTTTGTCCAAGCGAAAGAAGTTCCTCTGCTGAAAGCGGGCACGTTGAGTAAACCCAGCAGAGCGCCCTGGGCGATACCTTCTAGCTTCACGGAAGCGAGGTCTGGAGGAGGAGGGAACCACCTGACCCTTGGAAGAAGGCTGCGGCCTATCCTCAGGTAACCGCTGGGGTTTAGCATCCCCCAGGTCTTTTAACAATCTTCTCCAACTCCTCTCCAAATAGGAGAAGGCCCCGAAAGGGCAACTTCACCAGCCTTTGCTTAGAGGCCATGTCAGCCGTAGAAGGCGGCGGGCGGACACCTGTTTAGCCGAAGCTCTGACCAGATCATAGAGGGCGTCAGCTAAAAATGACAAGGCTGACTCCATGCACGGTGCAACCTCATCGAGGGACTCCGCACCATCCACGGACTGTTCCACTGCCTGTTGTAACCAAGAAAGGCAGGCTCGAGCAGCATAAGAACTGCAAACAGACGCCCTTAAGGCTAGGCCCAAAATCTCAAAGGACCGTTTTAGCGCTGATTCCAGGCCCCGGTCCTGAATGTCCTTCAGGGCGACCCCTCCCTCTACTGGGAGGGTGGTCTTTCTTGTCATCGCCGTGACTAAAGCATCCACTTTAGGCATCCCAAAACGGGCCAAGTGCTCCTCACTCAGAGGGTAAAGATGCCCCATCGCCCTGGCCACTTTTAAGGTCCCCTCAGGGTCAGCCCATTGAGCAGAAATAAGCTCTTGGATGGAGTCATGCAAAGGAAAGGCTCGAGCAGGCTACTTTAGTACTCGCCATCCTCGGATTATCAGAGGCGGCCTCGCCTTTAACAGGATCATCAATAGAGAGGGCACGTAAGGCATCAGAGATAAGTGCTGGCAGCTCATCGCGGTGGAAAATCCGAACCTCAGTGGGATCATCCAGAACAAGTGGTAAACCGGCACCTTCCTCTGGCTCCTCAGACCACAAAGGCCTGCCAGATCCCTCAGAGTCTCCACAGCCCGACCACAGGGGGAAAAGGGGGGTGCGCCACTCTCCACAGGGAATTTATCCGTCTATGTTTAGCGTACATCCAACGCTCAGGGGCATCCACGTTTGACATCAGCCCTGGGCCATCATCAGTAGGAGGGAGACCAGGTAGCAACGCAGTGTCAGACACCTGCGGCAGAGCTCTTTTCAGCATGAAGGCTTTATGTAAAATAAGCACAAACTCAGGGAAGAAAAACTCACCTTGACTTCCCATCTCAGAATTAGGAGCCACGGGGAACGGAGCTCCTCTGGTAGCCTCGGCCCGAGGCACCCCTCTGCTCTCTGACTCCTCCGCAACCGCGGGGGTCGAGCCATATGGCACTTCCAAGATGGTGCCCGCTACCAACTTCATCGAGCGGGAAGAATCATCGCTCGCCATGCTCGTACTGACTCTACTGTCTAAACAGCACGTTTTACAGAGCCCCGCTGCTGATCTGCGCTTGCCACAACGGGACCAGCGCTTAACTCCCTCAGCAGCCTTCGCCGAAAAATGGCGGAATAAAACTCAAAATGGCGGCTTCGCGCCAAAATCACCCCGATTGGAACGCCAGCCGTGGGCTCTCCCCGAAGGAGCTGAGTACCGCACTTACCTCAAAGGGCCGAGGCCACAAGCTCCGGTCATGTTGCACAGTCAGGAAAAGAGTCAGAATAGCAGCGCACAAAAAGCGCGTCTTTTTTTTTTTTTTTTCACACTGTGAGGAAAGTTGGAGGCAAACAGCTACAGAGGTACTCCGGAGGCAGAAGAGGGTGGGAAAGGCAGGAAAAGGGCGAACCTATGTGCCTTTAAAGTGGGCTCCACTTAGCCACAACACCCCTGCTACAACTGGCAAAAGCACAGGAGCCACCCCAGGCAGAATCTTCAAGGAGCTGAACAAGCTGCATTCTAACCTGCTGGGAGATAGAGAAATACTGAGAGGCAGATGGAGCTAGCCATCCTACAGGCACTATGGTTTTCAGTGTTCTCTATCTCCCCCTGCTGGTAGGTGGACACAACCCATTCGTAATGGATTCATCTGCTACTGATGACAAGGAAGAATATATTTATGCAACAATTCTATTTCCCACAAAAACAAACACATGAGAAAGATCCACAACCATAAACAGGTTCCAAATCAGGTCAATGAGAGCATATTAAAAATCTGGAATTTCATTTATTAATTATACATGGAAAATTATGCAATAATGTGATTATAAATAGTTCACACCTATACTATATGTTAAAAAGAGATTTACATTGTAACAATTCTACTATGAGTTCTCTATCCAAATCTGAGTACAAGAAGACAGAATGGACAGATGGACAGAACCACTCTCTTTAACATGGTAGTTCCAAACTGCATGATCTTTAGATCAGTGCATGCCTTTCCTACACACATTCTCACAGGCCCCCTCTTGATGTACTCTGGGGGTATTTTCCATCAACAATCCATTAAATATTTGACTCCATTCATGTTTGTTGAAGCAGCTACATAGCCCTGAAGCAACAGCTGCTAAGCCACATTCCAGATCTGGCACCCTTCAGTACAATACAGAGTGTGCTGATTGAGTTACAGATATATAAAGCCACTGTATACAGTCAAGATGGCAAAGAAATACAATCCACTTCACCAAGCACTCAGATATATACTACAACCTCAATGCAAAGCAGAATATGAATCTTCTTTCCAAAAAATATAGAAGAGATTAATTTGGTACCTACATATAAGGATACCTTCAGACCACTACATTTTGTTAATTGGATAATTTCAATTAAATTGTTGTGCAATCACCTCCTAAGGAATACATCTTGTTTAAGATGAACAAATCAGTGAAATACCATTTATTCCAGGAAGACATCTAGATAATCTTTGACTTCAATATTATTCTAAGTGGCAAAGTCTTCTAAGAGGGAATGCACTAGAAACCAGTATCATAGGTCAAAACATCCTGGAGGATAAGTAAAGAGAAGTAAGCTAATCACACAAGCAAATTTAAGGTGCTGCTAGCTTCAACATACAGCTAGAGAAGTGGTTCTCAACCCAGTCCTTGGACACACCCAGCCAGTCAGATTTTCAGGATAATCACAATAAATATGCATTAGATGAGTTTGGATACAAATTTGCATACGCATTGTAGATATCCTGAAAACCTGAATCCGAAAGACATGGTTGAGAACCTCTGAGATGGAACCATAATAGTACAATTCAATGAAAAGGAATGAAACAATTTTAAAAACATTTTTCTCTCAAGAAATGACACGAGTAAACAAGTCATAATAAGAGCTATTCAAAAGATAAAATGAGTTGGCACAATGCTGCTCCTACCTCAGACCAGCTGAAACATATGGTAAAATTATGTCTTACCTGATAATTTTCTTTCCATTAGTCCCAACAGATCAATCCAGAGTCCCACCCTTCGATGAATTTTGGATGTTGTGGGTTCCTTTTACAACAGTGACACCTTTTCGTCTACAGTTTGCATTTTGGATTGTTTCCCTCCCGCAGGAGCGGTGGAGGAAGAGCCTCCATGGGCTTTATAGAGGCAGGAGTGGATTTCGTTTTGGATTTGTTCTTTTGCTTTGGAATCAACAATACTGAGGCTAAGATGCATGCACAGGTCCATATAAGGAAGTCTCTGAAGTACTACTACTACTACTACTACTACTACTTAACATTTCTAGAGCGCTACTAGGGTTACGCAGCGCTGTACAAATTAACAAATCAGGATGGTCCCTGCTCAGGAGAGCTTACAATCTAAAGGACGAAATGTCAAGTTGGGGCAGTTACGGATTCCTGGGAAGAGGTGTAGTGATTAGGTGCCGAAGGCGACATTGAAGAGGTGGGTTTTGAGCAATGATTTGAAGATGGGTAGGGAGGGGGCCTGACGTATGGGCTCGGGGAGTTTGTTCCCATCTCCATCTGCTGGTAGAGGGACATAACCCACTCGTCTCTGGATTGATCTGTGGGACGCTATGGAAAGGCTTGTTGTAGGTTTTCATAAGATGGCATGGGGAGAAGGATATTGGGTGGGGAGGATAGGAATAATAAGGGGATTTCTGTTGTTATATACGAGAAGACACGTTAATGGGTTAGACCAGTCTCTGTAACAAGGCTGGCAGTACTGATTGTGGAAAAATCAAAATAAAAAGTTTAAAGGTACATGCTTTTAGAATACCAAAAACCATTTCTCAGACTACCAACAGCTGTTCCAAAAGCTCTTGCTCAAACATTTGTTGCTTCATAAGTGGAGGCAGATCTACTCAGCTAACCAAAGTTACTCTTGGTATGCCAACACACAACACAAACCCGAGGACTGGGTTGAGAACCCCTGCTTTACACCTTTGAAAACTCGAGTGCCCTAGATTTCCGGCAAGGTACATGAGTCATTCTCAACCCGTGGATAATGTTCTGGAAGTGGAGCAAAACAAAAGCTGCAGAAGATAACAAGATAAAGCCCTATTAGGAAAATGGAAGAGGAAATACAGTAAAATCTAGGACAGCCTATTACTTGTTCTGAAATTAAAGAGACAATAACATCAGGATGGACAGAAAATTAAGGGCGGTTTACTCCCATAGCTGAAGTTTACATATCCATGCTGCTGCAACGCAGAATAATCAGCCATATCACACAACAGGCAAAGGTAGTCATATTCCCTAAAATTGCTGTTCCAACACAAACTGAAATATTAAAACCAGACAAAATGCTAAAGTCTCAAAACATTCACACATTCGATGGTGATTAGATCACTTTTGCAAGCTTTACTGTACATCTTCCTCTGTGGAAAACTATCAGTACAATGCAAAACTTTCAGTATTATGACAAACTTGTAACACTATAAATATCGGCTCTTGCTATATCACATACCAAAGCTCTAATTCCTATCATACATCAATAGAAAGAAATAAGAAAAAGTTAAAAAGATGTCACTATGAGGCTATAAAAAAATTTAAATAATGACTTTTTCAACCAACAATTCTCTTATTACACCAATCCTGATAGTGCTCCTTTGAAAAGTCCTGTGTCATCTGAAAACAGCTATATACATTTCATGTTATCAACTAAAGTCAAAAAGAAAATAAGGAGTGTGATTTTGTGGCAAGTGCTATGAGCTATATTTTCAAGGCCTGAAGCACATTTAAATGCAAATTTGAAATACATACATGCAAAAAATGTAAATGACTAATGAACAGTTAAAACAGGTGTCTAGATGAATTTATATGAGTAAATTAATACATCCGAAAAAATGGGTGATCCAGATGTTTTGACAGGCAGGACTCTCGACCACCTCTTCTGAAATAACAAGCTGCATCCTACACAAAGGCTGATACAACCACATAGTAAAGTCGTGTGCCGATGGCTGACCTCAACTTGTACTGTGAATTCACCAATAAAATATGCCACAACAATGCTGTAAGTTAATGAGATGAAAAATTCAAGCACATAGAACTTGTGCACTAATCAAGGGAAGCCTGCCAGACACATCCACGGAAAGAATCTGCAGTGAGGACACACATGTCCAAAGAAAAAGAAAGTGCAACTACACATCTGCTCATGAGTAGGACTGGTGTTCTGTGCATAAATATTAGCCTCACAAAATTTCTTGTATATAAAATATTTGTAAGGCTAATATTTATCGGTTATCTCCTGTTCTGTCTTTTAAAGTTGCAGGCCTTTGATCTGGTTGCAGAAGAAACACAAAACTGCACTATTGGTTTTTTGGAGCCACCTTGATCCGCATGTCGGATTAGGAGGTTCACCAAACCTATAACAAACAAACAAACATAAAAGTGGAATTTAAATCCCAAAACCGGCATAAAAAAATCCTTCCTACACTGCCCCAGACTTGGCAGTAAATTTCTCACATTGTATGCACATTAAAAGCCACTATTTACTTCTGTGCATTCAGAGGTATAGCTAGCTAAAGGCCTAATTACCATTCATTTTGATATAGTGGGCACCCATGTGAACCACGTTTACTTCTGTGGAGACCCCCTTTCTGCATTGTGCACCCAGTAACACTGCGCACACCTCACTGTAACCACACACTTCTGCTCATTGTAGCTTTCTTCATCAGCCCCACAATGAGTATATGTGCATACTATAGGTTAACAAGGGTCTCATCTGTACCTGAGCTGAAACAAACAGTTCTATTATCGATTTGCTAACTATGCACTTTCAAACTTCTCACCCCCCGAACCCATCCTGAAACTTGGACACCCCAGCTGCCACCACACAGCAGCAGGCCAGATTCAAATCCTATGGGTTTCCAAGTGCCCCAATGGCCCACCTCCAAGACTCAGATCCTCCCTATAACATCCTATCTAGGGAGCTCCTGGAGCCACCCCCCCCCCCCCCCCACACACACAAGCAATATGTTAAACAACCCATAACATACAAAAGCACAACAACCTAGGCTCAGGTTTTCCACCTCTGCCATGATATACCCCAGTATGCAAAAAATACAATCCTAGGAGGGAGGATGGGTCAACAATGGAAGGAGAACTATTTCAGATCTGCTCAATAAAAGAAATATGAATTTTGGGAGCAGACTGCCCATAACACACAGTTGCCAGCACCCTTTATGATTTAAATCTACACAAGAGGGCAAAAAAGGAGGCTGGGAACATATGCTCAAGTTGATCACCATGTTAACTGAAGTGTCAGTCTCATAAGATTTTGCAATACACACAATTTTCAGATTGTTAGATATACTGCAGTGGTAATGCATCGCATCCTTATGTTAGACCCTCTATCTTCCCTTAAAGTTATACAGGCCCTTAAACAATTAAAGCCTATGTTTATTCCTCAATATCCCTTCAGGTTTAGTAAAGAAATCTGAGAGTTTTCTGGTCCCATTTCTTCAATCTATGATCGCTTTCAGCAAGGAGTGGTAACAGCTTCTTGGAAATCTGAATATATTTGCCATTTAAATCCAGTGTTCACAGCTACTGGGAAAATGAAGGAAATGAACTTTTCTTTCTAGAGGAAAAGGTTGAAATCTCTGACATCTAATACGGGGCATAAGTCTTCTGTCTTCTTGGGAATCAAGAAGTACATTTTGTTTCTGGAATCTGTTAGTTCCTAGTCATCAGCAGCAGATGAATCCAGACACTTGTGGGTTATGTTCATCTACAGCAAGTGGGGTCCATAGGGATAGAGAGCACTGAACTGAACTCTGTCATATAGGACAGGATGCTCCTCCAACAGACAGTGGACAGTCTCTTACAAGCTCCTGGTCTCATTTTTACTCTAGCTCCTGTTCTGTGTTTCCCGGTTCATTTTTAGCTTTGAGGGGTGCCTAGGCTAAGCAGCTCCAGCTTTAGGGGGTACACCTGGTGGTGCCAGGTCTTCTCCTCCATCGCTCTCTAGCCATTTCCTCCATTCACCTTTACCAGGAAAAAAAAAAGGAATAGAAGAAAACTGGTACTTTAAGCAGCATTTCTGCTCCTGCAGCTTAAAATTGGAGGGAGCTCTGGCTATATATACTTGAGAATACTCTTTACAGAAGTGACTGAGTTCTTCATTTTTCTATAGTTGGCTAAGTGTCACTTTACATTTTAATTGCTGCTCCTTTAAACTCGCGGCTTTGCTTTTTCTCTCGATGGCGGCAGAAACTGAAAAACGCTGCTCTCACTGTGGGAAGCGCAGAGCAGCATTGGGGCGAGTTGTACAAGGGCAAATCCGAATAAGCATGTTTCCCTCAAAGTGGAGCTGCTAAATGCAGCTCTGAGTCTCCCGCACTGGACATCACCTCAGCACCCTTCTTTTGCCTCAGTTTTGTCAGTCTCCTGTGGCCATTCTGAACCAGTGCGGTTCAGCCCCCGTGTGTGGGTACAGTAGCTTCTTATCTGCCGCAAACTCCCACTGTTTCAGTGCCTGCTACCTCTGCCAATAATGTTTCTACCATGTCTGGGTTTCTTCTACTTCAGTTTCTCGGCAGACATTCTCCCCAAAATTTGTTCTGTAGCTTCACCAAGTATTCTCACCAGCATTCAGATCCTGCTTTATCTCGGCAAACAGATATCACTGGGTCTCTGCAAGTTTCTCAGCCTCTGCAGATAGACCCCTCATCTAAAAGGAGATGTTTAGAGACTTTTTCTGAGGTGGAATCTGTCTCTCCTGTATCTCCTCCACATTCTGAGGGAGGCATGTCAGCAGCTTCCATTCCTTCTCATATCCCTGAGGGACTTGATAAAGGAAAGATTTTAAATGATCAAGCTGATGATCCTACAGCAGTCTAGGTTTTTCATAAAGAAGAATTACATTCCTTTATTATCAAAGCTCGGGAGGTTCTCAACATTTCTGTTCCTGAGTCTCAGGCTCCAGCTTCCTCCAACACTATGATGGTTAGTATTAAAAAAACCACCTAAGTCCTTTCCAGTGCATGAGGCTTGAAGGAATTAATTTCTGCTTAATGGTCCATTCCAGATGCCAGCCTTAGAGTTGCCCGAGCCATGTCTTGCCTATATCCCATTTCTCAGGAAGAACTGGATAAATTAAAATCGCCCAAGGTGATTAGTGGCTGCAGTAACCAAAAAGCACACCTTACCTGTGGAAGGTGGTACAGTTCTAAAAGATGTGCAGAATAGCAAAGTTACTTACCTGTAGTAGGTATTCTTCGAGGACAGCAGGGCTTATATTCTCACAAGTGGGTAACACGGTGCCATGTTGCCCGGTCTGGGCTTTATGACAAACCATAAGAGCCTCTGTGGAGCACGAGACACTTTCCACCACGCATGCACGGGTGCCTTCCCACATGCCACTCATGCACAGCTACTGCAGTTAAATACTACAGAAAGAAAAAAAAAATAGGAGACAATTCCTAGGGGAGGTGGGAGGGTTTGTGGGAATATAAGCCCTGCTGTCCTCAGAGAATACCTGCTATAGGTAAATAACTTCGCCTTTTCCATGGACAAGCAGAGCATTAATTCTCACAAATGGGGTCAACTGGACCTCGCAACAGCGAGGACATAACTCAGATAAACCTGAAATTATATACAAAATGAGTGAGAGTGCAGCCTGGAACAGAATAAAATGGGCCTAGGGGGATGGAGTTGGATTCTAGACCCTAAACAGATTCTGCAACACTGTCTGCCTGAACAGACTATCGCGTTGGGCATCCTGCTCAAGGCAGTAATGAGATGTGAATGTGTGGACTGAAAACCACGTCGAAGTCTTGCACATTTCTTCAATGGGCTACCGATGCAGCCATGGCTTAGACATTATGAGCCTTGACATGACCCTCTAGTGTCAGCCCAGCCGGGGCATAAGTGAAAGAAATGCAATCTGCCAGCCACAATGGTTTCACAATGGTGACCCCCATCCTGTTGGTATCAAAAGAAACAAAAAGTTGGGTGGACTGTCCGTGGGGCCTTGTCCGCTCCACGTAATAGGCCAATGCTCACTTGCAGTCCAAGGCGTGCGAAGTGCTCTTGCCAGAATGGGCATGAGGTCGGGGAAAATATGTTGGCAAGACATTCGACTGGTTCAGATGGAACTCCGACACAACCTTTGGCAAGATCTTAGGGTACATGCAGACGTGCGAAGGACTACTGTGTTGTGATGAAACTTAGTATAAGGTGCATCCACCACTAAGGCCTGAAGCTCACTGACTCTACGAGCTGAAGTAACAGCTACTAAGAAAATAAGCTTCTAGGTCAAGTATTTCAGATGGCAGGACGTCAGTGGCTCAAAAGGTGCTCTCATCAGTTGGGTGAGAACGACATTGAGGTCTCATGACATAAGCGGAGGTTTGACAGGGGGCTTTGACAAAAGCATACTTCTCATGAAGCGAACAACTACATGCTCTCCACAGATGGGCTTACCCTCTACACGCTGATGATAAACAGGATCTAGGGCCATGCCCTCACAGTAGATGGCAAACCTCCTCCATTTAAAAAAATAACACATCTTAGTGGAATCTTTCCTGGAAGTCAGCAAGACTCAGGAAACACCCTCTAACAGACAAAGAAGCAAATTCTAGGCTCTCAACATCCAGGCCATGAGGGCCAGAGACTGAAGGTTGGTATGTAGAAGAGATCCCTCGTTCTGAGTGTCAGAAAACATTCCAATCTCCATGGTTCTTCAGAGGATAACTCCTGAAAAAGAGGGAACCAGATCTGCCAAGGCCAGTAAGGTGCAATTAAGATCATGTTCCCGTGGTCTTGTTTGAGTTCAGCAGAGTCTTCTCTACAAGAGGAATGGGAGGATACATGTACAACAGACCTGTCCCCCAATGCAGGAGGAAGGCATCTGTCATAAGCCTGAAGCCTGGAACAGAACTGAGGGGCTTTGTGATTCAGTTGCGTGGAAAAGAGATCTTCCAAGGGGGGTGACCCACTTTCAGAAGATCTCGCTGGCAATTTCCATATTGAGAGACCACTTGTGCAGTTGCATAACTCTGCTCA
Source organism: Microcaecilia unicolor (assembly GCF_901765095.1). NCBI lineage: Eukaryota > Metazoa > Chordata > Amphibia > Gymnophiona > Siphonopidae > Microcaecilia > Microcaecilia unicolor. The sequence goes on along the minus strand of NC_044034.1, from coordinate 94,476,621 downwards.
GTCTGCAGGCCAAACTGTTGTTCTTGTCTGCCAGATAAGTGGCTCAGAGGAACATGCCATGTTGGCGAGCCCAGCAACATATCCAGACAGCCTCCTGACACAGAAGGCGTGATCCGGTGCCCTCCTGCTTGATGGTGTAAAACATTGCAACCTGGTTGTCTGTTTGAATTAGCACAATTTGGTTGGACATCCGATCTCTAAAAGCCTTTAAAGCGTTCCAGATTGTCCGACGTTCCAGAAGATTGATCTGAAGACCTGTTTCCTGGAGGGACCTTGCTCCCTGTGAAGCTAATCTACATGAGCTCCCCAACCGAGGAACGATACGTCCGTCGTAAGCACTTTTTGTAGCTGAGGAATTGGGAATGGGTCAAATTGGATCGAACAGTACACCAGAGCAGGGAGTCAGCAAGGTCTGGAGACACTCGGATGACATCTTCCAGGTCTCCAGTAGCCTGTTACCACTGGAAGGCTAGGGTCCATTGGGCTGATCTCATGTGAAGGCGTGTCATGTGTGTCACAAACTGTGGAAGCCATGTGGCCCAACAACCTCAATATCTGCCGAGCCGTGACCTGCTGAGAGAGGCTCGAACCTGTAAAGCCAATGCAACTAAAGTGTCTGCCCTTGGCCCTGGGAGGAATGCTCGAACCTTCTGCTTATCGAGCAAGGCGAAGATGGGACCTGGGGTAGTTTATAATGAACCCAAGTAGTTCTAGCACCTGAATAGTCCTCCGCATGGACTCCCAAGCACCGTCCTCCGAAGTGCTCTTCACTAGCCAATTGTCGAGGTAATGGAACATATGGACTCCCAGTCTGTGTAGCGATGCTGCGACTACCGCTAGACATTTGGTAAAGACCCTGGGAGCTGATGCAAGGCCAAATGGCAACATGCAGTACTGGCAGTGATGTGTTCACAGCCGAAATCAAAGATAATTCCAGAGAGTTGGAAGTATAAGGACGTGAGTACATGCATCCTTCAAATCCAGAAAGCATAGTCAATCGTCTTCCTGAATCATGGGAAGAAGGGTGCCCAGGAAACCATCCTGAACTTTTCTTTGACCAGGAATTTGTTCAGGGCCCTTAGGTCTAAGATGGGACGCATCCCCGTCATCTTTTGCACAAGGAAGTACCTTTAATAGAATCCATGCCCTTCTTTCCATGGTGGAACGGGTTCAACCGCATGGGCCTGAAGAAGGGCGGAAAGTTCCTCTGCAAGTACCTGCTTGTGCTGAGAAATGAAGTATTGAGATCTTGGTGGACAATTTGGAGTTTGTTAAAGCCAATTGAGTGTGTATCCGAGATGGACTATTTGAAGAACCCACCAGTCGGAGGTTATAAAGGACCACCTTTTGTGGAAAAATTTCAGCCTCCTCCCGACTGGCAGGTAGTCCGATACCGGACACTTTGATAGCAGCTATGCTCTGCTGGAGCCAGTCAAAAGCTCGCCCCTTGCTTAGACTGGGGAGCAGCAGGGGCCTTAGGCGCATACTGTTGATGAGAATGAGCACACTAGGATTGAACCTGAGTAGGCTGATGAGTGGAAGTGGCAAACCTACATCTCTGTGAGTAGTAGGCAACCTTCTTCGACTTGCCAAAAGACCTCCTAGCTGAGGAGGCTGGTGCAGAAAACATCAGGCGGGAGAGAGAAGAGATGGTATCAGTATAAGGGAAAAGAAAATCATGCTGCCTCTTTTGCTTATGATAAACTTCTGCTTTTGACCTACAAGTGCATCCACTCCGCAGCTCCTCAGTACCTTTCCACTCTCATCTCTCCCTACACTCCTCCCCGTGAACTCCGTTCGCTGGGTAAATGTCTCCTGTCGTCCCCCTTCTCCCCCACTGCTAACTCCCGGCTCCGTTCCTTCTATCTCGCTGCTCCCTATGCCTGGAATAGACTCCCTGAGCCAGTACGTCAGGCTCAGTCTCTGGCTGTCTTCAAGTCTAGGCTTAAAGCCCACCTCTTTGCTACTGCTTTCGACTCCTAACCATGACTCTCTTACTCAACACCCTCACTTATCACCCCTACCACTGCAATTTCCCCACCCCTAGCTGTCTGTTCGTCTGTCCAATTTAGATTGTAAGCTCTGGTGAGCAGGGACTGTCTTTTCATGTTAATTTGTACAGCGCTGCGTAAGCCTAGTAGCGCTATAGAAATGTTTAATAGTAGTAGTAGTATGCTTTTTGACTGGTCAGCGACCTCCTGAACCTTCTCTCCAAAAAGGTTAACCCCCCAGCATGGGGCATCCACCAACCTCTGTTGAAGAGAATGTTCCAAAGTCAGAAACACGCAGTCATGAGAGTCTGCGCATTGCGATACTTTGAGCAGACATCCTGGAAGCCACGTCGAAAGTGTCACAGGTGCTCCGTCCAAAAATTTAGAAATGCCTTCTGCTGCTTGGCCAACTGGTGCACTGACTCGGCCTGCTCCAATGGGAAAGAGTCTACCAAGTCCATCAACTTGCACAACAAGTTCCAAAAATAGACACTAGTAAAGAGCTGGTACGATTGTATTCTGGACACGAGAATTGAGGCCTAGAACATCTTCCTCACAAAAGAGTCCAACGTCCTAGCTTCTCTGCCTGGGGGCACCGAGGCATAGTCTCTAGAACTTCTGGCTTTTTTGAGAGCAGAGGTGTTAGTTAAACAGTGATTCAAATAAAACCAACCCACACGTAATATTGAGGAAGGCAGGCAAAAAATGGGGGATAGGGTAAACACATAAAACCTATTTGCATCTGGAATTCTTAACTACTGCATTATTATGAAAGGATGTGTCGTGTGTACAGTGTTTCTAATTTTTGCAACAGAATTAAAACAATTTTAAACAAAAAGAAACAATGGAGAAATTAGATTTTACCTGCTAATTTTATTTCCTTTAATCCCACTAGATCAAGTCCAGGAAGTGCGGGTGGAACAGTAAGTGAAGACAGAAAAATACTGAGGTGCAGAGCAGAGTACATTTCTGTTGTTTTCTATCCCCACCTAATTGTCAGTGGACTCAACCCACACACTTCCTGGACTGACCTGGTGGATGCTAAGGAAACTGGCAATAAACTGTAAAAAATGTCACTGAACTGAACAGCTCTATCTCCCACTTGAAAGTGTCCATGGGGCTTTTAGGTCTTCATAAGAATACTGGTCACTGTGTGAAGAAATCAAGTTGTCTCTGTTCATTAAAAAAAGGAATACAATAAACTGTTTCTAAAATATGAACACTTAAAACAGTGAATCTAATGTAATAATTACTGAATCCTTTATGAGAACTATTTAAATAAATACACTGAAACGTTTATTTTGATTATATACCTATTTCCTTTGCAATTACATAGGCTTCCTCTGGTGTTTTGGCAACCAGGCCCTTTGGGACAGAGATACCAGCCTCTTGTAAGAGCCCCATGCTCAGGTACTCATGCAAAGAGAGACTCCGCTTCTGCTGGATCTGGAACACATGGCTGTTAAAGAGACCACAACCTCCACACAGAACCTAACAAAAATCAGAAAAAACACTCATTTATTCTTTTGAACTATAACATAAATGCAAATTATTTGGTTAGCATCACTACAAACTTCACTGCAGAAATACTACTCAATCAAGAACAAAGGAAAACAATGAAAAGGTATTGGGATTTTTGAGTACAAGACCAGACTTTACAACTGGTTAGAAAATTTAAAAAAAAAAAAAAAAAGAGAAAAATCCAGAATTGTTACTATAAAAAAAAAAAAAAAAAAAAAAAAAAGAGAAAAGGGAAGTAAATATCACAAAAGGGAGTGAAAAAGAACTATAAAATGATTAACCAATAGAGGAGACATGTTAATATTTCAGTTTTAGAGAAGATGTTAGTATATACAAGATGCTTTCTTTAATTTAAACACAATCCCCTGGATTCTATATATTGTGCCCAAAATTGGGTGCGCAAATTTGGCACACACCCAGTTTATGTATACAATGTAAGCAACGAGCCAATTAGCGCCAGTAATTGTGCACCAACAATTATTGGCATTAACTGGCAACAATTTGGATTTACGCACATATCTTGCTGAACACTATTTATAAAGACGTGCACGTAAATCTTTTAACATGCAACTGAAAAGGGGGCCTGTCCATGGGAGTGTCTGGGGCATTTATTAGAGATGCACGCAGCATAACCCATGCTTACAGGAGTTGAGCCCCCAAGGCTGTAGCTTGCTTTTAAACTTGCTGTAGAATTGGAGGAGGGACTAGTAAGTATGGGTTGATCGCTCATCCCGGAATGGGTTGGGAATGGGGGGGTACAGGCTCACCCAGGCTATCAGAATACAGGCTCGGGGGGCCATCAAGGATAGGATTTATGGGAGGGTGGGTTGAGGGGAGGGGGAAAAGGGATGGGTTGGGGTTTAAAGTTAAAAGATTGGTGATGTATAGGTTTGAGTTGTAACTGTGAACTACATTCTTAACATAGAAGTTTGATATGTTAATCATAAAACTGCCGAATTTGTAATTTATGCCATGTCACCAATAAAAAATGTTAAACCATAAAGATGCACGCAGCATTATAGAATTTTGGAGATCCACGCCCAATTTACGCATGAGGATTTACACCAGATTTCAGTTAGTATAAATCTTTGTACCCAAAGTTTGGCACAGATCTTGGTGCTATGTGCTATTCTATAAATGGCGCCCAACTCGGAGCGCCATTTATAGAATAATGCTCATTTTTCAGTGCCCAAATTTGGGCGCAATTTACACAATTTAGTCCAATGTGAATTAATGAAATTATGGTATATCGGGATTTTGGATAACTTGGAGGAGCATCATTACATACACCACAGAATCTCAAGCCATATAGATGATGTAGGATGGAATACAACTGTGTTTGCTTAATAATAAACTGATTTGTAAACTGGTGGGTATAAATATCAAATAATCGATCATCATTAGGAGTCAAATATAATGGGTGCTTTAGGAATGGATCTGCAGAACATTTTGGGCATAAAGCTAAATGGTTTAGAAACCCACTATATGTCCTCTTTAATATGGATTTTTTTACTTTCACTTACTTTATTTTTTGTTTTTATATGGAGGAAAAAGGCCTCAGCAGTCAAAGGTTTTAAGCTGTAGTAATCACTTGCTTCTTTTTTTCACAGCAACAGCACCATATGACTAAGACCAATCACTGGCCAAGCAATGCATGTGGTAGAGAAATTAAAAAGTTTACATAAAAATTTGGAGGTTTTTTGGCCAGTGATTGGTCTTGTCACATGGTGCTGTTGTGAAAAAAGAAGCAAGTGATTGCTACAGCTTAAAACCCCACTGCTGAGGTTTTTCCTCCATATAAAAAAAAAACATATAAGTAAAAACTCCATATTAAAGAGGACATATAGTGGGGTTGTGAGTTTACCTTTCTACATCTGGTGATTAGCCGAGGCATTTTGAATAGTGGAGAGCTGGTTCCTTTTGGTGATTAGCATAAGGCATATGAATGGTTTACAAGCAATATGGGGAAGGCTCCCTTTAGTAAGGGATATCTAAATGTGAAGGTTTTTTGAATAATAGAATAAGTGGGAATAAGTATGAAACCATCAAGTTTAAAGATGCTGAGCCAAGGTATTTAATTGTACTAGACAAGTTGGAACACCGAAGAATGAAGTATTAGAGGTATGTGTTTAAATTATTCCTCATATTAAGGGGGCAGTATCTAGATGAAATACTGTATGAAAGGTGGTGTGTTCAATTTAAGACAACTAGATCCAGTGTGTATAGGAAGTGATTAGAACAGCATTTCTAGTGCAATGTTTTTGTGGAAAGTGATACATTTGAAATGTGCAGGGTTGAAGAATGCCATGCTGTCATTTATAAAACTGACCCAGAGGGTTATGAAATTTGAGATTTCTGTTTGGTATTGCTGAATGTTTAATTTATAAGTAAAGGGTTGTGGTGAGCTATGTATGGATTGTTTCAGAAGGCAGTATCAACATTTCAGTATGAACAATATATAGATAATGGAGAAAATATTTAAGGGACCACTATGGTCATTTTTATGAGTAAACAAATATGTGAATATTTAGTTATACAAGGTAATGAAGCATAGGAGTAAGATATGATAGGAAAATTGTATGTTTGTTCTGAGTATGCATATAGGATTTTAAGAACATTGTGTTTTGGATTATAGAAAAGAACAAGCTCTGTGATATACAGGAAAATTTGTTGACAGAATGAGAAGTGATGCTCAGTATAAAGGATTTTGTATTTAGTCTGCATATGTTGAACTGGAGCCCCTGTGGAAACCTTTGGTGAAACATGAGCCAGTCATGTCAGATTACTGAACTCAAGTGCATATAACTGGATATTTAAATATGTACTGACTATATTCTGCAGTAACAAGATAAGTATCCATTTGGAAAAAAAATGAGAAAGAATAGCATTTTAAGGAATATGTGGAGTTTGGATATTTAAAAAGGGTTTATGGTAAACAAATACAATTTTGAACAAGTGGGGTTTTATATATTGATTGTGACACAATGTAACGAAGAAACCAAAAAGGGGGACTTGAAAGGAATTAGGAAGGTCAAGTATCAAAGAACAGCTGCATTCAGAATGCACGAAGGGTAAACTGCACTAATTTAGGTGAGATTAAATTACACATCACTAGGCATCAAGCAAACATTTATTTTTTCCCTGTCTTGTAAAATTCAACTCCTTTAAATATCTGATTGGAAAATCAAAAGAGAAATTAGGTCTTACCTGCTAATTTACTTTCCTTTAGTTGTTCCAGACCATGTCCTGCGAGTGGGTATATATCCTCCAGCATCGGCTCCTTCTGCCAATTGAAGAAATGCATCACCTTAGCATTCTGGGCTGTAGCTATGAGATCCATAAATCAGAGTCCCCCACCAGAGGATCAGAGAGTGGAAAGCCTCCACAGAAAGGCACCATTCCATCGTACTGAGAAGGGTCCAAATGAGAAAATCCGCCTACATATTTGAGACGCCAGCCACGTGCTGAGCCAAGATCTGAAGGAAATGAGTTTCCACCCAGGACAACAACTTGGTTGTCTCGAGCACCAAGTCCCTGCTCCTGGTGCCTCCCTGACAGTTCATGTATGCCACACTATGGCTTTGTCTGAGAGAACTCTGACCGCCTTGTTCTCCAGAAGGGGTTGGAAGGCCACAAGAGCCAAACGAATGGCCCTGGTCTCGAGGTGGTTGACAGACCACTGCTCTCGGCAAGTCACTTAACCCTCCATTGCTCCAGATACAAATAAGTACCTGTATATAATATGTAAACCGATTTGAATGTGGTTGCAAAAACTACAGAACGACAGTATATCAAGTCCCATTCCCTTTACTCCTGCAAACAACCCTGGCCAAGCAACCAAGACAGTGCATTCCCCAGCCAAGAAGACTTGCATTCATCTTCACCAGAACCCACGGCAAGGCCTCCAGAGGTATCTCGGCCAAAAGCTGAGCCGGATCCAGCCACCAGAGCAGATTGTTCTGAACTGTCCTGTACAAGGGGAGCAATGTCCGAAGGTCCCCAGACATCAGAAACCAGTGGGACAGTAAAGACCGTTGCAGAGGATGTATGTGGCCCCTCAATCATTACCGCCATGGAACCGAGCACCTGCAGAATGCTCCATGTGGATGGGGGGGGGGGGGGGGGGGGAAGAGTGATGACCTTCCAGAACCCACACTTGTGCTACAAGCTTCGGCCCAACACTGTATCAAACTGCACCCCCAGATATTCCAGGGATCGGGTGGGTTGAAGCAGACTCTTGGCCATGTTGACCACCCAGCCGAGATGCTACAACAGAGACCTGCAAACTCTTCTCGTGAGACTTGGCCCGGATCAACCAATCATCCAGAGAGGGGTGCACCAACACCCCCTCTTTGCAGAGATGAGCAGCCACCACCACCATCACCTTGGTGAAGGTCCTGGGTGCCATAGCCAAGCCAGACAGAAGTGCCCGGAATTATCAATTCATTATCGACGGCCCATAATTGCAAAGCACAAGAATCTGTGATGGTCCAGGTTGATGGGAATGTGTAGGTAAGCTTCTGAGAGGTTCAAGGCTGTGAGAAACTTGTCCATGTGCACAGCCACAATCAAAGACCTGGGGGACCGTGGCAGAAACGTGGCTCCCACACAGAAACCAGTCAGGCATTTAACAGCAGTGAATCCCTGCTTCCAAATCGCTCATTTAGTACTTATTCTGCTTAAAACCAATGCTGCTCTTTTGTTTTCTCTTTTTCTAAAGAAACAAGTCTCTATATCTGTTCTTCCTCTGGATGGAGGAGTAGCCTAGTGGTTAGTGCAATGGACTTTGATCCTGGGGAACTGAGTTTGATTCCCACTGCAGCTCCTTGTGACTCTGGGCAAGTCATTTAACCCTCCATTGCCCCTGGTACAAAATAAGTACCTGAATATATGTAAACCGCTTTGAATGTCGTTGCAAAAACCTCAGAAAGGCAGTATATCAAGTCCCATTTCCCTTCCCTCTAACCACACACCAAAGAAACCCTGGTTCCCTCTTTTATTTATTTAATGTTACAAAGTGATGCAGAGCCCACAGCACTTACCTACCATCTGCTGAGGAGACAGAGAAATACTGAGGGGTGCAGGGCTCTACAGCACCAAGTGAAACCCACTTCAAAGTTTGTCTCAGTCTCCCCATCTGCTGGTAGGAGGGCATATATACACTTGTAGGGCATGGTCTGGAGCTGACGCTAAGGAAAGGCTAGTTTTCATGAAGCTATTAAAACCTGGCTGTTTTCCTGAACTTTGCCAGGTTACTAAGCTCTAGACTGTTAAAATTGGGAACAGAGGCTAAACCTGGGGAGACTTCACTGGAGTCTTTCAGAAAGGGATTATGAAGATTGAAAGATGTTGATTTTAGGATAGCTCAAAAGTGTGGGGAAATCTGTGACGTAATTTTTAAAAATAATTTAGTTATTGATAAGATCAGAAGGTGGGGGTTCCTTTTGTTTTGTATTTATAGTTACAACTCAGAGCTTTATTGACTGGGTGTATAATGACGTTTTAGTAAATAAAATAAAAGCATCAACGATAGTTCAAGAAAGTGGGGGAATCTGTGAAGGGATTTTAAAAAATAATTTATTGATATGATCAGAAGGTGGGGGGGGGGGGTTCCTTTTGTTTTGTATTCATATTTACAACTCACAGTTTTACTGACTGGGTGTGTAATGACGTTTTAGTAAATAAGATAAAAACATTGACTAATTTTCTTGAAGATATGAACTTAATTACCATACTGGGAGGCATATTTTCAAAGCACTTTGGGAGGCTAAGTTCCATAGGTTTCTATGGAACTTTGGGAGGCTAAGTGCTTTGAAAATGAGCCTCTGGGTCAGACCAAAGGCCCATTTAGTCCATTATCTTGCTTCTAACAGTGGTCAAACCATGTCACAAGTACCTGGCAGAATCCCAAAAAGTAGCAAGATTCCATGCTACCTATCTCCCAGGGATAAGCAGTGGCATTCCCAGGTCTACCTTAATAATGGTTTATGACCTTTACCTTCAGGAACTTATCCAAACCTTTTTTTTTAACTCCAGTTACATTAACTGCTTTTATTAATTTATCTGGCAATGAGTTCCAGAGCTTGTGTTGAGTGAAAAAAATATTCTTTCCTATTTGCTTTAAAATTATTACTATCTAAATTGATGTCATGTTACCTAGTCTTTGTAGTTTTGAAAGAGTAAACAATCTATTTGCATTTACCCATTCCACGTAACTCAGAATGTTGTAGACGTCTATCATATTTGTCCTCTTGGTCATTTTCATAGTTAAAAGTATGAGATGTTACATACAAGATACTAAATGCTCCTTCTCTTTCAATTCCTGCCTACACACTCTAGTTCAGATTTATCACTACTTCTGTGCTAAGGAAAGCTCCCAGCTGTCATGTCTGCCAGTAAACTATTCCAGGCATCCATCACTCTCTCATTAAAGAAATTTTTCTTCATATTTCCTGACCTTTCATGCCTTCAGCTTATTTTAACACTTTATCCTGGAGTTTTTTTTTTTTTTTATAAAATATGCCGCCTTCTCATACTGCTAGATTTGTGAAAGTTTCTATCATATCTTTCTTTACATGTTTTTACTCCAGAGCACCTTTTGAATTCTTTAAACCTCTCCAATATAAGGTTTGTGTTGCAGACCCTGTACCATTTTTGTAGTTCTCTTCTGAATGCTTCAATCCTTTCAGATTAAATGCCCAATTTTGCATAGGGTGCCTAGATAAGATAAAGGGCATCCAAGTCATGCTTTCCATAAATTTTACAAAAAGCTCTGATAAACATAAAACCTTCTATAAAATATGTATAAGAATATATATGAGAAAAAACCTCTGTTGATCTAGCACCATAAGGAAATGATGAGGGAAAAGACCTCAGATGACTGTGGTACCCTTATGGATGTCAATCAAAATCAAGTCATCCAAACCACAGTTCACAGCTTCTATCATTGGTCGTAAAATCCCCCAACCATACCAGTGAATTATTTTTTCAGATATACACCATTTAAGTGCAAAACAGTTTATTGTGGTGCAACTAGAATTGCTGACAGTGTCAAACAATACAAACAGATCACTTACTACTACTTATCATTTCTATAGTGCTACAAGGCATACACAGCGCTGTACCATACACAAAAAGACAGTCCCTGCTCAAACAGCTTACAATCTAGATAAGACAGGTAAACAGACAGAATAATTAAGAAAAAGGGAATAAATAGGTGAGGATAAAGGACAGGGCAAGTGAGTAGTAGTTAGGGGTCAAAAGCAGTGGTAAAGAGGTGGGCTTTAAGTTTGGACTTGAAAACGGCCAAGGACGGGGCTAGATGCACAGGTTCGGGAAGTCTATTCCAGGCGTGAGGTGCAGCAAGACAAAAGGAACGGAGTCTAGAATTAGCAGTAGAGGAGAAGGGGACGGATAAGAGAGATTTATCTACAGAGCGGAGTACCCGAGGGGGGCATAGGGAGAGACGAGAGTGGAGAGGTACTGGGGAGCGGCAGAGTGAATACACTTATAGGTCAATAAGAGAAGCTTGAACTGAATACGGAAACGGATAGGGAGCCAGTGAAGTTAACTTAAGGAGGGGGATAATGTGAGCATAGCAACTTTGGCGGAAGATGAGTTGCGCAGCAGAGTTTTGGACTGATTGAAGAGGAGAGAGATGGCTAAGAGGGAGGCTGGTGAGAAGCAGGTTACAATAATCAAGACGAGACGTGATAAGAGTGTGGATAAGGGTTCTGGCAGAGTGCTCAGAGATGAAGGGACGGATTTTGCTAATGTTATAGAGAAAGAAACGACAGGTTTTGGCAATCACTTAACTGTGATGAAACCAAGCCAGTCTCTAAATTTCCAGTCTACCTAAACGAGCAAAAGATTGCACACATTCACTGATGCTAGTATTTCAAGGTCAGGCATTATATTTCCTGCACCTATCAGTAGTACTGCATATGAGCATGTCTAACATTATAGAGTAATGATGGTTACTCCTGCTGGAATTCTGCACTATTGTGCAGTGCAGAATTTGCACAGAATTCCCCAGGGGTGAAAGATTCTGCATTTTCATGCAGAATCCTGGCGATTTGGTCATTTGGGCCAATCGGGAGTCAGGATGCATGTCATGGGACAAAGGGGGAGGTCCACTGCAGCACTCGGAGGGAAAGAAAGCACACTGCAGCACAAAAAGCAAAGTTGCATGTCATTTAACACGGTAACTTTTTCTTTTTTGTAGCCTGTCCCTCTAGCAGCTCTTCAATCTTTGCCGGCACTCCCCAGACCTATCTTCACCTGCCCTGGTGGTCTAGTGGCCTCACCCAAACTACATCGGTCTTCTTGGGGGCAGGAAAGAAGCCCACTCTTTCCTGCCCGCCTGCTCCCGTTGCTCTCTGGCCGGTGCGCTTCTTCAAAATAGCAGCCAAGACTTCAAGAGGTAGTCTTGTGAGGCTGCCGCATGAAGTCTCCGTGGCCATTTGGATGAAAAGGCAGGGCAGAAAAGAGTGGGGTTCTTTCCTGCCCCGAAGAGGACCGATGTAGTTCAGGTGAGGGTGAGTGGAGGTGTGTGGATGCAGAGGGGCACATCCACACACACATCAGGGTAATTCTGTAACAGAATACTACACTAACAGGTGAAATATGAATCTAGAATTTAGGTGTGAGCAGTAATGGCATGTGTTCATGCCTAGATGTTGGAGACACGTGTAACTTACAGGATAGGATAAGTTACACATGTATAAATTATACATGCATGTGGGAGCCCTGTTCATGTATACACCCAATTGCAAATAAAATTTAATGAACATACTGGATTGTACTTAAATTCTACATAATAATTAGCACTAATGTAATGAAAATATGGGATTGTATTGAAATGCTGGATAATAATTAGCATAAACGTTAATTGTGACAAATAAACTTGCAGAATTTGTCAATTTTGTGCGCAGAATGTTAATTATTTTGGCACAGAATTCCGGAAGGAGTGGATGGTGCATGGTCAATACAGCCCTTCCACTACCCGTCTCATTATCCAGTTCAGATCCTCCTATTTGTCAAAAAACAACCGTTGCATTTTGCTTTTAAAACACTTGAAAAGAATAGGCTTAATGGAGAAGGGTGGCATTTTCCTTTGCTCCTACAGTCAGTAGTGAGTTACCACATTTGTACATGTAAAATTTGCTTTGATCTTAAGTTATATTCGTGTGAATGTTGATAACTGCAGTACATTACAATTTAGGAGTAGGTGGGACACCATATATTAACAAATTAAACAAAACTGCTTTCTCATTGTGTGTGCCTGAATTAAATTTAAGTTACTTGCTTTAAGGCACAACATTAGGTTATCTTGAAATCCAATTTACGGTTCCACTTTAATCAAGCTGTTCTGATACTCTGTAATGTCAGGACATGCCATGCCAAGGGCTACTATTTCTGTACAAATGTATATAAAATTAGTTCTCCTTGAGAAACAGACAAAGCTGAAATGTGATCGTGTAAGTGTTTTGTAGCACTAAATGATGACAGCATTAGGTATGAGCATCCGAGAAATTTTTGTTTGGAATATTTTTCATTTTCAACTATGTTGTTAATAGTGTGCCCTCTTCTTAAAGACTGTGCATTGTGTGTACATAGTGTGCCTTCTTTCACAAAAGGGTGCACATGCACAGTGGTTCATGCACATGCACTCTAGGGGGATGTGAGTGAGCACTATGTGCACATAGTGCATACTCTTTAAGAGGGGGGTGACATTTGTTTTAAACGACAGCCCATCCCTATTCTGCATTAAATTATTTCTCATAAGCTAAGGAAACAAGAATGCTGTCAAACAGTGCAACGGGACTGGAACTTGTCAATTTTCCTTGCAGTGTTCACCAATTTCACCACTTAAGTGCCTTTCTGGAAAGTCCTTTTTTAGGATCCTTTTCCCGGATTTATTTTTTGTAACATTCATAGTGGCAAAGCCACACCCTCAAGTAACACTTATATTCTCTTAATATGCAGTTTAGTGCCAATTTACTATTCTATTAAATGTTACAATCAATCACTTATAAACCAAAGATGCTATACAGACTATTTTTCAGCATTATTGGTTTCAGAGTTGCAGGTTATATCTACCAACTATTGTGAATTATACTTAACCTACATATACACAGAGGGGCATTTTCGAAAGGGACATCCACGTTTCAATTTGGACGTCCTTGCAAAACGTCCCGATCAAGGGGCGGGGAAACCCGTATTTTCAAAACAAGATGAACGTCCATCTTTTGTTTCGAAAATACATTCAGGGACGTCCAAATCCTTAAATTTGGTCGTCCTTAGAGATGGACGTCCCTAGACATGGATGTTTCTGGTTTTCAGCTATTTTCAAAACCAAAGACGTCCATGTCAGAAACGACCAAATGCAAGCTATTTGGTAGTTGAAGGAGCCAGCATTTGTAGTGCACTGGTCCCCCTGACATGTCAGGACACCAACCAGGCACCCTAGGGGGCACTGCAGTGGACTTCAGAAATTGCTCCCAGGTACATAGCTCCCTTACCTTGTATGTTGAGACCCCCAAAACCGACAACTGTACACCACTACCATAGCCCTTACGCGTGAAGGGGGGCACCTAAATGAGGGTACAGTGGGTTTGTGGTGGGTTTTGGAGAGCTCACTGTTTCCTCCACAAACGTAACAGGTAGGGGGTGGGAGATGGGGCTGGGTCCGCCTGCCTGAAGTGCACTCACCCACTAAAACTGCTCCAGGGACCTGCATACTGCTGTCACGGACCCGAGTATGACATCTGAGGCTGGCATAGAGGCTGGCACAAAATATATTTAAAGATGTTTTATAAAGGTGGGAGGGGTTTAGTGACCACTGGGGGAGTAACAGGAGGTCATCCCCGATTCCCTCCGGTGGTCATCTGCTCAGTTCGGGAACCTTTTTGTGCCTTAGTCGTAACAAAAACAGGTCCGGGTGAAAACATCCAAGTGTTTGTCAGGACGTCCTTGTTTGTTTCTATTATGGGACAAGGACGTCCAAGTTTTAGGCACGCCCAAGTCCCGCCATCGCTACGCCTCCGACACGCTCCCTTGAACTTTGGCCGTCCCTGCGACGGAGTGCAGTTGGGGACGTCCAAAATCGGCTTTTGATTATACCGTTCTGGACATTTATGAGAGAAGGACGTCCGTCTTCCAATTTACGTCAAAAGATGGGCATCCTCTTTCAAAATGAGCAGAACAGTGTACCAAATATTTTAATGATGAATCGTTTCTTTTAAAATAAGCAGCTCAGTATGGGGAGGGGGGGGGAGAATATGAGAGGGATAGTATTCATTAGTTTACTGCAAGGGAATTGCAATTGAGGGGTAGGCTAAAAGACACAAGGCCTTTTTCTCTTATAGCTGGTATGGCAGTTCAATTTCCTTGCTCTTTTGCTTGGAAGCGTTATTGTTTCTTTATATACCATATCATAAATACTTGGCTATTTAACCTGATCTAGGAGGAGGAGTGTTTGGAGGGGGCAAGTTAG